>NW_011494945.1:2207974-2270723 GCF_000754665.1 Bison bison bison | reverse complement strand
TAAAAAAAAAAAAAAAAAAGGCCACTTTAAGCAGAATGCCCTTGTCAGGAACATAGGGCCTAATTACTGTGTGCTGGGGACACTAGTTGGTCTAACTTTTCTCCCAAAGAGCAAGCTTGACCAACCTAGACAGCATATTAAAAGCAGAGACATTACTTTGCCAACAAAGGTCCATCTAATCACAGCTACAGTTTTTCCAGTAGTCATGTATGGGTGTGAGAGTTGGACTATAAAGAAAGCTGAGCGCTGAAGAATTGATGCTTTTGAACTGTGGTGTTGGAGAAGACTCGTGAGAGTCCTTTGGACTGCAAGGAGATCTAACTGGTCCATCCTAAAGGAAATCAGCCCTGAATATTCATTGGAAGGACTGATGTTGAAGCTGAAACTCCAATACTTTGGCCACCTGAGGCGAAGAACTGACTTATTGGAAAAGACCCTGATGCTTGGAAAGATTGAAGACAGGAGGAGAAGGGGACGACAGAGGATGAGACGGTTGGATGGCATCACCAACTCGATGGCCATGAGTTTAAGTAAGCTCCGGGAGTTGGTGATGGACAGGGAAGCCTGGTGTTCTGCAGTCCACGGGGTCACAGAGTCAGACACGACTGAGCGACTGAACCAAACTGAACTTGGAACACTAGTTAGTTTGTAAGAAGGAAAAACAAATAAATGAATAAACAATTCTTTTGTCTATTTCTGGATGCAATATATCCTAAATTGCAGCAAGGGGATTCGCTGGCCTCCTTGGCAAAGGATTAAAATCCACTTTTCATCTTTCTGAGGTGCTATTAGCAGCAACCTGGAAATCTCCTTCATATGCCCAATTACACTGCAAAATGTCAAGCCTGTGAATTTAGAAACTTACTATCAACAGTTTGCTGCAAGTATATGTTAATTGATATTAAATCACCATGAAATGCCTATAGAAATGCACTGCCTGCCAAAGGCTTTCCAACTGAGAAAAGGTAGGCACAATCAAATAATTAGGTATGATTTTCCATTTCTTTACAAATGTTACTAAATACTTAATTCAGCACCACCTGGGTTCTCTTTTCATTATTAGATTACTTATACTCATTTTGTTTAGTTTTGTGCTTTTTTAAGCCTTTTAAAAGAATATAATATTAACAATCAACTTCATTTGTTAATGCTTATTAATTATAGTATTCAATTTCTTAGCGTTAACTATTAAACTGAAATCTGGATCTGTGACAATACTGAGAAAATTCAGAACTTAAAACACTTCTAAGAAAGAAGATAGATAACTCAGATTTGAGCATGTATCTATCGCTATATATTTGAAGGACATATGCAAATTCCAAAATTATTTAAAATACTCCACAAAGTTGTGGTCATAGACTAGACATATAAGTTGATTCCCTGTATCCCTAGGTTTCCTCCATTGGCACAGAGGAGTATTATTACACTTTCCCACTTCCTTGAAATTACATAGATGTAGCCACATGGCTTCCTTTGGCCAATGAGTGTCACTTTCAGGCAGAAGCATTTAATTGCTGGCATGAAAACCTCTAGCATTCTCGGGCCCTGCCTTGGCTAGCATGTAAGCAAAGGTTAATATGACAATGTGACACAGTGAACCACCACATGGAAGGGAACTCCCTGTCAGGTCACCTGTTCATGCAGCAGACTTGGCACAAACAAGAAAGAAGCTTCTGTCACTCCAGGATTTGGGGTTGTTCACCACAGCCTGGCATAGCCTTTCTAACCAACACAGAGGCATCAAGCCCTGTCATAGCAAGCTCCCTTGATTCCCTAAGCACGTGTCCTTACGCACTGTCCATTCTTTCCTTAAATTCACTACTCAATTTAGTATCATACATATTTTTTAGTAGAACTGATAAGAAAATATTGGTAACTGGCACCTGAAAAAGCAGTTACCATATGTATATAGCAGGCAAAGAAACACACATATTAATATACTGGATTAAATGTCTACT
Organism: Bison bison bison; assembly: GCF_000754665.1. NCBI lineage: Eukaryota > Metazoa > Chordata > Mammalia > Artiodactyla > Bovidae > Bison > Bison bison. The sequence continues at coordinate 2,268,765 of NW_011494945.1, read as the reverse complement.
GGAATTTTCTTTCCTTTCCTAGGAGAAATGTGTGTTAGTTTCCTATTGTTGCTGTAACGATCACAGTGATCTAACACAAATTTATTCTTTAACAGTTCTGGAGAACACAACTCTACATCAAAGTCTTATCAGGGTCATGTTCCTTTGGAAGTTTCAGAAGGTATCTATTTCTTTATCTTCCTTAGCTTCTAGTGGCTGCCAGTACTCCTTGGCTTGAGGCCCCATCTTCAAAGAGCATCACTCCAACCTTCTTTTCCATCACCACATTTCCTACTATTCACTCTGACCTCCTGCCATTTCTTATAAGGACCCCTGTGGGATGTCCCTGGCAGTCCAGTGGTTAACACTCTGCACTTTCACTGCAGGAGTGAAAGGTTGTTGATGAACCACAAAAGACAGCTGGGATTCTTGGCCTCCAGAGGAGAAGAATTCAATCCAGGGCCAGAGACGAGGCTTGATCGCTCAGAGCTTTTGTGTAATAGAGTTTTATTTAAGTATAAAAGAGATAGAGAAAGCTTCTGACATAGACATCAGAAGGGGGCAGAAGGAATACCCCCTTTGCTAGTGCTAGCAATGGAGTTATATACCTTTTAATTAGTTATTACAATGAATCAAAAGAATGTCTGGAGGTTGCAAAGATCTTACTAGACCCACTCCCATAATTTACATTTTAAGATAACAGGATTAGCCAGAAGGTTTTCAGAAAGGAGAAACTGTCCTAAAGCAGGATACATCATTGTTATATAATCCTTAGTACAGAGTTTAAACTGAGTTTGTTGTGTAATCATCAGTTCCAGGCTTAAGGATAAAAACGTTTTATGCGACTAAGACTAAGGAATGTAGAGGAAAAAAAACGTTTGTCCTTTCCTCCTCCTTGAGAATTCCAGACCCCTCTCTCCTTGGGGACCCCCAGACTTCTTATCAACCTGCCTAGGAATTGACCCTCTCAGGAGGAACAGGTTCAACCCCTGGTCAGAGAACTAAATCCCACATGCTGCATGTGCAGCCAAAGGGAGAAAAACAAAACAATAAGCACCCTTGTGATTGCATTGGATCTAAGAGGATAATCCAGGCTAAATGCCCCATCTCAAGATGTTTAACTTACACATATCTGCAAAGACTCTTTCGACATATCAAGTAACGTTCACAGCAAGTGTTTAATCATCTGGTAACATCTTGCTTCCTCACACCACCCCATACCCAACTCACCCCTTCTTAAACAGAAGCCCTTGCTAAATAAACAAATGTTTAGTTCAAATGTAACCTGTACCACATCTCCTTTTTCAAGATCCCAGAAAATATGGTTAGTAAAGCTACACACAAAAACACACACAGAGAGAAAAAGATCTTTCACAAGAGCAAGAATAGGAGAAAAGAAAGTAGCTTGATTGAGGCTCATCAAAATTAATGGGGAAAGAAGTAAAATATCTTCTTATACTGGCACTCAGTACTAGGTCCTTATGGGAAAAAAATAAAGCTTCAAATCTATTTATGTAAACATTCGTATTGTCCATATTGATATCAACAGTTCATATATATGCATGGATTCAAATCAGTAGGAACTAATCAGAACATAACCACTGTCTCCCTGCAATTTGCATATTAGTTTTCCCTCATTCCTCCCATGTGAGATGATTTGCTGAAAAGTATAGTTGGCTACTTTATTCTTCTCAGTTCAGGGTCTGAGCAGGATAACTCCTGTTTCATAGACAGTCTTGTTCATACTGAGCCCTGAATACACTGAATGAATGAATCAATCAATCAATCAAATAGCATTTTTTGGTGATCTGCTGTATTGGTAGTATGCTAAGTATTTTGTATATGTTATTTCATTTCATTCTTCTGACATTGTTCTGTGGATATCATGTACAAAAAGTCCTAGTGCTTGCCCTCAATTATTTCATGCTATTGAGTTTTTTGAAGCTAGGATTTATGGAACTCTAGGGTACATACAGATATGCAAATTCAGAAGCTCTGTGAACTCTAATAATTATAAGCAGAATTATTGAATGTGGAGAAGTGCTTATGAGCAATTTTCTAGAAATAGAAGGCTCATCCTTTCATCAGATACTCAGATACTTAAATGATCTGTGTAGTGGTAATTCTTGGTGTTTGTCTATGCAGCATCACTTCTGCTGATAACAAAATTCATTCCTTCCCTTTGGAGAAGACCACTTGGCCATATGATTTAGATGGGGCTAATCACCCCACCTGGCTGCATGGTGGGCCTGTAACCCAAGCCAGGCCAGTCAAAATTTAAGAAGCATGTATTTTCCATCGGGGCTACAAAGCTTGTTGAGCATAAGCTACAAGGGGGTGACGATCATCTTTGCCAACAAGTTGGGAAACCTGACTAACATGGAAACCCAACAAGAAAGTTAGGTGAAAATCTGGAGAAGACAGAATGACAACTTTTGTTGAAAGACATAATTTCATCCAAAGTTGAAGCCAAATCCAGCTTAGGATTTTTTTTAGTTACATGTGGAATAAATTTCAGTTTTCATGTAAACCTGTTAGAATAGTCTTTCCTTTTCAGTGAGAATCAATTTAATTAATTTAGCTTAAATACTTCCCACAAACAAGTAAATAAACAAATACACTTAGTTTATTGCTTCCAGATGCTAGGCTCTCCAATCCATGGTTATTGATTCAGATTCATTCTATTATTCTTGGAGCCCATTACTTTATCCTTCCCCAAATCCAAACTCAGTGCCACCACCAGCCCATGACTTATAATGCTCTCTCATTTTATTTCATCACCTCCACATCCACTTCTTTCCATACTATGAGTGGGACATGATAGCAGAAATTATTTTTCCACTCAGAGTGGACCTGAGCCACTTGCAAAATCACAAAAGCCAACCAGTAAGTCTCCTCCATAACTTTTCACTCTAGTCTTGAGCAGGTCAAAGTGAGTTTACACCTTTTGTCCTAATCAACATAGTAGTACTCAATACTTAAGAATATTCAATAGATATTTGTTAAATAAATGAAAATTTAAAATACTGGAACTTCTGTCTCTACTCAGTCTTAAAAGGAAAAGAAAACTACCAAAAATGGAGTTTGAATCAGTAACCTCACTGGGGATCAATCCCCAGGGCAAGAGAACGTTGGCTCCATCTTTACTTGGTATACTATTGGTCGAAAAAGACAGGGTACAAGAAATCAGGAAAGTGGCCAGGCCCACTGCAGTAAATTTTAGGAAATAGCTAGCTTTATTTTTATGACACAAATTTTTAAAGCCTGTCCTAAGGAAACACAATACATGAATAGTACATGAATAAAAAATGAAAGTTAATGAAAGTGAAATCAGTTATTATGCAGAAAGGATGGGATTAGAGTCCTATTTTCTCTTCTTGAAAAATTCCTTTATGATGTGAACAGTTAATGTAAAGTATTTTTAAAGAATTAACATAGATCTGTACTTTTTTTTTAAAAGATATTGCAGATAGTTCACCTGTGTTGCAACATATCCTCAAGTTGAAAAATCTCCTGGTGACAAAATACCTAGAAAATAGAGCACTGGCGCGCACACACACACACACACACACATTTGGTATAAAAGAATGAATCCATTTGATAAAATTGATTATTTTTATCATAATAAGTGCATACTATTTGCACTAGAAAAAATAAAAATAAAAAAATGACCAGAGAATATTTTTTCATTATAAGACCCAAATATATTTTTGAAATGGTGTTAAAAAAAAAAAAAAAGATATGCACCTACGTGTCAGCTCCCCCATCCCGGCGGGGAGGAGCCAGACTAGGCTACTAGGACAAAAGAGTCTTCTTAGGAAATCCCTGAGAGCTATAAAGGAAGTGAGGAAACAGAAAATGCAAAGCCCCAGTAACCCCTCAGAACCACAGAAGCCTCTAAATTTCCATCGGGGGTTTCAAGAGTGAAACCTGGTGAAAGCAGAAAGCTGGAAGCATTTGGAGGCACAGTGTCAGAGATGATCACAATGAAGTCACCAGGGGCCACCGTGACCAGACCCTTCTCTCCCACTGTACTCAAGCTGCACAGGACACTCGGGGCAGGCCCTTCTCTGTGTCCAGTCAGCCACCAGGCTGGGGAATTGCCTGCACAATGTGAAAGAGAAGTGTAAAACTCAAGAGGAGGGGAAATGCCTCTTTTGGAAGGGACTTTCCCTTGCGAGTAAGGTTTCAGATCATGTTCTGCAACAATCTCCTGACTTGTGACAGAGTTTCAGGGAAATGAGACAATGCTGATGCAAATTATGAAGAAAAAAAAAATCACTGGTGTCTTGAGAAAATGAGCTGAACCATGCTGAACCTGACAAGGCAGAACTCTAAGAGTGTGGAGCATAGCAAACCCTGCTTTGAAAGGAAGCAGCAGAGAGGAAGGGCAAATGCCTCTTAGTCGTAACAATAACCAGAGCTCAATAAACTTCCATTTATTGAGCCCCTACTGTGTGCCAGGAGCTTTGTGTGCATTATCTCTTATCCTTATAGCAGGTACTATGAACTATCCCTTTCTCATCTGTAAAGATGAGAAAACACACTCATAAAAATTAAGCAAGACATTAACCAACACACCCAGTTCCAGGGCCAGGATTCACATTGAGACCCGTCTGATACCAATTTCTGTGCTTTGTGCTTCTGCCTCAATCCCTGTCCCTAATTCACATGACACACTATGCAAGTCACAGACTTCTTTAGATCTAGATTCTCTTATGACAGGTACAAGTAAGCTTAACATCAGATAAGACAGTAGCCTCAAATTGGCTGATTTCAGCCCTGATCTATCTCTGCCACTGACCAGTTCTATGGCAATAGAAATATCATACAATTTCTCTGGGGCAGTTTTCTCATCTATAAAATGGAGTTGTGGTGGGGGGACCTCTCTGCTTTAAACTTTTATGAAGCATACCTAGTCCTCATGTACCAAAATAAGGAAGGAACTTACAAAATAATTTTTCTTTTCTTAAAAAATAAAGAATGTAATGGGATTATCATATTCTGTTCTCAATGGATAACATACGTTTAAGGGTCCCAAGCTACATAAACAAAAATGTTTTTAAATATTTTTTAGAAGGACTTGCAAATAGAGACAAACTAACCCTGTCAACCTCATGTTAATAGAAAGTTTAAATTAAAAAATTTTTTTAAAAAGCAAATCAACATTCCTTACCCCTCTCCCAGAGTATATGAGCACTGTGAGAAAATGATTACTTGCCAAGAAAGCCTATGAATCATTAAACTGTTGTCCTCGGCCTCTGATCAAGCAAGCACTACAGGAGGAAAAGCTGAGAAGCTGGGGTGTGAACGCTGAATTGTTGAGAGTTTCACTCAGCACCATCAGTCAATGAAAATGACAGGCAAGCAAGCTGCAGGACTGTCGAGTCACAAGACTGCAATGCTGCAAGGCCGAGTCTAGAGCATAATGACATGGGCCCCTGGTTTTCTGAGTCACTGTTTGGGTCAGAGTCTTTACAGCTCTCCAGAGTCGCTGATCAACAAATGCAAATAATGCCAGCCCTGGGCTTGTCTTGACAGGCTTGTTCACTGGTGCTTGTATAAGAGACATCGTCCTCATCTGGAACCATCAGCAAATATTACAAAGAAAGGGTTAAATTGCTCAACATCAGCATTTATATTCTAGAATAGAAGTACATGTGAGATAGACACCACAAATATACTTTCTTTCCTCTCTGGTTTCAGCATGTATTATGCAGTAATTTCTCCATTTTGCTAGTAAACTAGGGCATATCTATAGCAAAAACTTTTGTATTATATTTTTCTTTCTGGTTTTCACGTCTTTAGAAATTGTTTGGTTTGAACTAGGACCTATTTTGTGATCAAAGGCATAGTTAAAATTACACACTACATATATAAAATCCTAGGAGCTTATGGAAGGCAATAGGAAAACTGATCTCTCAACTAACTCCAAGGACTGTTCTCTACTTTTATGCCTTAGAGATAGTGAAAATGTAGCTGTGATCATGTAGAAGGGAAGATGTTTAAAATTCTCCCAGGCCTGGAAGGGAATGACAGATATGGTCTTACATAGGTGGTTTTTTTTTATTAAGGAATTAGAGTGAGGTTGGACTAATGAATAAAACCAGGGTTAACTCTGGTTAACTTAACATCAGTTGTAGACTTAACATCTGTCTTCCTTCAAGAGATGTTACAGAAACAGCAGATCTTTGGGCCTGAGACACTAAGAGAATGGAAATCTCTCAAGTTTTTACGGCAAGAATTTGGTATTTCTTCAAGTAAATGCCACCAAACTTCAGGCCCACAAATGATTGTGCATAAAAGTTTTATGCATCAAAGTAGACAGTTTGGGAAACGCTGAAGTGTGATGTCCCCTGCACTGTACTCACCTTGTTGGAGGAACCTGGACCTGCCTGTCAGACCCAGCACATCTCAAATTTACTGCAGACCTCATGTCCCCACCTCCTTTGTTTTTCATATGACAGCTATAATCCTGCACACCTAGTGCCTTATGAGCAATTCTTAGTGAAATGCTGGTGAGGAAGACATGGAACTAGAAAGGAGGAAGTTACTAGAAAGGGCTTCACAGAAGGCTCCTGAACAGTGATATCCAAAAAGTAACATCTTAATGTGAACAAAGATAAATAATGGATGCTGTGCAGGTGGACAGATCAAACTGACCAGGGAAGAAAGACTTTAATTATAAGGCATACATATACTCAACTCTGGGAGGTAGGAATTATTATCCCATTTATCAGTAGGTACAATAAGCCACTCATCCAAGACCACACAGCAAGTAACTAATAGCACTGAGAGGCTGGCAGGCACCAGTAGTCAGACAGCCATTCAGAGAACAGCTCTAGAGGCTGTGGGTCATCTAGACTCTGACAGCTGCAGAGCACATGAGCTGTGCAGTGATGCAGCCCTGCAGTGATTTAAAAGCAGATATGCAGGTCTTTGGGGCCTACCAGGTGGTTCAGGGGGTAAAGAACCTGCCTGCAATGCGGGAGATGCAGGAGACGAGGGTTCAGTCCTTGTGTGGGGAAGCGACCCTGGAGGAGGGCATGGCAACCCACTCCAGTATCTTGCCTGGAGAATCCCAAGGACCAAAGAGCCTGGCGAGCTACAGTCCATAGGGTTGCACAGAGTCAGACACGACTGAAGCAGCTGAGCACGCATGCCCATGCAGGCCTTCAAAACCAGAGCGTGCTCTTTCCTCTGCAGCTGAAAACAGGCTGAGGCAGCAGGAGAAGAAAAACTTCTGTTTCTTCCCTTCCCCGCACCTTGTGTCCCTTGATGGTCAAACTTGTGAAGAAACAGACAGGAATTATGTCTAGAACCTACATCGTCTGTGACAAATCAAAGCAGGAAATCTCTTCTCTCACAGGGGGTCCTCTTTTATGCTGTCTAAAGAAAGACCAGCTCTAATTCTCCTTCCCCAGAGAGAACAGACCACAAGTAATCCTCATGAACACCCATGCTCCTCACTGATTCCATCCATCTGGCTCCCTCAAAGCCTTCCCTTGTGAGTCCTTGCAAGCGTATCTGGTGGGGACGTCTGACTGTCAAGATACTAAAGGATTATGCAAAACATAAGTGCCCTGACCTGAAAAATAAATGTTTTCCTTCAGGAGCTACCTTCAACTTTATCTAAACTGACTCTCAAGCAGCTGTACCCAGCTTCCACTTCTAGAGGTGGCTGGAATTCAGAAAAAAATTTTGGATTTTGAGTGAAGCAGGACTACCTCTTCATTTTCCTGGGTAGATGCTTCCATGGAGAGTTCATTACAGTACATGGACTGGAGAGGGTTGGGTATTAAGTGCAAGGTGCTCTTGTTTTATTTAATCCCTCCTTCTTAGTAGTTTAAAAAAAAAAAAGAACATACCCCAACATATCTGTTATTTATGAGTTACATAACTGTACTACCAACTAATAGATTATGAACAATACAAAACATTCACAAAAAATAGAATTCTTTAAAATACTGTATTTAAAGATTGATCTATTTATCTATCTACTTGTATTATTTCCTCTGTGTACCTCAATAAATTAAGGGGAATGTGCACCTTCTTTGGGGGCCACTTACAGTTTGCCCACCTTGAGAGAATTCATCTATTACATGAGCTCAGAAAGGTTTTGAGTCTCCAAATAATCTTGTTAAAATCCTAAACAGCCTGTTAATATCAAGATGGATCTTAAGGCAATTGAACTAAACACTCAGAAGAAATCACCAAGTAAAAGAGTTTAAGCCACTGGTTGGCTGGCTTGCAATGAGTTACTTCTATTTCCCCAAATGTTTTTGGATCATTGCCCATTGGATTTTGAGGGAACAATTAACTATCCTCTCCTCTGTAATGTCACTCTCCCTCAAGTGTATTTAATCTTGCAGAGCTGTTTCTCTAGAAGAGAACAAGGTTATGTGAAGGGGAGAGATCATCTCTCCCTCCAGGGTAGTTATGCAATGCAGGGTCAAGGGCTGTGTCTTCGAAATTCAAATTGATGTCTGGGGAGTCCTGGAGGAAGAGAGAGGGCTGAACAGACTCAAGCCTTCTAAATTGGGCATGGGGATTATTTGAGTTTTCAGATTCAGAGTGCCATTGGAAGCACAAATAAAATATCTGGTACAACCAGTTTTTTTTTTTAAAGTAAACATGGGGATTGTGTCTGGGGTATTGGATGAGTATAGGAAAGCACTAAACCCTCACATTCACTCTCCTTCGAGAGGCACAAAATTCCCCTGCTTAGAAGGAGAGCACTGGTAGTTAGCTTCACTTCTCATTGAAAAGTTTATATGTTTGTTTTTTTAAAGACTCCTGGGCAGGGAAACCCACTAAACCACTATTAACATCTTAATGTGACCTTCAGGAAGAGGCCCGGTGGACTAATAAAAGTGCTAAGAGGATCTGAAATGTTACTGATGGGAGACGTGGTGGAGGGGAGAGGATGAAAGGGGGAAACTCGTTTGGAAGGCCTACTGATCTGAGCTGCGGATGTTGGGGGCAAGTGGTGAATAAGATCTCTGAAGGGGGGAGCGACCTCATTTAGAGTTTTGTTTGGAAATCATTCTAATGACAGCCACCCTAAATTCTGGCTGTTCCACAATCCCTTAAATGCAGAAGTGAGTCCAACATTTTCATAAGCCTCAGAGTGAACAAGAAGTTATGGAAATTCCTGGTGGGCTTATGCTAGACTCTAACACTCAGGCAAGGAAAAACAGGGAGATTCCATTGATGAGTCACATCGAGGGGACAGGGGAAACTCCAAAAGGTTTTTTTCAGACAAAATGAGTCTTCAAGAAATTTGGGAGAGACCATTGAAGTTAACAGATTTGAGGGATGTGTCCCATGCAACCTAAGAATACTAAACGATAAACCCCCAGAAATAAAATTTTATGTGAGAACACTCGGTTTGAAAAGCAGAAAGCAGCAGGGCTGTCACTGGGGCTGGCGGGAGCACTGGGGGAGGATCCAGGGACAAGGTCTTCTGGGAGGAAGAGAGGAAGAGCCACAGCTGGAGGTGTTTGGTGAGAGGCCAATCAAGTCCAAAGTCTGAGAGGAAGTGACAAGTGAGCCTAAGGACAAGGCCAGAACCTGTAATGCCTAACTACTGATGCAGTCAGCCAGCATGGCCACAACCTTGCTAAAAAGTGTTTTGACTCTAGAGGCTGGAGGAGACAGAGATCAGGATCAGGAAGAAGCACATTGATGGGAGATGACCAATTATATGGATGAGAATTTCTTGTACAGCTTTTTCTTATTGAACACATCTGCTGTAAAAGCTCTGGCATCAAATTTTGTATGATACAAAAATCTTAAAAACTCTGAAGTGACTATTAAAAGTGTGATGTCAGATCTAGTGTGGCCATAAACAATGCTGAATACCATAGACAATAATTTAGAAAGTTCTGATCACATCTTGACAACAAAACAGAATCTATGTGAAGCCAAAGCATCTGAATGAACAAGAGAGAAATACAAGCAATAATTTTTCCTGGAAAAGCCAAACATCTGGATATTTTGGAAGGCTAAACATATGTTTCATAAACCCACAGTGTATAAAGTTAAGACATTCTATGATCTTCTGCTTGGATCTAAGTATTTTCCATAGTTTTATGTAAACATGGCAAAATACTATTAGTTCAATAACTAATAACTGCATATAATCATGATAATTAATATGTAACAGTGGTTGAGCTTCAGAATTACTGTATGATGTATTTTAAAATTAAAGTGCCTGTATTTTAAACATGAGTCTTTCCCAAATAATTTGCTCAGTCACAGAAGGGCGGAGTCCTTTGGGATCTTCTACTACACTTAGCTGTTTCCAGAATCCCAGTTCATCCTACATTTGACCATTTACATACTTCAAATTAGATTTAAACACAAAAAAAAGTTTTTTTTTTAATTAGCCCTCATGTCTATTACACCTTTTTCTCTTACAGCATCCTGTTTTATTATGGTGGAAGTTTCTGCTTACTTGTCATCTCCCCAAATATGCTGAAATTCTTTCATTGCTTATGTGAGGTAGCCAGTTTCTGACCGTCTCCGTAAGACAGCAAATGCTCAATTAATATTTACTAAACTAAACCAGAGCTAAAACTGAAATTAAATTAAGATTCTGCAGGAGTTCAGAGAGCATGTGAGATAGTTTGCTTCTTAACTAATAGTTCTGCTATTGCTGCTGCTAAGTTACTTCAGTCGTGTCCGACTCTGTGCGACCCCATAGACGGCAGCCCACCAGGCTCCCCTGTCCCTGGGATTCTCCAGGCAAGAACACTGGAGTGGGTTGCCATTTCCTTCTCCAATGCATGGAAATGAAAAGTGAAAGTTAAGTCGCTCAGTCGTGTCCTACTCTTCGCAACCCCATGGACTGCAGCCTACCAGGCTCCTCCATCCATGGGATTTTCCAGGCAAGAGTACTGGAGTGGGGTGCCATTGCCTTCTCCGAACTAATAGTTCATTAGTCTTTAAATGTGAACAAAGGAGTTACCCTTGCACCTTTGATTCCATTGGGTTTTTCAATATTCACGTCAACATATATTCAGTTTTACTACTTAAAATGTGAGTGGTTCAGCTTGTTCACTACAGATTTCCTTTCTGCTTTCCCTTTTGCTGATTCCTTGCCAGCTTTTCTACACTTCCTTCTCTCCCCCTACTTTGTCATTGCCTCTGGACAAACCTATCTACTCATTTGTTAGGTTTAAGATAAAAGAGGCATAGGAAGAAAAAACAAACCTGAACCTTGGGCATAGACTTGATTCTGACATAATTTCCCAAATTATTGTAACAGCTTAGAGCTATTTTTTACTTTTCCCTTTTAGTGCACTGAACTCCCTGGACAGGCAGCTACTAGCTCTTAAGAGTTTGGGTTTGTCTCTTAAATATTCAAAACAGGTCATTAAGTCTATAATTTAATATTCACTTGTTGGTGGGACTCTGTGCCTTTTCAGAACCAGTGAGAAAGTGAAAGACAAATGTTGGCACTCGTTTTCATAACATAATCAAAGCCCATTTCCTGGGGAGGAAAATGTGTTCATGGTTTGACCCTACTGTGCACAGAGAGGGAACACTGACCCTCATCTCCCTGTAGAAATAGGCTGGGGAAGGCACTTCAGGCTAGTGCTTGAACCCAGGTACAAGTGCTATCTTTAAATGCCTCCAATTCCTAAATGGAGAGCAGGCTCAGGGACAAAACCCATAGCTACCATTCAGTGTCAACCTTTACACTTGCTTTCACATAGTTTAAATTATTTTTTTTGAGCTTGTAAGTTTTGAATAAGTTTTTTTACTAATTTCACAAGCACCGGATTAGAGATAGAGAGAAAAGGCTTCCACCTCCTCCCCGACCCCAAACCATTAATCCAGTGTTAATTCTGATATGTTCTCCTATAAAAGTGTACATCTCAGTCTATGATTTTTCAGGGCACACCAGATCAAAGTGTCATACACACCAAATTCAAATGATATACAAATGACGTGTCTGTTTTTTTCTCTAGCACAGTCTAAACTAGCTCCTGAGTACAGTGTACACCAACGATGAAACTTTCACACAGTATTTCCTTCATCTTACACCCAACCAGTATCTAGATAGCTTCAAATAACTATTAAAAAATACCATTTCAACTACAAGTAGGGAAATAGTTATCAAAATCTTGCTTCTAATATCAGTGTATTATATAGACTTTAAAGTTTATAGATTGAGCTTAAGAATTTAAGACCTTACAGGCACTAATCTCATATTATCTCTCATGAAAATATTTTATTTTTGAGAGATCAAAGGCCAGCCATGAGAATTAAGTCTTAGAAAAAAATAACATACAATAAAAAACAAAAGCAGGTGGCACTAGGAAAACTCAGTATGTTTGTTTTATTGAATAAACAATAGGTATCTGTTGCTGTTAATAGCTTAGGTTAACTGGGAGATCTCCTAGATCTTAGGGCAGCCAAACTTGACTGCTCAGAAAGGGTTAGTTTGTTTAATTCATTCATTCAACTCCCCGCCGGGCTGTGCTAAGTCGTTTCAGTCGTGTTTGTGACCCTATGAGCTGCACCCCACCAGGCTCCTCTGTCCATAGGATTCTCCAGGCAAAAATACTGAAGTGGGTTGCCATACTCTCCTCCAGGGGATCTTTCTGACCCAGGGATCAAACCCATGTCTTCTGTAGCTCCCACATTGTAGGCGGTTTCTTTACCACTGTGCCACCAGGGAAGTCATTCAACTCCCTACTATATGTCAGATATCATGTTGCAGGGATCTGACATTATACAGGTAATCACTGCAATATGCTAAGTGCCGTAAAAGGGCAAATTGCCCTGGAAGCACATAACCAAAGAAGTGTCACATTGTGGAAATAGCTAGGAGAGACTTCACCAAGAGGAATATTCACTCTGAATGTTTGACAAGCAGTATCCCAGTTCTCCTTCCTTGAGCAGCCTTTGCCTGTGCCTTGCCTAATGTGAGCCACACCACCTCTGCAACTTCCCTGGAAATGCAGCTCTGCTGTGGTAGCAGCCACTAGGGTGCTACCATGTTTAATGGGCTCATGGCTTTTTTTGTTCGTTTTTTTTTTTTTATTTAAAAAAAGGACCTTAGTACTCCTGCCATCCACATCATCAGACTCTGTATTCTCAACACTTCAAAAAATAACTGGGCTAGTAAGAACCAATGTTTTGGGAGGTGGGAAATGTATTCATACAGTCTTAAGAAATTCTCAGTGAGCAGTTTAGTTATACTTCTAATGTTCTCAAATTTTTAGTAAATTTAACTTTGAGATTTTTCTAAAAGTATGTTCATGGTGTTTCAGTGGGTCCTTGAGAGGAACGAGAGCTGAATGATGTATAGAGGCGATAAAAAGAAGATCCTAAAACCTAAAAACACAGCAATATTAAAATATTATCTAATATATATATATACACACACATATATCATGCAAAAATCTCCTGCTGCTGCTGCTGCTAAGTTGCTTCAGTCGTGTCCAACTCTGTGCGACCCCATAGACAGCAGCCTACCAGGCTTCCCTGTCCTTGGGATTCTCCAGGCAAGAACACTGGAGTGGGTTGCTATTTCCTTCTCTAAAAAATCTCCTAAATGAGACCAGATCTCCAAATTGGAATTAGTAACTCAAATGGCATTGTTTTTCCACACTGCTGCTTATGAACTTCTGTATTTCAACAAGTCTTTTAAATATCTAACTCAGCTATGCATGTCTGTACTTTCAGACTGCAGGGATGATTCCTTTTATTAAACTTTCTTCCCAAATCCCTCAGCTTTTTAACTCGCTGGGGAATCTACATTTGCTGATGTCACTCAACACCCAAGCCTACACTAGACTTGATCGTGTCTGTGATCAAGTCTTTGACCTCACCTCTGCTACTGGTATCACATTGCTGAAATGGAATTTTGTTGTTTTAAATTTATTTCATTCAGTTTTCTTTTTAAAACTTTGTTCTTCATTTTTCTTCTCATTGATTTTCTCCTTTTTATCTTCTTTCTCCATTCCACCTCCCTCTTAACAGTTTCTAGATTTAAGCATACCAGTGTGGATAGAAAGTTAAGGGTGTGTCTACACAGGCAAAGTAGGGAGCTAAGGCAAATATGTTGAGAAGATTCAGAGAGAAATAACATCCTCCTGATCCCTGATCCAGGGACTTCTTACGAATTGAGTTTCTCCAAACTGATACAAACTGATAATTTCTAAACTTTCCAATCCACCCTCAAAAAAGCATATATATATACACATACACATACACACACATATAGCATGGTTCAATGTCTGTTATATACTAAGTGTAAGAAGAGGGTGCCAGAGCAAGCGTATATCACAGAAATACAAGAGAAGGAATGAAACAAATTGAGAAACTAGATCTGAGCCATGGGCTTGACATTCTCATTTTATATTTAAAACAAAGAGAAAAGTAGATATTATCTCTGACAGATAAAGTACTAAAGACTCAGAGAAGTTAATTACCTTCCCAATGTTTTCATAGTTAATAAATGAAAGAACTGGAATTTGAAAGTAGCTAGGCTAATTCCACAGTTCATGCTTTTTTTATTTGCTGAACCATGCCTTCACCCTGATGATGCTTGAAATTTATAAGGAGAGGCAAGATTTATACTCACAGAAAGGGGGGTGGGTGTGTGGTATTGAGTTAAAAAAAAATTACAAAATGAAATTCAATAGAAAGCAACAAGGAAGGTGGTGAAGAACCATCATGAATGATCATGGACAAAAAGTAGAGAGGAAAAACTGGTATGGAAGTTCGCTTTGATAGACACCTTGTTGAGCTCATTATTGCCTTTCCCATGCTGGAGTGAAATCAGATTCACTGGAAGACTGCTCCATGCTTTAACTTTATGTCTGAATGTAAATGCTGAGTCCTAAGATTCATCTGTACTATTGCTATTTTTCATCCCCTAATGGGCTTCCTTGGTGGTTCAAATGGTAAAGAATCTGCCTACAATGTAGGAGACTAGGCTTTGATTCCTGGGTGGGGAAGATCCCCTGAAGAAGGGAATAGCAACTGACTCCAGTATCCTGGCTTGGAAATTCCCATGGACAGAGGAGCCTGGCAGGCTACAGTCCATGGGGTCGCAAGTGGGGACACAACTGAGCGACTAACACTTTCCACAAGTTTCTACTCACCTACCTTTATCAAATTCCTTCTCCAAAAGGGCAGCCAGGCTAGTGGTCCTTGAGAAATAACAAGTAGAATTTACAATTATTTTGATAATATCTGAGCAAATAGCCATGAATTCTATACTTCATATCATACTAAGGGCTGCAGTGTTCACAGTAAGAAAGGGTCAAACCAAATATTTGCATCTGGGGCCTCACCTGTTAGAACAGCAATGAAGAGTCCAAAGTACGGGATCAAGGCATCCACCTCGAGCCATCAGTGAACTTTACAAGTGTTTCCCTGAAAGTTCCTGGGAGGTGCCTCTCTCTGGCAGACTGCCAGCTGCTTTGAAATAGGGCTATCAGCTTTCCTTGCTCGCTTATCAAAAATAGGTCCATTACTGGGCCCGATAAAATTGTTTGAGTACTCATTTGGAATCCTTAGCAGTTATTCCTGCTTTGGACCAGAAAGAAATTCATTTAAAGTTACAGCCTGATAAAAAGAAGAAAAAGAATTGGGGAACTTTATCCACACCCTCAACACCTTTTTTTGTCGCCTTCCTGGGTCTGAGCTGGAGTCCCTGGTGTGCGGCGTTGACAGGGAAATACCCATCCTTTCTACTGGGAACCCCAATACATCTTCCTTTTAATTCTTCAGATAACTGCAAGTCAAAGTTTTAAAGGAAGTTGATTTCATTTTGGTTTTGGTATTAAATAGATAAAAATGAATTCAGGCCATTAGATAATAGAACAGAAATAAAAATATGGTCTCCTCTACCATCACAAGCCTGGAATCCTCACTGTTTCAAAGAGTCAGTTTTAATTCAAATTTAGCATAAACAATTTGTATACTTCTTACAGTAAAGACTATGAGTCCCACATACAGCTAACAAATGAGTTCCACATATAGTGAAGTGTCATGTCATCCTGGAATAGGGAATAGGTATCAGAACTTCCTGGAGATCTTTCGTGTAGTACTAAAGGGAAGAAGTTTTGTGTAGTTAGCAAGTGGTTTGGACTTTCAGAGTTTTCCAGACACCCCTGCCTGTTGTAAATATTTCACCCACTGCTAGAATAGAAATAGGTCTGCATATCCCTCTGCATCCAGTGCACATATTTTCTTTCACAGGATAACTCTGTCCCGATTATATATTATCTAACAAAGCGTGGGAGTTGAACACACCTTAAATATTTCTGTTTTCACTGTCCATTACATCTTATCAATTATAGACCAAATATAATTGGAGCCCAGTTTTGAGAACAGAAGAGCAAAATATTTTTTACTTCTTGATTAACAAATATGTCAACATTTGGGGCTGGAAACCTAATTTGTCAATTATTTTGCTCTTCCATAAGGGTGTCCAGAATAATAGTTAAAAGCTGAAATATATCCCATTCCTTGGATGCTTGTTTCACAGTGTTTTAAAAGAAACAAGATATCTTTTGTAGTCCCCAAAAGTATCCACACAACCCACTTCCACTGGTCTAATAGCTTTACTTTGAAAGCCTCTGGGTGGAGGCTCAACAGTTGAACCAAAAAGGCCAGAAAATGTCTACTGAATACAAGGCATGGAAGAAAGAGTACAATCACCATATGCCATTACCCGAACTCCTACATTGCCTTTTTTCCGGCTCCTCAAGCACAACAAAGGCAACCCCAGAGCCTTTTACAGGAGGCTGCACAGTCCTGCCTCCATCTAAGCTCTAGGGAACACCACAAACCCCTGAGAATATGCACGAATGTGGAAACTTCCCATAGAATCGGGGTGGGTATATGTGGTGGCAAGTCCCTTTATGACTCCGTGTAATGGCTGGGTTTGTTTCATTTTCTTTCTTTTAAGGGCTTCAGTGGCTGTGAAACATTGTGGGGAGGATAGTTCCTTTTGGATTTGTTTTTAACCCATGCACTGTTAGAAATGCTGCTACCGAAAGGAAGGAGAAACTATGGTGCTGAGGGGAAAGCCCCAGGAGAGACTGTGAGAAGTCTTACCTGTGACCCTGCCTCTCTGCCCTGAGAGGGAATCTTCCCAGTAATAAACGTGTGGCAGAGACTAAGTTCTTTACTTAATCTTAGTTCCTTCCAAGATCAGCAAAGGCGGGTGGGGGAAGCTTAGGGGCTGCAGCTGCTTCAGCGCACGTCCACAACCACCCCGAGCTCTGCACCACGCAAGCAGGAAGGCCTGGGGGAACAATAAAAATCAAGGTGTGTCAGGCCAGCCAGCTGACTTTGAGCTGTGCTTTGTAACACTCACAGCTCCTTGTTTTCATTCTCAAAATATGCGCCTCCTGGAACCTCTTCTCTCTTGGTCAGATGTGTGTGATGTGATTTACATTTTGGAATTTGGGAGAGGCATGTGCTTACAAGCATTGTGATCCAGGAATCAGATTTCTATTATGCACATGATCCATACTGCCTTTATACTTTTTTCATTTTTATTTTGAAATTATTTTAAAGCAACTTATTTTTCTATCAAGCACTAAGCCCAAAATGTCTGCATGGAGGATAACGGTGCAATGGTTACCAAAATGTCCTAGAATCTAATTCACAAGCTCCTTTTGCCTGTGGTCTGAGAGCCCTTGGCCTTGGCACCCAGGAAAAGCTATTGTGTGAATAACAGAGAAGCAAGGAAACATTCTCTCAGAGTCTGCTCTTTTGGCAGTCACCTCCTCCTACAGTGGAGACGTGCGGGATACCAAGCCTCTCTAAGAGCTAGGACAAGTTTCATGGAGACATCACTAGTATATCTGATGGAGTTATTTATATCTTCTACTTCTGCATGAGGCTGTGTTTGTATTCACCGAAGCTTAATTCTCCATTGGATTTAAGGAGTAAGGAGTAAGCTTTGTGTGTCTGGGTGTCAGCAAAACCTAGTTAGTCTACTTTTAAACCTTCTATCACTAACTAGTTGAATTGGTAACTTAGTTAACCTTTTTGGTCCTTGGTTTGGGAAACCTTGGCTGGATTAAGAAAAGTCTAACAGTTTTGGATTTGGGTTTGCTTTTTTTTCTGTAGGATTTTGAGAGTCTTTGTTATGCTAATGAATATCATAAACTCCACGAGTGCATAGCGTATCCCAAGCTGGTAGAACTATTGAATACTTTTTCCTCAGAAAAAAAAACTATCCTCACATCCTAAAGTCTATTACAAGTGTTCTACAGAATATATTTTTAAAAGCTGTAGAGCTGAAAGTATATCCTTCCTGCTCTAAAGTTCTATGACTCTATAGAGGCATTACAGAATGACACACACTTAATGGATATATAAAAAGAGGTCATCATTGACCCTGTTGTATCAGTAAAGGTGTTATGTTGCAGATAAAAGTATTCACTATAGCTAGTTTAAGAGAAAAAGATTTATTATAATCGTTCTTATACCATCCATGAGAGGACAAAAGAAACAGGGTTGAATGTTACCAAGGAAAACAGGAAAAGTTGCCCAGAAAAAATACTCAACTACATTTTTTCTAGTTGTTCTAGCCAAAAAAAAAAAACAAACCCAAACCCTTCTCTGCCGCTGCTGCCTACTGCCTGGCACACACAGCACTAGGAAACAGAAACAAACTCTCCCTGGGCGCAGCATCCGTGCCCCTGTGCTTCCCGCACAGTACAATCTTCCTGCCTCACCTTGGCTACGTCTATCTATACATGGCACACTGAGATAGGCAGAATTCTGAGATGGTCCCCAAGATTCTTGCTCCTGATGTACATGCCCTGTACAAGACCCTACTGAGTGTGAGCAGGACTTGTGAATACAATGGGCTATTATTTCCATGATTGTGTTCTGTTACCGAAAAAAAAGGGGGATTTTGGAAATGTAATTAAGGTCTCCAGTCAGTTGAATGTGAGTTAATCAAAAGGTGGTATTATCCTGGGTGAAAGTCAAAGTGTTAGTTGCTCAGTTATGTCCAACTCTTTGCAACCCCATGGACTGTAGTCCGCTGGGCTCCTCTGTCCATGAGATTCTCCAGGCAAGAATATTGGAGTGGGTTGCCATTCTCTTCTCCAGGGAATCTTCCTAACCCAGGGATAGATCCCAGGTCTCTCTCATTGCAGGCAGATTCTTTACCATCTGAGCCACCAGGGGAGCCCTATTCTGGGTGGGCCTGACCTAATTAAGTGAACCCTTAAATGAAATCAGAAATTCAAAGTCAGAAACTCTGTCCTATTCGCCTTGAAGAGCAAACTGCCATGCTAAGGAGAGAGCCACATGGAAAGAATGCAAGAAGCCTCTAGGAACCCTGATTGATGGCCTGGAAGAAAACAAGGATCTCTTACAGCTGTAAGTAGTTGAATTCTGCATTCTGCTAACAACCAGTGGGCTTGGACGAGATCTCTGAAAGTGAAACCCTGGCTGATATCTTGATTTCAACCTTATGAAACTCTGAGCAGAGGCTTCAGCTATACCATGCCCATACTTCTGAACTGAAGAAACTATAAGCCAACATATGATGCTATTTTAAACCACTCAATCTGTATGATTTGTTAAATAGCAATAGAAAATTAACACTTGCATTTGCATGACTAAGCCCAGGTCACTCCCCAAAGTTTAACTCCAAGGGTTTTTGAGGGATATTATTTTTAGCTTTCTACCCTCTAAACATTAGTAAAAGAAAGTCAAAAGTAGCTGATGTTGACATCAAATGAATAAATCTCTAACTCAGCCACCCAGTTCTTTGGGCAATTCTTTTCCAAAACGTCTCTCATGGGTCATACAATTCTCTTAGTTTTTTTTGTTTTGCTTTAAGTTGGCAATGACCAACCTATGGTATGACTATTCAAGAAAGAGTAATCAACATTTTTGCCTGCAAGTTCGCTATAAGAATTAACTAATTATCTCAATTCACATGCAAATATTCTTGTGGATTCCTCTATCCAAAAAAAAAAAAAAGTTTTTTCTTAGAATAGACGACTCTTTTAGGAGATCAGTGGTATTACAGGATTGTTTAAATAGAGATTTTTAAAGTAGGATTTTTTAAATAGAGATTTTTCCAAACCTTTATACGTGTACTGATGTTGGGTTGAGCTAAAAGATCCTGTAAGATCTTACAGGAAATCTGAATGAACTTTTTGGCCAATCCAATAATATATTTATAGGGATATACATTGATCATATATGTCAAAGGCCTGGCCACTGAATCTCACCAACAGCAAATATGCTGATGACAGTGGAGTTTTTTGTTTGGTAAGAATCTAACAAGCTGTCAACAAAAGAGAGCTAATAAGAAACATAATTTTTATTTTTCCAGGAGAGAAGTGTTAGGATAAGTTTTATTTATTTCATACTGTACTGCTATTTCTATCTGGGAGTATAAGAGGATGGGGACCCCTTGAGACTCCTAGAAAGTCAGAGAGTTTTCTGGTACACCTAAGTTTGTTTTCCATCCCTCCACTTTACACATTCAAATAACCAAGGTCTAGCTTACGATCTTCCCCACATTGAAATGGTTCAGTTTCTAATTGTTACATCAAGTAAATTTTAACCATCTTTTCTTTGCCTTATTAATATTCTCCACCTCAACTTCCTCTCATTTCAGAACCACCCAAGGTGAGGAAGGGTAAACAATGAGAATGACAAGAAATAGTAATCTCCAAAAACAAAACAGAAAGCCCCATTTGCTTTACCTCATGTCGTAATTTCCCGGACATGTTCCTCTTGGCCAACCTTAAGCCAAGCATTTTCTCCCTTGGAGGCTGAGCAACTTCTTACAAAACCACACTCTGTGGGTTTTCCCAGGTGCCTGTTATTTCCTGAGCAGCACGTAATAACAGCCCCTTAATTTTTACAGTGCTGAAAGTCTGCAAAGTGCCTTCAGAAAGTCCTGTCTCAACTCATTTGATCTTCACAACGGCTGAATAGGGGTCAGGGAAAGTATCACAATTTCCAGTTTATAAGTAACAAACTTCCATTTCTAGAACTACAGCACTTGCCTAACTATGATAAACCATGACACACAGATTAGAACCCACATCTTTTGAATGTAAGGAAGGCAATCTTTCCCCAGGACACCTGTCCTTAAAAGGATAGAGATACATAGTTGGCAGGCAGTGGCTTCCTACTGTTCTCTTGCACCCAAATCCTCTGCCACACTTGTAAAACACACAGGTGACCATGGCTAACATAATCAAGTACAAGTTCCCAAGCATAAATCTGGATCCTGCCTACCTCATAAACCTTCCCCTTTATCCTCCAGGAACACCCCGTTTCTTATAGTCTGTTCCTCATACTTTCTTGCCTCTGCCTAGACTTGTCTCTGACCACCTTTTCTGTCTGAGTAAGCGGTATTTGTTCTTGGAGACTCTGCTCAGACTTTGCCCAGGCTGGTCAAGATATGTTGAGTTCTATGTTCAGTCTAGTCCTCTATTTATCACATTATTAAAATGTATGCTAATTTGTGCATAACCTTCTCTAGGGTATGAGTCCTTTGAGGTGTCTTATTTATCCTGGGTCCTCTGTATTTAAAACAGTGCTGGGAATTTCATCTTGGAAATGTTCATGGAATCAGGATTTTTATTTTTTTTAATGGCTGGTTTTACTAGCCAGGCAATAAAAACCAACAAAAGTGAGCCTCCAGAGGTATAGCTTCCCTATCTGTACTTGAGAGAGGGTCTAGGAATGGAAGGAATCTCCATGAGTCAGGCAGGAGATGGGAATGGAGAGTGGAAGAATAAGGCCAATAACCTTCAGAAAGTTCTGCTGAGGATCCTGGGATCTCAGGTCCCACTTTTGGGTACTTTAGTGGCTCTAGAGGTACCTCTTTTAACTCCCTCCCAGAGGATCTGCTGTAGGGAACACAGCTGATGGACACCCTTAAGCTGTCACATTCTTAGATGCAGTGCAACACTCAAGTTAGGTCACACTTCCCACTGACTGCCCCCAGACAATGACAGAGCATGGTAGCAACAGTAGGCCCAAGCCACTTCTGCCTGACACAGGACTCCTCTAATGGGACCCTTGGGCTCAGGGATCCCCACAGGCCTGGCTGAGGCTTCCTCAGAACTACATAGTGGTCTGAGGCTCCTTCCACACCAACACTCCCTTCCTCTCCTTTCACAGACCTGCATCAGGGTCTCAGGGCTCTTCTTGGCCTACTCGTGCTCCTTCTCTTTTTTCCTTCACAATGTTTTCCCCAAATCTCTTGCTTGACACCTGCTTTTCAGAAGACCCAAATTGACAGAGGTACGTAAAGATTTAGGTCAAAAAGTCAAACTTTAAGAATGCTTCACTAAATCTATAGGCCATGCCCCAAACTGAACAATGCCCTAACTTAAAGCTATGCAGTAGTTTAGAATCAGATCTTGAAATATCACAAGATGGGACAAATGGATTCTCACTGGCAAAATGGAGGGTGAAAGTAGCCCAGGTTGGCCTGTAACTGAAGATATCAGGATGCTGTTGACTCCTGGAACCACAGGAATGTGGGCAAATCATTGAGGGATAAGAGGAGCTAAAGGGCATGGACTAGGCTCCAAAAGTCTCAAAGGATAAGTAGCACAGCTGTCTCCATCACTAGGGCTTCCCTGGTGGCTCAGTGGTAAAGAATCCACCTGCCAGTGCAGGAGATGTAGGTTCAATCCCTGGGTCAGGAAGATCCCCTGGAGTAGGAAATGGCAACCCACTCCAGTATTCTTGCCTGGGAAGTTCCATGGACAGGGGACCTGGTGGGCTACAGTCCATGGGGTCATAAAGAGTCAGACATGGCTTAGTGTCTAAACAACAACAAAACAACAACTCCATCACTAGCCATCTGAAGAGAGCCACAGAGAAGAGGAGCTTGCAAGAACTGACTTTTGTATCAACTCCTATAATGGGGTGACATTTCAATCTCTTTTTAGTTTGGACAAGGAATTTTAAATCACTTTATGCTTTTGTTGTGATGTGGATACTCATGACCAGAAAGACATATGAAAATCATGTCGATTTTGACCAGAAAGTAATTTACTATAGGAGGAAGTTATTCAGATGCTAAATAGCAAGTACTTAACCCTTAAAAAACTCCTTCAAATAAAGACCCCAAGCACTCTGAGAACATAATCTCTCATCTCTTAAAAATTCAGCACCCTATCACCCAAACATGCTATGCTGGGTTTCAGTCTTCTGAGCTACAATTAAACTAAAGTATCAGCCTGTCCTTGATCACATAGGCAAGTCCAAGAAGTAAGCAGTTCTACACATCAATGCTTCAATAACTCAGTCTGACTGGTTTTCTTATCCTCTTTATCTTTCTGAGCCTAGTATTAATATGATCTACAGCTTTTTCCCTCTTCAAAATAAGTTTCTTAAAAAAGGTGACTGAACTTTTCCAACACTTGCAAAGAAAACTAAGATTTATGTCAGCCATGATGAAATCTTAGGTGATTGGAGCTTCTTGGCATTAGTGCAGTGTATTTTAACTTTATTGAACTCATTGAAAACCATAATGAATATAAATTATGATCCTTCCGACACCTACCTTAAAGGTTCTTATACAACCTCCTAAGAAAAGTTGGCCCACAACTTCTGAAAAACCTGGAGGCCAACATTTTCTAGGACCATTTTTTCTATTGTTTAACATTACAGAAATAGGACCTTTCTTTTCATTTTACAATTTTAAAATTATACAATGATATTGAGTGTGTTTTTTCAAACCACAAATATATTAAGATTCTGATGTGTTCTACCCTATCTCTGAATATTGAGATAGGATTCCCCAACATCAGTTGATAATTATTGGTCTGGTCCAACACCTTTACTTTGTAGATAAGAAAAATTAAGGACATGAATGATTTGCCTAGGTTTGAAAAATTAATAAAAACTAAAATTTGATAATATGCTGTTTCTGCAGCTGCTGCTAAGTCACTTCAGTCATGTCCGACTCTGTGCGACCCCATAGACGGCAGCCCACCAGGCTCCCCCATCCCTGGGATTCTCCAGGCAAGAACACTGGAGTGGGTTGCCATTTCCTTCTCCAATGCATGAAAGTGAAAAGTGAAAGTGAAGTCGCTCAGTCGTGTCCGACTCTTCAAGACCCCATGAACTGCAGCCTACCAGGCTCCTTCATCCATGGGATTTTCCAGGCAAAAGTACTGGAGTGGGGTGTCATTGCCTTCTCCATGATAATATGCTAACTTACCTTAATTTGAAAAGTATAGCCCAATATGTTTGAGAATAGTTAACATAATAATCAAAGAATAATTCCTTCCCCCAAATGGTAAATGACAAAGCTATATTTCCTCTGCTATTATTTTGTTCTATTAAGTTTCTATGATCCCTCTCCTATACAGTCTCTCATGGTGAGCACAGTAAACTGCTGCTGCTGCTGCTAAGTCGCTTCAGTTGTGTCCTACTCTGTGCGACCCCATAGACAGCAGCCCAATAGGCTCTCCCGTCCCTGGGATTCTCCAGGCAAGAACACTGGAGTGGGTTGCCATTTCCTTCTCCAGTGCATGAAAGTGAAGAGTGAAAGTGAAGTCGCTCAGTCATGTCCAACCCTCAGCGACCCCATGGACTGCAGCCTTCCAGGCTCCTCCGTCCACAGGATTTTCCAGGCAAGAGTACTGGAGTGGGGTGCCGTTGCCTTCTCTGGAGCACAGTAAACAGCAGAGCACAATTCCTGCCCTCAAGGAACTCATAGTCTGATGGGTATAACAGACAAGGAAATGGATTTGAAGTCAATTTGTAAAGTAGGTTAAGTGACAAGAGAAGAGATTAACAGGTAGGAAAGCTTCCTGGGGCAACCTTCCTAGTGGCAATCCTGCCACTATAAGATGGCTCTTGAGAACAGAGCTTCGTTTCATCTTACTAACCCTACAACACTCACTAACATATATGGTTTGTGAAAGCCAAGTGTTAATCACTCAGTCGTGTCCAACTCTTTATGACCCCATAGCCCACCAGGCCCCTCTGTCCATGGAATTCTCCAGGGAAGAATATTGGAGTAGGTAGCCATTCCTTTCTCCAGAGGATCTTCCCGAGCTAGGGATCAAACCCAGGTGTCCTGCATTGCCAGCAGATTCTTTTTTTTACTGCCTGAGCCACCAGGGAAGACTTGGTGGCTGGTTTACTAGCCCCTAACAAATGTTGCTTGCACTTCTGCACAACAGTATTCTAGAATAATTCTATAGCCAAATGCTTTTTAGAACTTTGCAAACAACTACATGATTAAACACATTGCTATTTTTTTCAATTTTATTTAAACTTACTCAACCATATTGTACAAACAATGAGTTTAAAAATCCCACTTTAATGTCTTTCTATCCAAAAGAGAATTTTTTCCCTTCACCACCTCCTTTGTTTCACTTATGAGAACTTGGATCCTTGACTTGTTTGTATAAATGAAAACAAAAACAGAACCCTGTTTGTGTCAATTTTACAATTTAAAAATTATAAAAAATAAACTCACTAATTTAAAATTTTGTGGTCAGATAGATGGCCTGGATTCTTTCACTCATAACATGGGGCAAAACTCAAAAGGTCTTAGGGACATGCTGTTACAAGGTCTATAATTTGGTCACCCTCCACTGCCTCTGTGCCTCCAACTTTCTTTTCTCCTCCCTTTCCCATTGGCTTCAGGCAGGGTGACAACATCGCCTTTTTCTCAGAATCACAAGAACTGTGCCACCCACAGTCCGATGGCTGGAGGCCAGGGCACTGCCAGCAACACAGACATGAGTCAGGCTGCAGCGTGCAAGAATTCCTGCTCATGGTTCTTTCCTGACAGTTCAGTTGGAATTGCCATCACCAATAGCGTAACAGTGAGAATTATTTGATGCAAAAAAAATATATGGCATGGCAAGTCAGAAAACTTGACTCCCCACCTTGATTCTTACTAGATGTGTGATCATTTCTCATCATCTGTTCTGCCTACCTCACAATTATAAGAGTCAGAATGAGACAATGCAAATTAATAGTCGAATTTCTATTAGAGGCAAAAGACATTTTCAAATGTATTTGGTCAGAGTATAAGACTGTGGAGAGCAATTTGGCAGTAATTATCAGACTTAAAAGTGCCCAGAACTATGGCTGATGATTCCTCTTCTGGAAATTTAGCCTCCCGGAAATAATTAAGAAAGCGTAGAAAGATGTATGTAAAAGGATATTTACTCATGTGTTGATTATAACAACAAAATATTAGAATCAATCAACTGTCCAAAAGAAACTGATTTTAAAAATTAGACTAATACCTACCTAATAGAGTACTATACAGCTGTCTAAAATTATGTTGTAAAATAAAAACATAACTATTGGTACATGCTGGTATGTAAAATATAATAAGTAAGTGTATAAGCAAATAGAAATTTTGTGTATATGAGCCACACATGGGGAGGAGAATGGTATGAAACTAAACTCAAAGTGTCTAGAGCTTAACTCAGAGTAATATATCAATATTTTCTTTTTCTTCTACTTGTGTGTCCATGTTTTTTAATTTTTCTATAATGTGCACATATTTCTATTATAGTAAGGAAAAACACTTTTATGTTTAGAAAGAAAAAACAGCATATGAAAACATGCTATGATATTTGTTTTACTAATATAAGGTATTATGGCAGCTTCTATAGACTCTACTCTTATAGTGTATCCAGGGATAAGAACACTATAGTTACATATGAATTACAAAATGGCCTAGGCTTTGTCATCTCAATAATATATACGTCATTGTGAATTTATAATTTAAAAAGTTTCTCCCTTTTGCATGTCAAGAAACTGCTAAGCATTTAAAATACTGAAATATTTTATAAATTTTCACTAAAAATTAACATTCCTTTTAGTAAATTTGAGGTTAGTGAAGAAAATGATGATCTCCAGGTAGAAGGTGATGATAATACTGTAAAAAGCAAAGAAAAACTGATCCATTCAACTTTGTAAAACAAGTTTGACAGCCTTTGCCCACTAAATATATAGCATATGATGCTCTAAAATAGTTACCTCATTTGCAAATAGGAAACTCCAGTGCTATTGCTGGTTCCAGCAAAAGCTTTCTGAAGAAACTCAGACATGTATAACTTGTCTATGCTTGAATGAATTTGTTTATGAAATGAACATCACGTTGGCAAAGCCTTTAAATGAAGCTTAACTTTTGGATATAAAAATACTATAAACCTAAAAATGAAGTAGGAGGAGAATTTGGAAAAGGAAGAGAAGAAATTTTGATGGTTCATTAAAGAATATTTCATAGCCATTTCTCAATGAGATGCTACAACATTTCTTTAAAGAATTAATTCCAGTGCTTTAACTCCATAAAACTACTCTGCTGCCACCAAAATGTGAACTATTCGCTTTCATCTCTGACATATAAACCCCACTATGTTTTTGTTAAACACTCCTATTTTTTATATGGGCCAAGTCCTTTAAAATCTTAGCTCACTTTAATACTACTTTTCTAAATAATAAAGTCTGTAAATTCTAATTGACATACAATATTGTATTCATTTCATATCTATAACAGATATGCTACACATGTAACAGAGATTCAGTATTTTCATACATTGTGAAATGATCACCACAGTAAGTCTAGTCACCAAAGTTATTGCAATATTATTGACTATGTTCCTTCCGATATACATTACAGCCCTGTTATTTACCTTACGACTGAAAATTTGTACCTCTTAACCCCTTTCACCTGTTTTGCCTGTCCTTCCACCCACCTGCCTTCCGGCAACCACTACTTTGCTCCCTGTATCTATGAGTCTGTTTTCGTTTTGCTTTTTAGATTCCACATACAAGTGAAATCATATGATATTTGTCTTTTGCTGTCTGAAGGCATATTATTTCAGAGTATATTATCCTCTAGGTTCATTAATGGTGATGCAAATAGCAAGATTTCATTCTTTTTATGGCTGAGTAATACTTCATTAGAGATAGGTAGATGAATGGATAAAGATGACATGATATCGACCTATCTTTGGACACTTAGTTTGTTTCCATATATTGGCTATTGTAAATAATGTTGCAGTGAATAGGGGGGTGGATATACCTTTAAAATTAGTGTTTTTCTTTTCATTTTCTTCAGACAAATAACCAGAAGTGGAAATGCTGGATCGCATAGTATACTTTTTAATTTGGGGGAAAACCTCTGTACTGTTTTCCATAGTGGCTGTACCAATTTACATTTCTACCAATAGTATGTGTGGGCTCCCTTTTCTCCACATCCTCACCAACTTTGCTATTTTTTTGTCTTTGATAAGAGCCATTCTATCAGACCTGATGTAATATCTCACTGTAGCTTTGATTTATATTTCCCTAATTGTTAGTGATGTTGAACAACTTTTCATGAAACTATTGGTCATCTGTATAGCTTATTTGGAAAAGTATCTATTTAGGTCCTCTGCCCATTTTTGAAGAAGGCAATGGCACCCCACTCCAGTACTCTTGCCTGGAAAATCCCATAGACGGAGGAGCTTGGTAGGCTGCAGTCCATGGGGTCGCTAGGAGTTGGACACGACTGAGCGACTTCACTTTCACTTTTCACTTTCATGCATTGGAGAAGGAAACGGCAACCCGCTCCAGTGTTCTTGCCTGGAGAATCCCAGGGACAGGGGAGCCTGGTGGGCTGCTGTCTATGGGGTTGCACAGAGTCGGACATGACTGAAATGACTTAGCAGCAGCAGCAGCAGCCCATTTTTTAATTGGATTGTTTTTGCTTTGCTATTGAGTTGTGTGAGTTCTTTATATATTTTGGATTTCAGATATGTGCAACCATCCAAATTATATAAAGTGCTCATTTTTTCAAAATAGGTCAAAGACTGAATTTTATTTTTTTGAATTGTCAGTTCATGTAAATATATGGAAACACAATGGATTAAAATAAATCTATGCCTCTACCCATTATATCACATTTGGCTACCTTTCAAATGAAATAATCATGTAGAATTGGCTACAAGACATTCTATTATAAATGTATCATATCTGAGTCTACTGAAATAATAAATTATCCAGTTTTAGAAAGTAGATTCATATTTTGAACACTAGGGCAGTATTTCTCAAATTTTTCCCAATTCCCATCACATATCATGAATTTATAAGGGATAATGTTTGGTACTCATATTCGTTTTCCTTTTTCTATACTCTTTAGTGTATTATTTGCATTTTCATATTCCTAATCAAGTAAGAATTTATGCCTGCAATGCACCTTTCAGAATGAGTGGTACTACAGAAAATACAATATAATTAAGTCATCAAAAAATACTATAAGGTTGAGACATAGACACAAAAATCTCTCAAAACAAGTAAACATAGAGAAATGCCGTATAATGTTAAAGACAATATAGATAACTCACATTCAAAAGGAAGTTGAAATAGCCAAGACAAGGAAGCAACCTAAATGTCCATCGACAGAGGAATGGATAAAGATGTGGTGTATATATACAATGGAATACTATTCAGCCATTAAGAAGAATGAAATAATGCCATTTGCAGCAACATGGATGGATCTAGAGACTGTCATCACTGAGTGAAGTAAGTCAGACAGAGAAGGAAAAATATCATATGACATTCCTTATATGAGGATCTTAAAAGAAAATATATAAATGAACTTATTTACAAAACAGAAACAGACTCACAGATTTAGAGAATAAACATATGTTTTCCAGGGCAGGGGAGGGGGGAAGAATGAGGGGAAGGGATAATTAGGGAGATTGGGATGGACATGTATATACTGCTATATTTAAAATAGATAACAAACAAGGTCCTACGGTATAACACAGGAAACTCTGCTCAGTGTTATGCGGCAGCCTGGATGGGAGGGGAGTTTAGGGGAGAACGGATACATGTATACATATGGCTGAGTCCCTTTGCTGTCCACGTGAAACTATCACAACACTGTTAATTGGTTATTCGCCAATATAAAATAAAGTTAAGGAAAATTAAAGGGAAGTTGAATATGCCGGTGTCCAAATTAAATTAGAATTGCATGTGAAATGTACATTTCCTAGAAGATAATCAGTGCTCAGTAAATGTCAGGGCATTTTTCTCCCCCTTGCTTTCCCTCAGTTGAAAGTTCTGTGAATAAAGGGAAAGCCAAGCCTTAAAAGATGGGTAAGATTTGAATAGGCAAAAAGGAGTGGAATAGGTATTAATACAGGATATTGCTATGACAAAAGGTACAGAGGCAGGGTGACATATTCTGGTTGAATAAACTGATCCCTTCAGTTGAAATAGAGGTGTTAATGGAGGAATGGGATATATGCATGGGAGTCATGTGATCTTTGATGTTTGGACTTGGAAGTAGCCATCTGTGTATCCTTACTCTCAATTGAGTATCTATCAAATACATAATAAATCTAGAAGGAGTGCTGCAAGTCATCAGAACCTTTAGTCCTCGACTACTCTTTTATTGTCCAACAGCCCTCTCCAGTCTTCACTTCTGTCATTACTCTGCATAGATCTCATGTTTTGAACATTCTGACTACTTCTCTTACCAATAGTCTAGAATTCCCATGCCCCTGTCTTTCTATAGCATCTACTTGGCAAAACTCCATCCCTAGGTGAACTCAACTATTTACTCTTGGCATGCAATTTAACAAGTTTGGTCCAGCATTGCATGGTGCAGGTGAGAGGTAACAATTGGGCAATTTGTGATCATCTATCTGTGATCATGACTCTTGCTGGGCTCTCCAAAGTGGCTGTCAGGACTCCTTAGCCATGAACATTTCCCACTCTGCTTTAAGCTTGCTCCTTTCCCCCAAATCTCTGCTAGCTACATTTTACCTTGCACTTTCATCCCATAATCTTTACTCCTACTTCCCTGAGAAATAGTAATCATCATAAGGGAACTTCTGAACTTCTCTCTAATCTAGCAAATCTACTTTTGTTTTCAACTCTCCATTTCTCTTCTACTGGAAAAATAGCACTAGCCATCCTTTCATATGGGGCTTCCCACCAGTGGTAAAGAACCTGCCTGCCAGTGCAGGAGATATAAGAGACAGGATTCAATGCCTGGATTGGGAAGATCTCCTGGAGGAAGGCATGGCAACTCACTCCAGTATTCTTGCCTAGAGAATCCCATGGACAGATAAAACTGATGGGCTACAGTCCATAGGGTTGCAAAGAGTTGAACATGACTGAAGTGATTTAGTATATATATATAATGCTAAACCCTCAACAATTACTAGAATATTCATCCCAATGGTCTCTGTGACACTTCCTGTAATTAATCACTCTCATATATTAAATCTTCTCAGTATTTAAACAAGCTCAAATACTATGGTAGAGAAAGGGAGAATCTTCCTCTTTCCAACATGTCTTTAATCCAATGTCTTATGCACTTCTACCCTTCGCAGTCAAATTCCTGAAAAACTTGACAATATGCACTTTGTTCTCTCACTTCCCACTTGACCCTTAATCCCTACAATCCAGGTTTCTCTGCCATGAATTGCTTTACCAGAATTGCTTTGAGAAAGATACCTAAGTCTATGTATGAATAAATTCAATGGAAACTTTCAGTTGTTTTCTCACCTTTCCTTCAGCATTTGACACCACAGTTCACTTTTTAAAATAGTCTTCTTTTAATAAGCCCTCCAAGAATTCTGATGAATGCTATAGTTTGACAATCCCTGTGTACAGCCTGTTTAGGATTAGGGATTTCTTTCTGAGAGCCAAGTGTTTTAAGTAAAAAGATTACATAATCAGAAGAGAATTAAAAATATATACATATATAAATAAATATATGACACAATATAAAAAAAATAGTCTTGTGACTTCTATGGCTTCTCATACCAGTGGTTTACTACAGATCTTTCTGATTCTTCCTTTGCAGTCTCCTTTACAAGTTTCTATTCTTGTTCCTTTTCCTTAGAGAGTAAGTATCAGTCTTTTTCACTGTGTACATTTTCTCTGGGCTATCGTATTTACTCCCAAGATTCTAAAGTCCCTCTAAATCTTTCATCTCAACGTCTTCTATGAACTGCAGACTTATTATCTCTAACTACTTCCTGGATGTCTCCAAGTGGATTATTCACACACAACCCAAATGCAACACAGGTTCCAAACTGAAATCATCGCCTTCACTCCCTAAGTACATTCCTTCTGCAGGTCTGCTGTCTCGGTAAGGCCGTAATCACTCCACCAAATGCTCAAGTCTGAATTCAAATTCAAGTCTTTCTTTCCCTCCACCCTCACACACAATCTACCAAAAGTTGCAGAGTCTGATGCTGATTACTACAACCATCCTATCACCCAGTTCATTCGATCTTTTCAACCATTTCAGCAACCACAACTGTTCAAAGTCATGTAATCTTCATGAGTAATTAGTGTAGCTAAAATGATCACCTGTGGGGAGGTTTAAAGTTCTGGTTTTCTTTTTATAGAAGATTAGAGAGAGAAAAAAGTCTAGCAAAGGTTTTGAAGTTTCTTCCTATCTTTTTAATGATAGTGTTGGTACTATGATATCCCCCATTTTCTCATAAGTTTTTGCTGATGTACATCATTGATGTTTGACTGTGCTGACAAAACTGGGAGAAACATGTTTTCTTTCTGCAAATAAAATATTTCTACAGCCTAGAAAAATACAGGTGATTGCTATTTGGTTGGATGGGTCCATCAGCTAGATATCTATAATAGTCTGAACTAAAACAACTGAATCAATGTCACAAAGATCTGTTATGAGAATGTCACAAGGAAATCTGGTTATTTCCCTGTTATCTACAAATCAACAACAGATCACCTGTGTAAGGCAGTTTACAAATGGTGTTAAACTGGTCTTTCAGGGACTTCCCTGTTGGTCCAGAGCTTAAGACTTCCTATGCTTCCAGTGCAGGGGACCCAGGTTCAATCCTTGGTCAGGGAACCAGATTTTTCCTGCTGCAACCCAAAAGTCCACTTGCCACAACCCAAGATCAAAGCTCCCATGTGCCACAGCTAATACAAGGTGCAACCAAATCAATAAACAAAAAACCTGGCATTTCATGGTCACACTTACCTCTTCCTCAGTCTCTGGAGAAAGAGGTCCTCATGTGTATTTAAAGTTAAAAGCTGTCTTTCCTCTTGGTTTATTTGCCTTTGCTGTTGTTGTTGTTCAACTGCTCAGTCATGTCCAACTCTTTGTAACCCCACGGACTTCCCTGTCCTTCACTCCCGGAGTTTGCTCAAACTCAAGTCCATCAAGTTGGTGATGCCATCCAACTATCTCATCCTCTGTCATCCCCCTCTCCTCCTGCCTTCAATATTTCCCAGCATCAGGGTCTTTACTAATGAGTCAGATATTCGCATCAGGTGTCCAAAGTACTGGAGCTTCAGTATCAGTCCTTCCAATGAATATTCAGGGTTAATTTCCTTTAGGATTGACTGGTTTGATCTCCTTGTAGTCCAAGGGACTCTCAAGGGTCTTCTCCAATACCACATATGCCTTTGTGGATGGTGTCAGTTATTTCCTATTAATACATTCAAGAAAGACAATAGAGACAAAAATTAGTCAGACACCAAGGTGTAGATGCACAACCACATTTCTAGTACAAAACAGATGAACACCATCCATTACAGAGAAAGTTCTATTTGAGATATGTCTAGTTCATATATTTTAATAGTTTTCAGTACACTTTGTGCCTTGAGAATCAGAGGAGCCTTGGGGACTATGGACATGACTGAAGCGACTTAGCATGCATGCATGCAGAACAGTTTACATTAGGAAATGGCACAAGTTTGGGAAAAAACCTGAGTGTAGTCCTGTTTCTCTCCTTCCTTTACCTTCCACCTCAGCAAGCCTTGAGACTTCACCTCCATGCTAAGCTCTAAATCTACCCAATTCCTCCCTTCCCTCAACTGCACTCCTAAGTCAAACCACCACCCTCTCTCTCTCTGGGTCCACTGCAGCAGCCCATTTGTGTCCACTTTGGCTTCCACTAGAATCTCTTTTCCATACAATCATCAAGTTGATCTGTCTAAAGTGGAATTCAGCATCATGTCATTCCCTTTCAGAGAATGCTAAAACCTTTCAGAGAATTTTCTCTGCCGATAGAGAAAAATACAAAGGCCTTCTGTGAGCTGGCCCCTGCCTAACCCTCACTCCCTGTCTGGTCTCACCTCCTTCTACTGTCCCCATCTCTCTGTGATCCAGCCATGCTTCCCTGTTCCTGAGACTTCCTAGCTCCTGTTCCCTCTGACTGAGACTCTCTGTTTCCAGGTGCTTCATGGTTGACTCCTTGACATTCAGCTCTCAGCTTCACTGTCACAGGGGACTCCTCTGACCACCCCATCTAAATTAACCACCTTCACTATGTGAAGTGAAAGTCGCTCAGTCATGTCCAACTCTTTGCGACCCCATGGACTATACAGTCTATGGTATCCTCCAGGCCAGAATACTGGAGTGGGTAGCCTTTCCATTCTCCAGGGGATCTGTCCAACCCAGGGATCAAATCCAGGTCTCTCGCATTGCAGGTGGATTCTTTACCAGCTGAACTACAAGGGGAGCCCAAACCTTCACTATCCATCACATCAAACGTCTCATTGTCTTTATAATATATTCAACAGTCTGAAGCAATCTTGTTCATTTATGCTTTTTGTTTTCCCATTAGAATGCAAAATTTTCACAAGTGCAGAAAATTTTCTTATTTTTCTCATGTTAAATTCCCAGGGTCTAGAACAGGGATCAGCTAACTTTTTATGTAAAGGGCCAGGCAGTCTATGTTTTAAACTTTGTAGGACAGAGTCTTTGTCACAAGTACTCCAGCTCTGATTTGTTAGCATAAAAGCAGCTTTAGAAAATTACTAATGGAAGTATGTCTATGGTTCCATTAAAACTTTATTTCTGACCACTGAAATTTGAATTTCATATCATTTTAATGAACCACAAAGTATTATTCTTCTTTTGATTTTTCTAATTATTAAAAAATGTGAAAACCATTCTTAACTCATGGGCTGTGCAAAAATAGGCAGTTGGCCAGATTTGCAGGTCATAGATTGATAGACCATAATTTGGAATGGCTATCACTACACATAGGAGGCTTGCAAGAAAGATGGTTTAACTGTTGAATGAATGAATGAGGAAATGCATTTTCCTTGTAAACATTAATAGACTTGTCATTGGCCAAGAGTTAATATGATAACCCATTTTACTGCTTCAGTCCACAAGATGTATTTGCTCTGTCTCCTTGGTTGTTTTGATATTTGTTTATGGGAATCAGATTCAGCATATGATGTGAGGTTCTTATAAGATAAGAAAAACAATTAGGATCTTTCGATTACATGGGGTGTAAAGACCAACTAAATTGGGTTAGAGTCCACATTCATGATCAAAACTTACATATTGTACTTCAAAAAGCTTAACCTCTGTGATGAAAAAAAATAATGTATTGCTCTTCAAATATATACCAAGAGTGAAATAAGGGTCATGAGCAAAATGAGAAAAGCCTCAAAGATAATTTTAGAAAAATTACCTAACTCCCTACATCATATTGGGGAAGGTCTCCTTAAAAAAAAAGTAGTATTTGAGGAATTTTAAATTACAGCTTTGAAATGGGTCATGTTTACTTTTGTTAGGACTGTTTTCTTGTCTATGACCATATTTCTTAAAATGCTTCCCCTCTACACCCACCCACCTCAAAGTTCAAATAAATAAGAGATTATACTTCTAAGATTAGAACAAACATTAAGTTGAAACAATAAAAGGGAAATAACAATAAAGGTAAAATCCTTTACTCTAAGAAGCAAGTTAAAACCACAAATAAAGGATTAATGCTAAGATACTAAATCATTCTCAAAAAATTATTTCCCCAATAAATCAGATTAAATAATTCATCAGAGGGAAAACATAGATTGTCTTAAGAAAAGGCTTAGTAAAACCTTCAACAGCTCCTGGCAGCAGAAACTTGGCAGAAACATTTGGAATGACAGCATCAGTTTGCACAAGTGTTCAACTGATAGCTGTAAAAAGTAATGAGGCCCTGTTGGAACTAACTGCTGAGCTGGGGGACCATAACTTACTTTAGAGTAGCCCAGAACTGTCTATTTCTAAATTGTCACTTATTAAAGTGAATCACAAAATGGAAAAATGTTTAGTGATTTCTTGGGCTATCTCTAAGATGTATTTTATAACTCAGAGTCTCACTGATTAACGGAGAAAGTACACAGTGCAGGGTTGGGGTGCTTATTCTTCTGGAAACTCTAACAGCCTATACTAACATTTATAGCCTTTATAAGCAAAGAAGAAGGAAGGACAGAAGGAAAGACGGGAACATAATAAGGTGCATGAAATGTGCTTTTTTTTTGCAACCACTTTCAATTTGGAGAGTGATATGAAACTTTCTCAACAGTTCTTGTCTGGGTGTACATTTCATTACTTTTGTAAGCTTATGCTTCAACTACTGAGAGCATTTTCAAGGTTTGCTCACCTTTCATTGAGACTGAACTTGAGGTAGCTGCATGAAAGCTAAGTTCTGAGTAAACTCAAGACTATTTACAGTTTCAGGTGGAATCAGGTGTTATTCAAGACTAAACATGGCAATTTTACCTGCACTATACATTTAATGGTACATAAATTATTAGGTGTATCAGGAGCGAGAGGAGCTCCATTGCTAGAAGCTGAGTTGCTAGAAACAAGCATACAGTTTAGCTTCCTATATTTCCCACCTGGAACCCAGTCTGATGGCTAACACATAATGGATACTCATAAGATGTCTTGTACCATGTGGAAATATACCTAACTATAAGGTGGAATGTGTTTTTTCAGGAAAAGCTGACAATCTCACCTGAATAGCCAAGGCAATCTTGAGAAAGAAACACAAATCTAGAAGCATCACATGCCCTGATTTCAAACTATGTTACAAAGCTATGGTAATCAAAACAGTATGGTATTCCTATAAAAACAAATAAATCGATGGAACAGAATAGAGAGCCCAGAAATAAACCCACACATGTATGGTCAATTAATTTATAACAAAGGCAATGAGAATATACAATGAGGGAAAGGACAGTCTCTTCAATAAATGGTGCTGGGAATATTGGACAGCCACATGCAAAAGAATGAAATTAGACCACTGTCTTACATTATACACGAAAGATAACTCAAATGCAGTAAAGATTTGTATGTAAGACCTGAAATCATAAAACTTTTAAAAGAAAACATAGATAATGAGCTTCTTAACATCCATCTTGGCAATAGTTTTTTGGATTTGACACCAAAAGTAGAGGCAACAAAATAAAAAATAAACAAGTGGGACTGTAGAAATCTAAAAAGAAACCATCAACAAAACTAAAAGGCAACCTACTGAATGGGAGAAAATATTTTTGAAATATATAAAGAATTCATGCAAATCAATAGCAAAATAATAATAAATTTAAAAATGAGAGGAGAACAAAAATGAGCAGAGGATCTAGAATAGTCATTTTTTTTTCCAAAGAAGACAAAAAGATATGCAATAGTTGCATGAAAAGATCCTTAGTATTACTAATCATCAGGGAAATGTAAATCAAAACCTATGAAATATTACCTTGCTTGGTCATTACCAAAAAGACAAGAAATAATCAAGAGTTGATGAGGATGTGGAGAAAAGGGAACCCACATACAGTTTTTTAAGAGAATTTTATTTATTTATTTTATTTATTTATTGCCCGTGCTGGGTCTTTGTTGCTACATGGGCTTTCTCTAGTCAGGGTGAGCAGGGTTTATTCTCTAGTTGTGGTGTGCGGGCTTCTCATTGCAGTGGCTTCTCTTGCTGCAGAGCACAGGCTCAGTAGTTGTGGTGCATGGGCTTAGTTGCTTCATGGTATGTGGGATCTTCCCGGACCAGGAATCTAATCTGTCTCCTGCATTTGCAAGTGGATTCTTTACTACTGAGCCACCAAGGAAGCTCCAAGTGCATTGCTGGTGGGACTATAAATTAGTGCAACCACTATGGAAAGTAGCATAGAGGCTCCTCAAAAAATTAAAAATGCAAATATCATATGATCCAGCAATTCCACTTCTGGGTACTTACCTGATGAAAAGAAAAACACTAGTTCAAAAAGATATATGCCTTCCCTGTGCTCCCTCCCCACTCCCATGTTTTTTCCAACAGTGTTTACAATAGCCAAGATATGGAAATAACCTTAAGTATCCCTTGATGTATGAATGAATAAAGATGATGTGGCATGTATATAAAATTAAGTCTCTCTCTCACAACAGAAATGTGTGCCTCTCAGTTTAAGAGCTTATAAGAAAGTGAAGATAACTGTACTTACACTGCCTGCTATTCCAAAAAACAGTAAGACCTGATAAACCTGAGGCTTTCTCTACATCAACTACTGGTAGCCATTAGCCCACTAGTGGAAACATAGAAGGTAATGAAGATGATGGAAAGGTCTGAAATAAGAAAGGCAGTTCAAGTGGAGGTTAAGAACTTCTTTGAGTCTTTATAGAGAAAGGTTATCAGGGATTTGCAGAGAGAACACTCCCTTGATAAGAAAGTGCTTAAGGGCAATCCTAGTTCTTTAGAATCTGTTTTCTTAAGATTAGAAGTTGACATTTTGATTGTAGTATAATTAAAATTATCTTAACACTTTGCAAACTGAATACAGAAAAACACTAAACACAAAAGGGAGCAATTGGGAAAGAGAAGAAAACGGAAAAAATAGACTAGAGAAATAGACTCTTCAACCTCTTATTTTACAAATAAGGAAATTGAGTCTAAGACAGTTTAAATGATATAGAAGTTTACTTAGCAAATTAGTCTCTGGGGATCAGACTGGCTACTAATGAAAGGAATTTCCAACCAAGGTGATGTGTGGTCTAGAAGAGGCATTTCAAGCAGGCAGAATGTCCAATGTCCTTCAAAACAAACCCAGTTTATATACAGTGAAGTTGTTTTGAGAAATACACACTCTGCAAATATATCTTAAAATTCTAAAGCCAACTTTAAAGGCCATTATGAACATAACACAACAAGAGATAGCCCCACTCATGGCATTCTTTAGATTTGTTCTGGTTATTTGTATTGTATAGACAAACCATGTTGGCAAAAATTAGGCAAGAAAAATAAATATTATCTGTACAATTCAAAAGAAAGTTGACCAAATTACCAAGTATAGAATTACCTCCATTTTCCATTTCACAGCCATATATTATTTTAAAATCCCTGGAATGGAATGTGCTGTTACCTTGATGACTTCACACACATACACACACACAGAAGCCAAATCTCTCTCCCCACAAGCAAAGAAAAGAAATGCCTGTTTCCATGGTTAACCCCAGAAGGACATCTCCATTTCCATTAGGACTTTCTTGTTTGCTGTTTCCAGAATTACTGGCTTCCAAAGTACTATTCACTGACAAAAGTCAAGATGTCCCTCCCAATAAAACGAAGGCAAATCTAAAATCTGAAGAGGGCACAGGGGAGGGAGGTGGAGAAGGAGAGGTGTGATGCTGTTGAAGTTACTGTAATTAAGGTGGTGAGCTGAGGCACCTTCTGTGTGTGATTATCAGCTCAAGAGTGGCTCATTTGAGAAGATATATCTACTTAGGCTCCTTAGTGAAGTTTGTGTGACTCTCTTCGTCCTTTGAGTAAACAGACGTTTCTCTGTGTCTTCTCCAAATGGAAAAACATTGCAGGTATACAGTTTACCTTGTCCCCCCAGCAAAGTTTCTGAACCTAACTCCTTGTCTAAAATGTAGTAGACTAGCTACAAGGAAAGAAAAAACCTATGTTAATTGAACTCAGTTTGGACTGTGTTGGCCTGCACTGCCAGGCCTGTATTCACCCAGGTTCAGGACCAAATTTAGAGCCTGGAATCAGTGACAGAGACATCAGTGGTTTCATAAGAGTAGCTAACATGTCTAAATCAAAGTCCTAGAGGGATACCACACCATGTGCAGCTGGCAGTGAGCAGCACACAGCAGAACGAGGCAGGACATGGCAGCAGTCTTCGATCCTGGAAGGAGAGTGGAGATTACCACTTATAGGGGGAACTGACGTCAGCTTGGCTCATGGGTTACCAGGGAAACTAGCAGGGGGGCCCCTCACCACCCCTTTGAAAAGCTATCAGGTGGAGATGTTCTGATGGATTAAAATAATCATCAGCTGGGGCAGGAGCAAGTGTAGGTGAAGCAGGCACTGGGTGAGCAAGGGGTGTACAGAGAGAAAGAGAACACCTATCTTGGGTGGCCTAAATAATCAGCCTATACGAACAAGCTATTACATTTTTTGTTAATCTAACTTAAGATCGCTTAAGCAGGGTGAATGCTATAACTCTTTGATATTTAAATTGATTTCTCTGAATAATTTCTGAGTCATTTTTTCCAACTCAGCCATGTTTATATACACCCATGTGTCAAATTACTAAGGTCACAAATGCCTCTCTAGGAAAGCGATACACTCTCCATTCCCATGTGGGGGATGGGAAGTATCAGCATCTCAAAGAGGAAATCTGTAATTATTATTAGCAGTGACCACTGTGTTGAGTATCTCCTCTGTGTAGATTACCAGGGTAACTATGTAAGAACTTAAAAGAGATATACAACTGTAAAATGTGTCTTGTTCTTCAGACTAATTAGGAAAGCAAATCGTGTGTATAAAAAAGATAAGAGCAGAAATAACACAGTGCAAGGTGACCAAACTCAAAGAAAGCACTACAGGCTGTAAAAGTTACAGGTGTTTGCTAAACAAAACATCAGAGGTTCCCAGGGGTCAAAGAGGTGATTGTTTCCTTAATTACCTCAATTCAGGGAAGCCCTAAGTAAGGTTTCCCAAACCTCTTTTAAACACATGGTTCCAGCTTCTACAGCATTTAATTCCCATCATTTAAGTGACTCAGCTGATTCAGGGAAGTGGGGTGAGGAGTGGTGAAGAGTGAATTTCAAAGTAGTGTAAAGATGGGAAGCTGCTGCTGCTGCTGCTGCTGCTAAGTCACTTCAGTCTTGTCCAACTCTGTGTGACTCCATAAGACAGCAGCCCACCAGGCTCCCCTGTCCCTGGGATTCTCCAGGCAAGAACACTGGAGTGGGTTGCCATTTCCTTCTCCAATGCATGAAAGTGAAAAGTGAAAGTAAAGTCGCTCAGTCGTGTCCGACCCTCAGCAACCTCATGGACTGTAGCTTTCCAGGCTCCTCCGTCCATGGGATTTTCCAGGCAAGAGTACTAGAGTGGGGTGCCATTGCCTTCTCTGAAAGATAGGAAGCAGTTTGCCTTTATTTACGAAGGACATTTCAAAATTACAGGATTATTTTCTGAAGGGTTTCTCATCAGCCTGCCTTGGGCAAGAAGGCAGCTGACTTGATGTTGCTTCTCTTCTCCCACTGCCATTTTCAGCACATCCTGTAGATGGATCTTCTCTAAGAATGAAAGTCTCACCAGCTGGGTCCACACTAGAAACTAGCAGGTGGATCTGTCATCCAGCAGGTCCCAAGCATGACCAGACCCTGGACAGTGAAGGAAAGTTTCCTTAAAAGACAGCATATGAAAACACCCCAAACCAACAGCCACTTGCTGGGGCACTCAGCAACATTTCCCAACTTTCCTCACTCAAGTTGTATCTGTGTGAAACCATGGTCTATATGAAAAATTAAAAGAAATATGTCTCAATCACCTAGCATTTACATATGTCTGGATGACTAAACTTTCGGTTTTCATCCAAACATGAGATTGGCGTTTATAATACTTACCTAACCAGTCACTAAATTTGACACTTTCAGGGTCTGGTGTCAGTTTACAGTGACAATAATTCATTTGAAATAGTACACAGGTGCCACAGAAGCATATTGTAAATTAAGACATTATTTTCCAAAAAATGGAATATAATTTATAGAGAACTCTGACAATGAGGTTGTATGATTAAGTGGGAAGACAAATTGGGAAGATTCATCATTGAGATTAAAGACTGAAGTGGAGATTAAAATATTCTGCCTCCTGGCAAGAACTGGTTGGTAGATGAATCTAAATGGTTTCAAACTATACATTCTAAAAAAATTGAAGTTTTAAACATAACATTATTGAGTGTCTACCCCATACCCAACTAGCTGGGTCTTTCAACCTCTTTTGCTTTTTTTCTCACTTGCAGAATGTAAAAAATAGTATCATACTTGCTCTGACTACCTTACAAAATTACCTGGGGATTGCTATTAAAAGAGCATAAAAGTGCTTCAAAAACTTAAAAGCATTTTGTAAATGCTAAAGTTAAAAAATATATAGCATAATTAGCCATCTTGCTTTAAAATAAAAAAGGAGTGTAGTATTATTTTAAAAGTATGGCATGATTATAACAGTATCTTTATTTGTACCAAAGAATTAAATAGAAAGAATACTGAATTTTCCACTTTGTAATATACTTACAAAATCTTCTTCATTGAAGAAAATAAATGTGCTATCACATTCATTATTACTACTTTTAAAAAATATAGTCACACTCATATGCTATTTCCTTTCAGTTTTTTCATTTCCTTAGACTCATGAAAATAAAATGACTTTGGTATGTGAAACCATCTTTTAAGAAAGTAAAATTAATGTTGGTCTTTTCCCTTAAAGTACTAACCAAAATCCTGAGTAAATTCCATGGATGATGTTTGTAGTCATCTCAATTTTACCTCCTAAAAGAGTATATCTACGTATTTTTCTTCCCTAAATTTAAAATTGCTTTTCCATATTAGTTCTTATTCTTGAAATACCAGTGAAACTATAGAGGATACTACTAACAATCATTGTTTTTTATGTACTCCAGGCAGTGAACTGAGACCTTTACTTGTTTATCATTTTATTTTATATTAACTTTATATATACATCCTTACTGTACAGGGAGGAAAAATGAAGCCAGAGAGGTTAAGCAACTTGCTCAGTGTCATACAGCTAGAACTAGAACGGGGTAGATCCCAAGTGTACAGTGAATCCTTGGCACAATACTGCTTCTCTATTTCTCAATCTTTACATCTCAAGGCAGGTAAATTTTACTTCATTCAATGAAAGTTATCAGTCTTGGTTACAGTTGTACTTCTTGTTTAATAAGCTTTGTTCAATGAGTCACAGAATTTAATTACTGTCTAAATAAGCTCCCAAGTCACTTTTACCATCACAGCTGTTCCTATCAAAACAGTGGGTCTAGATACAGAAGTGAGGTTCCACCGACGTGTACCCCATGTTACCCCCTTGCTCCTGACACCCTTGCTCCTGAGCTCTAAGAATATTCTGCTGCCGTGATGATTTGGTGATCTGCCACTCAAGGTTCCACTGGAGAGTTACAGTCTTTTGAAATCAGACATTGAAACAGAACACAGAAAACATCATCTCAGCAGTTAGATATTCTTTCTTTTTTTCTCTATGCTTCATTTATAAATCCAAGTATCAGTCCTATATTAAATCCGAAGGATCATTATATTAATGATTAATTTGTAAAGACCTAACACTAAAAAGAAGCTTTATCTGAAGTCTACCTGCATGATCTTTGTGGCCACTTCCTCATTCACCAGCATTTAAAGGATACAGGCAGCATTCAGTCCTTGAGTTACTTATAGTTTTTTCTGTGCTGATCTTGAACTGTAGAACAGATAAACCTAAGCTCTGTATCTAACGATGATAACAAAGTGAGACTTACTAGTTCTTCAAAGTGCCCAGTATTCCCCACAGTAAATACTGATAGAGAGATACTTTCTTAAACTGTCCCCAGATGGTTACATTTTAAGGAACTTTGAGAGCAGAGGACAAAACAAATATGTTTACTGTTAGTAAATCTTGGTCCAAGTTTTAACCTGAAAAGTTTAAATTAACAAAATAAAATTCTGCAACCCCTACCAAGATGGAAAACTGAACCTATATTTGGCTAAATGGCTTTATATCTGGTTTTTGTTTTGCTTCATTTCCCTTAAAGGCCAGGTCCTTATGCCTAACATGTAAATCAGTTAAGAGTGGAAACATATAGAAGTTGCTGAATGAATGAAAATTATGCTACCATGAGACAAGACCAAGAATGGGGATTCAGGGAAACCCCAACCACAATGAAGAGAAGGGTCCACTGAAAGAAGAGGAGCTAATTATGAAGGACAAATAAGTAAAGAGAGAAGCCTCTACGTGGTGAGATGAGCATCAGCTGTGGAGGAGAGCCCCACTAGGTTCTTCAAGGAACAGTTCCTATTTGCCCTT
This sequence comes from Bison bison bison, assembly GCF_000754665.1. NCBI lineage: Eukaryota > Metazoa > Chordata > Mammalia > Artiodactyla > Bovidae > Bison > Bison bison. The sequence continues at coordinate 2,224,684 of NW_011494945.1, read as the reverse complement.
GTTCAGATGGTAAAGCGTCTGCCTGCAATGTGGGAGACCCGGTTTCGATTCCTGGGTTGGGAAGATCCCCTGGAGAAGGAAATGGCAATCCACTCCAGCACTCTTGCCTGGAAAATCCAATGGATAGAGGAGCCTGATAGGCTACAGTCCATGGGATCACAAAGAGTCAGACACGACTGAGCGACTTCACTTTCTTTCACTTTCACTGTTTGTCTTAAGCTTGATGGAGCCATATACCTTGGTGTTACTCAAGCATTAATAAGCTTCATTTTACCAAGATTTTCAACAGCATGTAAGTGTAGTTCTTTCACCCTTTAATCCACTTGGGACTAATTTGTGCTCCACAATGCTTAGCAGCAGGAAGCCTGTAAAAATTTCATCCCCAATCCTTGACAGCTTCAGAAGTTGGTATGTTTGCTTCAGGATGTCCAAAACAATTCTGGAACTTCATCACTGAAGAAGTTAACTTAAAACCTGACCTATTTTGAAAAGTGAAAACGTCAAGTTTTTCCTCTTGCCTGCTTCCTCCAGATCAGGCCAGAAAGTCCATGTGGAACTATTAAACTGGGTCGTCACAGGATTTACACAAGGGAGTGAGAGACCCACATGTCCACAAACCTGAGAGCCTCGGACAGGAGGTTGCAAGCCTGCAGGCCTCACATCCCCGGCCGTGGCTGGCAAGTAAACACTCATGGGGTAGTGTTGCAATTCCCAGGAGGCAAGGCCACGGGTTAGAGTTTCCAGAGGCAGCCGGCAGCTCCCCACAGCTTCCCTGCTCCACCATCCTTCAGCCCCAGGGGAAAAGTGAAAAGGGCTCTGCTTACTAGTCAAGCCACACAGACAGATACCAACTGCTCACAGGGCAGTCCAGCCCCAACTGCAAGAAAACAGCTGCTCCCTTAGAGACCTGTATGCCAAGAAACTCTAATAATACAGACCAGCCCCAGCTAGAAAGTTGTCTGAATTCCCTGTGGAGAGGGACCATGTCTGTTACGTTGCTATACAGTAATATGGGGAATGGCCAGCTAATAATGATTAAGCACTTTCTTTAAGTCAGGCACCCTTCAGAACAGTTTTACACATTATAATTCATTTAATCTTTATAACAATCCTTTGAGGTGAAGGACTCTTTTTTTTGTCCCCATGACCCAGCGTGTCCAGAAGGTACTTGGTACATAATAGTCTTGAGATAAACATCTGCTAATTGAATCTAAAAAAGTAAGAAATCACCACTCCATATAAATAATATTATAGATAGGAGGGTAGCTTCTAAGACCAGCTCATAAAATCTCTTCAACCCATTTGTATTTTTTTTAAAGAATTTAACACTATTTCATTTAAACTTAATCATTATGCACATATGCTCAGTCACTTCAGTTGTGTCCAGCTCTTTTCAACCCCATGGACTGTAGCTTACAAGGCCCTTCAGTCCATTGGATTTTCCAGGAAAGAATAGTGGAGTGGGTTGTCATTCCTTTCTCCAGGGGATCTTCCTAAGGGATTGGACCTACGTCTCCTGCATTGCAGGTGGATTCTTTACTGATTGAGCCACCAGGAAAGCCCAATAATCTTTATAACACTGTTTTTATAGAGAAATTTGTTCCAAATTCCAGCTTGTGGCACCTTTCAACAGTTTTCTCATTGAGCAGCTACTTTCTGAAGAAATGTTAGTGCCAAGGAAAAGTATAAAGCTAAGCCAGGAGCATCCCTAGCATTTAGGAATTTCTATCCCTGCCCCACACCCAGGAGCAGAGTGAGTACTTTCTGGAAGGACCTCCTGGCTGAGGCTGGAAAGGCAATAAATCCTTTTGGACACAATGTCCATTTCTTCAGCACCTCAGAAGCTCCCATATCCTCAACAGAGCACTGGGTTTCTCTGAGCTGCTACAGAAATGAAAGTGAAAGTGTTAGTCACTCAGTCATGTCCTACACTTTGCAACCCCTTGGACTGTAGCCCACCAGGCTCCTCTGTCCATGGAATTCTCCAGGCAAGAATACTGGAGTGGCTTGCCATTCCCTTCTCCAGGGGATCTTCCTGACACAGGGATCAAACCCGGGTCTCTTGCATTGCAGGCAGATTCTTTACCATCTGAGCCACCAAGAAAATCCTACAGAGATTGGAGTTTAAGAGATTGGATAAAGGACAGAGGTACTGGTGGGGTGAGGGCAAGAATGGAGTCACAGAGAGACAAGTGTGAGTGTGTGTTAGTCGCTCAGTTGTGTCTGATTCTTTGCGACCCCACTGACTGTAGCCCACCAGGCTCCTCTGTCCATGGAATTCTCTAGACAAGAATACTGGACTGGATTGACATTCCTTTCTCCAGGGAATTTCCCCAACCCAGGGATTGAACCTGGGTCTCCTGCATTGCAGGCAGATTCTTTACCATCTGAGCCACCAGGGAAGCCTGCTACAGAAGTGAGGGGTCATCATTTCCCAAATCACAGTTTTAAACTAAATTGATAGAATTTTCTCAAGTCTCCATGTCCTTCAACTTTGACACCTGTCACTATTTAGCAACAGCCATGTCCGACTCTGTGCAACCCCATAGACTGTAGCCTGCCAAGCTACTTTGTCCATGGGATTCTCCAGGAAAGAATATTGGAGAGGGTTAGCATTTCCTCCTCCAGGAGACCTTCTGGACCCAGGGCTCTCTTATGTCTCCTGCATTGGCAGGCAGGTTCTTTACCACTAGTGCCACCTGGGAAACCCTACTTAGTGACAAGTGCTAGCAAATGGCATAATGAATTGAGGAGGAGCATATTAACATTGGGCTTCTCTAGTGGCTCAGTGGTAAAGAATCCGCCTGCCAATGCAGGAGATGTGGGTTCAATACTTGGGTCGAGATCCCTTGGAGAAGGAAATGGCAACCAACTCTAGTATTCTTGCCTGGGAAGTCCCACAGACAGAGAAGCCTGGTGGGCTACAGTCCATGGGGTCACAAAAGAGTTGGACTCAACTTAGTGACTAAACAACAAATGTTGACATTAACAACAGCAAAAGAAATGGGAAAACAGTCCCTTCTGCCTATTAGCTCAACAGCTTGGGGGTTATTTCTGTGGGCCTGGGAGTTCACAGATGTGATTTTACAGTACAAACATAGCTTTAAGTAGGCATGTTTTCTGCTTGTAAGATCAATTCCAGTTTTTGTGGTAAAATAAAATGGATTAGCATCCCACTGTGTTCCTCAATGGCATTCACTACCTAAACAGATTTAAAGATTATCAAATTATATGACTCCTGGTTGGATCACTCCATAACCCCACCCCAACTTCATACCCAAAGTTTTCCCACCCTAGACTGTGAGCTCTCTGAGGGCTGGGCCAATCTCTTACTTATCTTTGTATCTCCAGAGGCACCAAGAGTTACAGCTTAATAATCATCAGTTCACTTCAGTTCAGTTCAGTCGCTCAGTCGTGTCCAACTCTTTGCGACCCCATGAATCGCAGGGATGCCAGGCCTCCCTGTCCCATAGCAAACGTATAATAAGCTTTGTGTACATACTCAGTCACTTCAGCCATGTCTGACTCTCTGAGACACTATGAACAGTAGCCTGCCAGGCTCTTCTGTTCATGGGATTCTCCAGGCAAGAATACTGGAGTTGGTTGCATGCCCTCCTCCAGGGATATAATAAGCTTTACTGAATTTAAATTAATCCTAGAGTAGGTTAGCGATCAGGGTGCTAAACCTGGCTTCCCCTCCCATTTTGTTTGCCTGCAGAAGGCTGTCCAAGTCACGAATTTGAATACGGCCTGCTTGAGGGCCACTTCTTAATACCAACAAAATATGAAAACAAAGACAACCACTGGACTTAAACAACTACCTTTTTTTTCCAGTGAGAATATAATTGCATGTTTAACCCAAAGATATTTTAACTCACTTCAGTTCTTTACTAGTTTTTCTAAAGATATACATACATTTCCTATTTATTAGTTTTTCTAAACATATATGTACACTCAGTAGGTAAATCTGCTAAACTTCAACCAGGACCCAACCAACAAAAGTTTCTATGTAAACCAATATCCTTCTCTGCTGAATACTTAAGTAAAATATCAATTAAAAAGAAGTAAAACTAGGAGTTTTATTCCAACAATATTCTAGTAACTCATTTTCAGTGTATCATTTTACGGTCAACAGAAATTCAACCTAATTTTCTATCACTATCCAACTGATAAAAATGTTGCTGCAAAGTCTTTAATCACCAAGAAAGACTTGATTATATCCACTACCACTAATTCTGAAGAATCAATTGTAAGGTTTTTAGAAAGATTGTCAACAAAAGTTAGAAACAGGATATTTTTCTTTCAGTTAAGCCTCTGTCAATCCAAAAAAAAAGGAATAAGAAGAATCCTCCAATTCCTTGAAAATTCTTCTTCACTAAGGTTTTATTGTATATGGAAATTTCTGTAGTAAGAAATAAATAATAAAATAATTATATTCTTGGCAAAAGATCTGCCAGGAAATTCCTTTTAAATGGCAATTTCTCTGCTGAATTTAAAATATAATTTGTTTTACAAAAATATAATTTTCAAATTTGGTCAAAATCCATCTGTTGGACGAAGTACTTCCAGTTGATTTACTTCCTGTGCAGGGAGACCCGGCTGTACCCCTTCCAAAGGTACGTCTGCAGCCAAAGAATAACTGAGATTCTGGGAAAAATCTGCCTTAATTACATTTTTTTTTTTTTGAGAAAAGGATGAGGTTTTTTTTTTTTTTTCCCCCTCTCTCTCTCTCTGCATTTGGAACTGGTTACTATGTCATTTTAAAGAACTTGTTCTCAAAGGAACTATGACACAGGAAGAGGGGGCGGGGGAGTGGCACCCGCAAACCGAAACAAACTGGAGTCCTGAGGCTTCCTGCCTTGCCTCTCTGAACAGAACACACTCGGCTTGGTTTCTGTGGCCACGCTGGGCTGACCAACTACAGCTGGCTGCCTGGAGCTTTGGGAGCCCCAGACTGTGTTTGCTGATAAGTAAATGCATTATTGCTGATCAAATCTGCATTCTTTTTCAATGTGCAGAATATTTCCAAATGTCGTACAAAATTCTGTGTTGGAAATATCCTCGAACAGATTTCAGTAGGAATTCCCAGGGAGCTGATTCTCTCTTCATTACACCCAATTATCCATTCACAGTCTCTTTGACGTTCCTCATAACTGACTCCCTGATGATTGTATTATTTCTTCCCACAACAGATGCAGAGATCCATTGATCTGGTTTAAAACTAAATCCCTCGTTCAAACCTGGAACTCAGAATGAGGTTTTTTTTCCTCTCAAACTTAAGCATGCATGAAAATCACCAGGAAGGCTTGTTAAAATCAGACTGCTAGGCCTAACTCCCAGAGTTTCTGATTCAGTTGGTCTGGTTTGAGGTCCAGAAATCTGCATTTCTAACAAGTTCCCAGGTGATGCTGCTGCTAGTCTAGAGACTATCCTTTGAGGACCATTGTTCTCAGCAAATTGGCTGTTTTGCTAAGAATATAAATTCACTAGGTGTGCATGGATAAAGCTGGCTTTAATCAGCCTAAGTACCCATAGACTCAGGAGAAAGGATGGACTGTTCCTTTCCCAGGAGAGAGCAGAGAGTAACAGTTTCCACTACTCCAAGTGAAAGAAGCTGTCAGCCTTGTCTGAGCGTTTCTGCCAGGGCTTCTAGTGGAAGGAGTACCACACAAACTGGAGCGTAAGTCAGGGCACTCCCACCCTGCTGGATAAGAGAGGCCTGTAGAACTTCTTTTAACAGTTCCTATGACGAGGAAGGGGCTGGTGTCCCAAGTATAAGTAACGGAACAAGTTTCCTAAGCTATATTTCTACAAGTCTATGTCTTGTACTTTAAATATTTGCACACAAATCCAAATTTTTGGATAATAATTAAATTATACTACTTTGTTTGTACCTTAAGGCCTGTAAGTTCTGATTTAGGAGACAGTGTGTTAATCAAAAGGACAAAGTCTAGTTATCAAATGGTATTTGTATAATAGATCTAAGCCTCAGAAAAGGATTGCCCAGAGGGCCCATTCTAAATCTAAAAGAGAAGATTATCAGCTCCAAACACTACTATATATTTAGTATGTGTATACAGACATGCGCATATAGACCGGGGTTCGATCCCTGGGTTGGGAAGATCCCCTGGAGAAGGAAAAGGCTACCCACTCCAGTATTCTGGCCTGGAGAATGCCATGGGCTGTATAGTCCATGGGATCTCAAAGAGTTGGACACAACTGAGTGACTTTCACTTTATATAGACATGCATTATTACTCATATGCAATTCTATTTGAGACTAAATATTCAGCTATCTCCTAGTTCTGAAGAAGTATTCATTTATCATCATTCAGGGCCATCTAATCATTTATTAAGCCAATCATGAGCTAAGCAGCATGAATAGAGGCTGCCAGCCCAATACAGGCCCTCATCATTTCATTAGGCCTGGATTAATGCAAAGTCTTCTTCATTGATCTTAATGGGTTGAGACAACCCCTACTTTTAAATTTTCATGACTCTTTAGCTTCATAATATGGCTTCATTCTGTATACCCAATGTCATCTCTCACTACCCACCCACCCAATGCCCAAGGATACTACACTTCAACAACATAGCAACCCTCCCCTCCCACTGCCCCAGATTAGGATTCCTAAAACAATTAGGAATTAGGAATAAGTTCAGTTCAGTTCAGTCACTCAGTCGTGTCTGCCTCTTTGTGACCCCATGCACTGCAGCATGCATCAAGTCAGTAACAACCTTTTTCAAAAACCTAGTGATGCCTCACTGCCTACAGGGCTAAGCTCAAGAATGGTTTTTACATTTTTAAAATAGTGTACAAAAAAAGAAAGAGAAGCAACACAGACCATATGTGGCCCACACAGCCTGAAATACACACTCTGCAGCTTGCTCTTACAGAAAGTGTCTGCGCACCCCGTTCTCCCCATGCCACTCTACGTGCTTCAGGTTAATGTAAACTCTCCTACTGTTGTTCTGTTTTCTGTTTGTCTTGCCTTCCTAACTAGGCAGTGCACGCTTTTGTGTGAAGGGAAATACGAAGTCGACTTCACACAGAGCAGAGCGTACACAACACAGAGGTCTTAATAAATGCTGATATAATTGAACTGGCTCAGTTGTCTTCAGTGTTCTCAGAAGTAAATTTCTCAGAAGTTGGGTCTCTCCCATGTACCTCCCATTGGTTTATGTTTTCTTCTCAGTACAAGTTAGCTTTGCTTAAAATTACTAACAGCATTCTTTGATCTCATCAACTATTCACTTGTGTTAACCACGATTAAATGTATGTTTTGGATTTGGTGACCAAGAATACGCATAGATAAAAGATTTCTGTGACAGGCCTGTGGTAGGTGCCCTTTAAGATGGCCTCCATCCTCCTGCTGCTGCTGCTGCTACGCTGCTTCAGTCATATTTGACTCTGTGCGACCTCATGGACTGCAGCCTACCAGGCTCCTCCATCCATGGGATTTTCCAGGCAACAGTACTGGAGTGGGGTGCCATTGCCTTCTCCGTCCATCCTGCTAGTCAGCCGTTATGCAGCTGCTCCCCTGAATGCATGGGACCTAGTGACTTGCTTCTAACAAACAGAATATAGCAGGAGTAATAGGATGTCACTTCCAAGATCAGATTACAAAATGACTGTCACAACTCACAGACTTAGAAAATGAACTTATGGTTACTGGAGGGAAGGGTGGCAGGGAGGGGTAAGTTCAGTTCAGTTTAGTCACTCAGTCATGTCCAACTCTTTGCGACCCCATGGACTGCAGTATGCCAAGCTTCCCTGTCCATCACCAACTCCCGGGCTTACTCAAACTCATGTCCATCGAGTCGGTGATGCCATCCAACCATCTCATCCTGTGTCATCCCCCTTCTCCTCCTGCCTTCAGTCTTTCCCAGCATCAGGGTCTTTTCCAATGAGTCAGTTCTGAGCATCAGGTGGCCGAAGTATTTGAGTTTCAGCTTCAGCATCAGTCCTTCCAGTGAATATGCAGGACTGATTTCCTTTAGGATTGACTGATTTGATCTCCTTGCAGTCCAAGGGACTCTCAAGAGTCTTCTCCAACACCACGGTTCAAAAGCATCAATTCTTTGGCACTCAGCCTTCTCAGCTTTCTTTATAGTCCAACTCACATCCATACGTGACTACTGGAAAAACCATAGCTTTGACTAGATGGGTCTTTGTTGGCAAAGTAATGTCTCTGCTTTTTAATATGCTGTGTAGATTGGTCATAGCTTTTCTTCCAAGGAGCAAGCATCTTTTAGGGAGTGTGGAACTGACACTGCTATATTCAAAATGGAAAACCAACGAGGATCTACTGTATAGCACAGGGATCTCTGCTCAATATTATGTAACAACATAAATGGGAAAATAATTTGAAAAAGTATAGGTGTATATATATATCTATATATATCTATATATCTGTATCACTTTGCTGTGCACATGAAATTAATTGATTAACTTTGTTAATCAACTATTGTTGTTTGGTCACTCAAACTAGAGTTTGATCAGATTAATGTCCATAGAGTCAGTGATACTATCTAACCATCTCATCCTCCACCATACACTTCTCCCACCCTCAATCTTTCCCAGCATCAGGGGCTTTTTCAATACATCACTCTTCACATCAGTTGGCCAAAGTATTGGAGCTTCAGCATCAGTCCTTCCAATGAATATTCAGGGTTGATTTCCTTTAGGAATGACTGGTTTGATCTCCATGCAGTCCTAGGGACTCACAAGAATCTTCCCCAACACCACATTTCGAAAGCATCAATTCTTCGGTGCTCAGCCTTCTCTATGGTCCAACTCTCATATCCATACATGACTACTAGAGAAACCATAGCTTTGACTAGACGGACCTTTGTCAGCAAAGTGACGTCTTTGCTTTTTAATCAACTACACTCTAATATAAAAATAAAAAAGTTTAAAAAAATGTCTGTCACTTCTGTCTTGGGGGCTGTCTCTTCTGTGTTGGATCACTTGCTCTTGGGAGGCCAGCAGCCCTACTAAGAGATCAGGGAGGAGCTCCTTCCAAGCTCACTCTTGTGACTGCTGAGGGCCCTCAGATGATCTGTTTCCAGACTCACTCTAGTGAGCCTCTGATTAAAAAGAACACACACACACACAAACACCCTACATGGGCATTTTCTCTCACGTACAGTCAAACTATCACAAATAAATTCACAACCACCATTAAGCCAGGAACAAACAAACTGCGCTCTCAGCTTCTAGGGATTGAGCATGTCCAGGAAGCCTGGTTCATGTGAGTCCTCCTCTTCCCTCCCATCCCCCGCATCAGGCTCTGGTTAGGAGCTACTTTCCCAGCCAACAGACCAAATTCTTTGCTATAATCATTGAGAAAAGACTGAATCCAGCTTGGAGCTCACCACAACTTTATACCCAAAAACATCACCACCAAATAATACTAATGTTTCATCAGGAAATATCTTTAAAAAACAAAACAAAACAAAAAGCCACTGGACCACCAGGGAAGTCCTAGATCCTAGTTTAATTATTTATTTTTTGAATTTTTATTTATTTTACTTTCAGCTGCCCTGGTCTCCATTGGTGTGTGTGGGCTTTCTCTAGTGCGGTGTACAGGCGTTTCATTGCGGTGACCTCTCTTGTTGCATAGCCTGGGCTTCAGTACTTGCAGCACATGGGCTCAGTAGTTGCTCATGGGCTCAGTAGTTGCTCATGGGCTTAGCTGCCCAGCAGTGTGTGGGGTCTTACCAGACCAGGGACTGAATTGGTGTCCCCTGCATTTCAAGGTGGACTCCCTACCACTGGATCACCAGGGAACCCCAGAAAATAACTTTCTGTGGGATGCTCTTCCCAGAGAAGGCTGGCTCAGCCATGCCACTCTTTGAACGTCATGGCTCTGAATCTTCAGATCCTCATTTTGAGGTCTGCTACGTTGGTTCTCCCCAGAAATGAGTCCAGACAACACTGTGCTGGGGCTGGAAGTAAGCTGGAAGGATATGAGCTATATGTTTTGGCGCCAGACAGAGCAGTGGTGGGGATTAAATGATATAATGTGTTAAGTGCCAATACTCAGGGTGCTGCTGCTGCTGCTGCTAAGTCGCTTCAGTCGTGTCCAACTCTGTGTGACCCCATAGACAGCAGCCCAGCAGGCTCCCCTGTCCCTGGGATTCTCCAGGCAAGAACACTGGAGTGGGTTGCCATTTCCTTCTCCAATGCATGAAAGTGAAAAGTGAAAGTGAAGTCGCTCAGTCGTGTCCGACTCTTCTCGACCCCATGGACTGCAGCCTACCAGGCTCCTCTGTCCATGGGATTTTCCAGGCAAGAGTACTGGAGTGGGGTGCCATTCCAGACCCCAAAAATGTGCTAAGCCACTAAGGGGATATCACCATTCCCTGCAGTAAGTTGGCCGCCTCCTCATCCACCTCCTCCCCCTTGCCCTCTCCTCCTCCCCTTCCTTCCTTTTCTCCTTCTCTTCCTTTCCCACTTCTTTTTCCTCTTGCTCCTCTTCCTCTAGTCACCACTCTAATTTCAGCCCTCTTGCTCTTTACTTTCTGTGCTCTAGAAAAATCTGCTCTCACATCTTCTGGCTGAACTCAAAGGATTGAATAACAGCTGTAAGTATGCTTTTCCCAATGATATTTACGCATTAACAGGTATTAACTGTCCGTTTGCTCCCAGACGCTGGGAGGCATTTGTGTGTCCCAATGTCATCTTCAGATGCTGAAGTCAGACTGCCTCTACTCAAATTCTACCTCCTTCACTCACTACTGTGTGACCTGGGGCAAAGGAATTAACACCTCTACATTTATGGCCTCCTCCTCTGTAAAACAAAATCATTATCCCAGCACTGTGATAAAAGCAAATGAGCAAATTCAAGTGACATTCGTAGAAAAGCTCTGGACACTGAAATGGAAGCCTCATGAAGGCAGAGACTGTCCACTAGGCTCATGGCTGTGCCTATGACTTAGAACAGAGCTCAGTACAAAGTAGAGGCTCAAACACTTTTTAATAAATGAGCATGTGGTATGCATGTACGTACTATGATACTTATTACGCTTTTTTAATGCAAAGATTAACAAATAAACAAGTTATCCACTTGCCTTTTTTTTAAATAAAACAACTTGAATACAAAGTTAGAAAATTAAACCCTTTGTTTCCATTTTAAGCACAGTTTAAAAGTCCAACTGTGCAGAAAGGATAAAATAAAAAATAAGAGTCAACTGTTCCATTTTCTCCAGACCTTCTCCCCAAAGGAAGGCACTATAATAAGTTCCTCATAAATGTTTTATGCATGTATTATAGACAACCACTGAGACAAACACTGAAGGCCTGATGGAAAATTTCAGGAGTCAGAGAGTGCCGAGTAGAAGCCGAACACGATTTGGGAGCAAACTCTAGTGTCTTCCATGACCCCTGAGATCAGATGGTATCCACCACTCGGTGGAAGCAAGTGGCACCTGAACGATTCTTGGAAGCACCTACAGATGCCCACATTGTATCTCTTTTTTCTGATCAAAAAATATAAGAACCATGATTAAATCATTTTTATGCTGTTCTACCTTCTTGGACTACAATAATGCTGCCCTATACAGCACTCAGAGTTCACCATATTGATTGATTAGCATTATCTGTTGTGGGCACAAAAAAATACAATATTTCAGACACCATAGCAGAGTCTATTTCTTGTACTGAACAAGGTAGTCATTTGATTCCTGATTCACTTGGGGATCCTTGACTGCTTCTCTGGTGGCTCAGATTGAAAACTGTGTCTGCAATGCAGGAGACCTGGGATCGATCCCTGGATCAGGAAGATCTGGAGAAGGGAATGTCTACCCACTCCCATATTCTTGCCTGAAGAATCTAGACAGAGGAGCCTGGTGGGCTATAGTCCATGGGGTCACAGAGAGTTGGACGTGATTGAGCAACTAACACACTTATGCTCCTTGGAATACAACTAGAATGTGACTCATTACCCTTATCATAATCAAATTAGGACTTGGCTCAGTTCCAAGTGAGGGAAATGGAACACCAAGAGATAAAAGGAAGAAAGAATTTTTGGTTCACATAATTCAGGGAAAAGTTGCAGCTGGATCCACATTCTCTAACAGTTTCACTAGAAATGTGTCTCCTTCCTCAGCCCCAGCTGACTCAGGGCTTTATTTTACAGCAGGCTCACCTTTGTGGTGGGGATTCCCAGGTGGCACAGTGGTAAAAACATCTGTCTGCCTGCCAATGCAGAGATGCAGCTTTGATCCCTGGGTTGGGAAGATTCCCCTGGAGCAGGAAATGGCAAGCCATTCCAGTATTCTTGCCTGGAGAATTCCATGGACAAAAAAGCCTGGTGGGCTACAGTCCATGAGGTTGCAAAGAGTCACTGAGTGACTGAGGATACACGTGCACTTTTGTGGTATTAAGATTGTCCTCAACAGTGTTAAATTTATAACCCACTATGCTAGCTTAGCAACCAGCAGAATGGATGTCTCATTCCTAATAGTATCAGTAAATGACCTACAGACCCCATAGACATACAGAGTATCTTGGATCACATGCCCATCCTTGGAGAAATCACCACAGCCAAGCAGATAAACCACACAGGATGGTCGGATCTGAGACACAGACCCAACTCGCCTTGATACCAAGGAGTAAAGTCGCCTCTATCTGAACAACATGTTCCGGGACAATGGTGACCTCGCCCCAGAATAATCTGGATGTGGCTAACAGAAGAAGAAAGAATGGATACAAAGCAGTAAAAACAACAGATCTACACACTAAGTTTCTTCCAATTTCATAACTATGAAGGGAGCAGTAGCAGAGACATGTTGGCCAGCCTGCATAGATGCTTCACTGGATTTGCTCACTCAACCTAGGCATCGAAAAGTCAGGGCAATGGGAGATCAGTAGCACTGGCATCATGGGGCATTTGAAAAAAAGTCAGCTCTTTTGTTTTAAAATAGGAAGTTGCTGCCATTCAAATGCCTAGAAATAGAATACCTTTATCTCTGGGTATACACTGTACTGTATTTACTGAAGCTTATCATAGATTGAAAGAAAGCAAAGGCACACAAATGTCAACCTTACATAAGAAAGAAGATATTGAGAAATTGATATGCAAATAAATAATAATTATCATCAAATTAAAATGTATAATGGCAGGAGGCATTTCTATATGGTAAATAAATTTACTCAGAGTTATCTGGGAGAAAAGGCACCCTTGGACTAGACTAGGTATTTATTTCTATGTTCCTTTATTTCCTCTTTGCTCCAGCTATAAAATGTTAAATTCCAAAGAACCCAAGACTCTACATCTTAAAGAATCCCCAGGTTAATCTCAAGGAAAAACTTTTGCCACTTTTGACAGAAGTTTTGACAAACTTCTGCAAACCTTTGACAACTTCTAAAGTTGTCAAAACCAAGAGGAAGTGATCATCATCATTACTGTAACCCCATGCCCACTTGGAACACCATGGCCAATCTCTTGTTCAGCATCGTGGTTCATGTATCAGTGTTGTAAATTATAGAAAGTGAGCAACTTCCCTGGTAGCTCAGATGGTAAAGAATCTGCCTGCAATGCAGGAGACATGGGTTTGATCCCTGGGTCAGGAAGATTCCCTGGAGAAGGAAATGGCAACTCATTCCAATATTCTTGCCTGGGAAATCCCATGGACTGAGGAGCCTGGCAGGCTACAGTCCATGACATCACAAACAGCTGGACGCAACTGAGTGGCTAACACACACACAGCATATGAAGGACCTAGACTATAGGCTTTGTTTGCTGAACTATAGTAACTAGAAATTAAAAAAAATAAGAGATAGTTGATTGTTTTTAATCTTTAATCCCTTTTTATTGTTAAAGCTTTATGCTGACAGGAAGATGCCTTTGTATTTAAAGGAAATCACCTCCTCAGTTCTCAAGGTCAGGGCCAAGGAAGATGGCAGTACCTACCACAAGTGGTCATGGAATCATTCAACAAAAATTAAATCTTGAGGATTCAGTAAAGCCTTCTCTCAAATTCAGAACTGGCCTTATTTTAATTATCACTGATGGATATAGAACATACACCATTTTAAAAGAACTCTTAAATAAATAAGTAGTTCACGATTTCCTTTAGTATTCCATTCTAGTATTTAGCAATCTTTATTCTTAGAGAAGAAAAGCTGTTTGACAGTTATGAATTTGTTAATCCTTTACCTCAAAGCTTATTATTCAGCTTTCAAACATAATTTTCAGGAATTCTCATAGTAGAAAGGAAGAGAATTTATTTCATAAATATTTGTACAAAACAAGATGTTTGGTACCGCATAAAATTTTTTCAGTCAACTAATTTTCTTCATTCTACTGCTCTAGCACCATTTTCTGCCCTGAATTTTAAGGTGCAGCACAACAATCTCTCAAGGTGTACAAGCTGCTGGCATGTTTTTAGTTACAATCTTCAACTTTTTAGACGGTAACTTCAGTGTAATGGTAATAAAAGCACAGGGAGTTCCTGGAATCCTTTCTAAAGTGTCCTTTGTCTAGTCAATATTTACAAATCACTTTTTTCCTCTGTATGTAGAACAAGAGAAAGACAGTTAAATAAGGAGAGTGGTGAAATCATGCGGGGTATGAAATTCAGCTGTAGCCTGGGACACAAACTGGATACTAAATTGTAATTTTAAGCTCAAGTGTATTATAATAGAATGGAATGTACCTCTTCTTGTAACAATGTTGGATCAAAGGCCTTTTTCTTGCTAGCAAATACCATAAAAGAGATAAAGGTTCTCCTAATGTTTTTCAATTTGCATCTCTTGCTTTTCAAACTCATGGTTAACAGAGTACTATAGGTTATTCACATAGATTGTGTGAATTTTTGTACTATCATTCATAGCCTGGGTTCTATTAAGAAGTGTACACTGTGCTAGATATTGAAGAGCAGAGATGAACTAGCAGCCCAGAGTCTGGAAAGAAGCATGATGGAAGAAGATTTAGTTATACTTGATGGGCTGAGAAAAACAGCTGTTCTCTGTCCTGGCTACTAACAGCAGTATGGCATGGAAGAAGGACAGATACATCAATGAGCAAGGATGTTTTGGCTCCAACTCAAAAACTTGTGTGATCACCCTGTTTGGGATTTAGGAACTTGTTTAGAGGATTGCAACCAACATTCTGTTCGAATCTACTGCTGCTCTAATCTACAGATCCTGAATTGAGCTCCAGTTAACCCTGCTCCCTTCAGATTGGCCCCCGTAATCCGAACTGGCCCTTACCAGTCCTGTTATTGTTTGACTTGAATTCAGTGATTTTTGTATACTGCCAGACCCCTCAGCTTGTCTCAAGTCTGAAGTCAAGAGGAGATTCTGTCAGCAACCAAGGACCTCTGTTCAGTCCTGAATAAGTTTTTTATCTCCAGTTGCAGGGCTCATTCCTACACTTGTGCTACAAAGTGTATAAAAACC
Source organism: Bison bison bison (assembly GCF_000754665.1). Taxonomy (NCBI): domain Eukaryota; kingdom Metazoa; phylum Chordata; class Mammalia; order Artiodactyla; family Bovidae; genus Bison; species Bison bison. The sequence goes on along the minus strand of NW_011494945.1, from coordinate 2,209,276 downwards.
CCCTAGATTTTCTATAATTGCCGAATATATTGTGTAATGTTAAATACCCTGCACCCTTTAAGCTGTCTGTTCATTTATTTTTATTTTAAAAATCTGAACATATGGCCTGCATATACTTGAGCTCATTGCTTAATGGTGAAATTTAAATATTAATAAATAGTATACCCCCAAAAAAAGTTGTGTGACCATAAACAAGTGACTTAATCTATCTGTATTCATTTTCTATTGCTGCCATAACAGATTAGCACAAATTTAGTATCATCTTAGCACAAATTTAGTATCATCTTGTATCATTTTCTAGTTCTGGAGGCAGAAGTCTGACATGAACTAAAACCCAGTGAGCTAAAACAAGAATGTGGGAAGGGCTGTGTTCCTTCTGGAAGCCCTAAGGAAAATTGGTTTCTCACCTTTCCCAGCTTCCAGAAATTACCTGTATTTTTTGCTCATGGCCCATTCCCTTCATCTTCAAAGCCAGCAGACATCCCCCTCCATCACAATTCTGTCTAATCCAGCCAGGAAATGTTCTCTGTATTTAAGAACTCTTGTAATTAGATTGGATTCACCCAGATAATCCTAGATAATCCATCTCAATTTCTGAACCTTAATCACATCTGCAAAGCCCTTTTTACCATAGAAGGTAACATATTCACAGTTCTGGAGATAGATGGCCATCTCTGGGGCCACTGTTCGGCCTCCTCATCTATAAAACCTCGTAGGCTGTTGTAAGTATAGAACATGCCACACAGGGAGGGCCTAAAACCCGGCCTAGTACTTAGGTCTTGATAAGAAGTGATTAGTTGAGGAGGAGTAAAAGGATGAAGAAGAAGACCATATGGATAGATTTGTTATATAGGTCGAGGAGTGCTGAGTAAGAAAAATCCAAAATTAGTGAAATAAAGGTGAAAATGTATGAAAGTAACAGAAACTTAGAAAAAGGAGAATGTATTCTGAAAACTCAAATTAGAATTTAGAAGGTTTTTGCTTGATGAGAGACAATGAGATATTTTAGCCCCCTCAAATTTATTTTCTCTGAAACTAGAGTAAAATAATTTAAGATAAATATAAAGAATCATGCTATGGGAAATGGTTCTGATTAAAAGCCAAAACCAGAAACATTCTTCAGAATCTAGTTCAAAGAAAGTTTAAACTATCTTTCCTGGCATTTGAGGCAGGGAGGCAAGAGAGAGAGAGAAGAAAATAAATAATTTTGGTGCTGTAAGAATGTCCATGTTTCAATCCTTAGCTAGATACTCATACAAAGTAGGTTGTTTTAAGAAATAAAAAAAAAAAAAAAAAAAAAAA
>NW_011494945.1:2173889-2207874 GCF_000754665.1 Bison bison bison | reverse complement strand
AAGAGAAATAAGAAATAAACAATTTTCAAATAATCTTCAAAAAATAAAATATCAACTTTCTTCTGTTATTTTACCTAGTATTAAAGTACAGATATTCAGTGAATATTGATTATTTTAAACCTTATTTCTATTTTCCTTCTACCCAATATGTATTATTCAAATCTAAATTCAATACCAAAACATTTCAAGGAATTTTTAAAAGCCAAGCTGCTCACATCATATAAATTACTCACCACAATTTATGTATTTAAGTGTTATAGGAACAGCTTTCAGCATGAACGCTCAAGTCCCCAAAGAGGTATGTAAATGGATCTTTATCACTCCCCAGGATCAAAATCGAAGTAAAAATGAAGTCACACAAGGCAAAGATTCAGAAGGAAACAAGTTTGACATTTACCTAACAATTTTGTCCATTCCAAAACACAGTCCTACAAGTTAAATATTAAAACAAACTGAGATGGCATCTAAATGCAGCTTAAAATAGATAAATATAAATAATGGTAAGTGATGAGAAAGCATCATATTATAATAGACTGAGCCACTTTAATTTACCTTTCTAAACTTATTACAATGAAGTTCTATAGAAGTATGTCCTCAGAACTAATTGAACCATGAACATTTCAGTCAAACTGATTATTGTGACTGTCACAGAAGACAAACTAGACTGGCTTCAAACCATAGTATTTGTTTTACTTTGCTTCTACTAAATTCAGTGGAATTTGAGTTTAGGTGGGTGTATGGAAAAAGCTAAAATGCCATTTTTATGTTTAAACATCAAGTGCATGTGTACAGAACAGAGCAGACTTCCTCAATTCAGAATACAAGAGAGGGGGAAGGTTTTCAGCAAGGAGGTATGGCCCCAGGGCAGTCACCTGGTGACCCAAACATCTATCTGCCATAGCATGGGGATGGGGAGACCAGGACAAGCACCCCTGAAAACTGCTACAAAGAGCAGACTCAGTTTCAGAGAACTGATTTATTTGTGAAATCTGGAAATACACCAATCAAACTTGGAGAAAAACTTGGAGCATCAGAAAGTAGAGAATAACAACAAACTCTGGTCAAGAGCACACTTAAAAATATACTAAGTTAAACAGAACCTCCTTTCCTTACCTAAACCAAAATTACATAGCCAAAATGGAGTCATTTTATGACTATACAAATAGTCCTATATGGAGAGATTGAAAGATTATTTGACATTTTAGAAAAAAAAATACAAATAATCTAAAATTATTTGAGTGTCCATAAAAGAGGAAACAAGATTATTACAAGTGTTAAGAAATAATTAAACTCTATAATTTTAGGAAACCTATGAGAAATGGAGTAGTCCTGCCATATCCGTAAATAAGGATGTCACATTTATCAGTGATTCTGGCCCTCAAATGTGAATCGCTGAGCCCTGAGGGCAACCAGGAAGGAGAATACTTTATACCTGCGATCCAGCAGCCATCAGGCTGCAGCCACTCCCTACGGTGAGCAATGAGGAAAAATGGAGGGTATTGGCCCCAGATAGCTGAGATGCATATGAAAGCGATGATTTCAGGGAGCCCAGACTCTTGCATTTCCCATACATAGAAAAGCACTAAATTCCTTAACTTGAGATATCTAGTTTTCTTTAATTCATGAAAATACTTTTGATGTTCAGACTACTTGCCCTTTGTTGCAAACTTCTAAATAATCTGACTTCTCCCCTTGCCTCCTCAGTGCAGTTCTCTTAGGGTTACTTGAGATGCTGTCTTCTAGCCGTGAAGTTCTAAAAATTACCACTAAATAAAACATAACTCAACTTTTAGGTTGTGACCATTTGTTTTAAGTCAAAAGGACCCAATACATCCATTAAAATATCAATTCATACTTTAAATAATATGGATTTCAGAAAGAAAGTAGTGGGAGATGCACACAACTGCTTTTTCTAAAAGTCGAACAATAATACAGTTGAAATGACAAAGCAAACTATGTGGTACTGCAGCTATTTCAATTACTTAAACATCTGCATCATTCTGGCCACCAAGCAGTCTGAACAATGTCCTGGTAACTGACATCCAGCTGGCTTTAAAACCTCTGCCTAAATGGAGATGCCCCTACTGATCTTGATTCATATGATGGATCTATATATCCTTTGACAAAGGCAAGACAATAATACAAAGCAACTGTGAGTGTAATTGATGGCAAATGTGTTCGTTACAAAAACACTTTTTGTTGACAAAGGCTGGATGCTACTGAGCTACAAGATGCTGAGTCAGTTCAATGCCATTGTTATTCAAAGACATACACAACTGAAAATAAAACCATCAATTAACACATATTTGTCAAGCATCTATTATGTTCTCAAAGACCTTGCCCTTATGGAGCCTAAATCTTGCCTCATAAAAATCCTATAAAACAATTTGAGAACAACAAGGTAAGACAATGCTCAATAAATTGATGCATACAAGGTATACAACAATTCAGAGAAGGCTGACAGGTGTGAGCTGATGTTTTCCGGGAAGTCCACTGACAAAGTAAAACCTGAGGGTGTGGTAATTCCCACAGGTGGAAAAAGCAAGATCTTAGAATCAGGAATGGAAGAGGGAGATATAAGTGAATATGATAAGTAAAGATATGCTAAGGAAAGGAAAAACTAGTCTGAATGAAGTATAGAGTTAGAGACATATGCATAAATATGTTAGGAATTGGATCTCTGCTCTGCTAGTTCATACTGTTAACAACTGACTGAGTTCTGACTTCCAAGAACCAAACCCTCTCTCCCAGAGAACTTCTGTCTCTGAATTGAAACTAACACTAATGCTGACAAGAATTCTTAATGACTTGTCTTTACTGGAGGGATGGGAATGAACAAAATAGTGGAAGACTTCTTTTATATTAAATTTCCGAGGTGTGATATAGTGCAGTCATGTAGGAAAATGTTCTTATGCTTAAGAAACACATGCTGAAGTATTTAAGGGCAAAGGATTATAATGTCTTCACCACCACTTTCAGATAGTTCAACAAAAAAGGGCATGCATATAACAGATATTAGTAGTAATTATTTAACAATTGAGTAATATTAAAATTAATGAACCCAGGGGAAAAATATACAGCATTTATTTTACCAATATTTCAACTTTTATGTAGATGTGAAAATTTTCAAGTTAAAAAGTTGAGGTAGAGTCTTCCTTCCTTATTAGAGAAAATACTACAGGTAACCCTTAGAAATTAAGTTATATATATCTATAAAATGGAGATAGATGGATAGATAGATAAAAAGGTAGACAAAAATAAATAGGATTATCTTGCTTACCTTATACGTGGTAAGAATATTTCAAGTCTTCCTTGAGTTATAGAAGGTTTAAGAAGAAAATACAGAATTTATTTTACAGATTAGCTGCCATTGTTGAATACTTAGTGTATACTGGACTTTTTTTATATATTAACCGAATTATTCTTCTAGGTTGTCCTGCAAGATAGGCATTATCGCCTTTTTTTTTTTTTTTTTGCAGATAAAGAGAATGACAATCAAATAAACACAGCTTATTCTGGCAAAACTAGCATTCAAACCAAGATTTCAGTGACTCTCAAGTCCTTGCTTTTTTCCATTTTGGGTCTTTACCACCCCAGGTCTAAAAGTGAGATGAAGGCATTATTTGGCTTCATAGGTTGCCAAGTGAACTAAATGTCTGTGTCTACTCCAAATTCATATATTGAAATTCTAATCCCTAATATCTGATCTTAGTAGGAGGCAAGGCTTTTTGAAAGGTGATTCGGCCATAAGAACTAAGCCTTCATGAATGGGATTAGTACCCTTTAAAAAGGTACTTTAAAAAGGGGCTAGGAAGCAGGAACCAGACACTGAATCTGCAGGCACCTTGATCTTGGACTTCCCAACTTCCAGAATTGTGAAAAATAAATTTCTGTTGTTTCCAAGGCACCTAGTCTATGGTACTTCTGTTACAGCAGTTCAAACAGACTAAGACACCAAGTTTAACCAGTGACTGACCATCAGCAATGTCTGAAGTAGAAACAGCCTGGAAGGAATACATTCTTCAAAAGGATACATGTCAACCAAGGATATGACTGAGGTTATTGCAAGAAAACACGTGGAAGAGAAGCATTCAAGAGTTAACGTGAAGAAAGATTAAAATAATTCTATTATACCTAAATCTAACAATAGACAGGATATACAGTATATAATTTGCTCTCAGCAATTGAAGCAGTAAGTATACTTGATCTAAAAATAATTATACAGCATGACACTTGAATGCAGCAAAATGATGCTTGGTTCAGAAAAGAAGACAAAAGAAAATCAAGGATTCAGAGATGATCTGAGTAACCTGTATACAAAATTAGAAGTCAACACAGTAGGAAAAAAAAAAATCACTGTAGGATAATCTAAATAAGTATAAAATAAAGACTGATCTATAGAAGTAATTGAAGAAACAACGTAGCTGAATCAGCTGGCTGGATGGGCAGAACCATGTTACAAATCCCTGAGGTGTGACTGGTCGGCTTTAGCTGCCGGCACACATTTTCTAGACCTCTCTACCCTCAGGCAGCAGGACACAGGAGAACTGGCCTGTGTTAAGGAGCGCTTGGCCTTACTTCCTGCCTGCCTTGTGACTCCTACGCTGACTGCTTGTGCTTACAAATAGAAGTCTTTCATTCAACTGATTTTTATGAACACCTAGCATATCTTAACCACAGCGGTAATTTCCAGACCAGCTATATAAATTGTGGAAGGTGAAGTCACTCAGTTGTGTTCGACTGTTTGCAACCCCATAGACTGTAGCCTGCCAGGTTCCTCTGTTCATGGAATTCTCCAGGCGAGAATACTGGAGGGGGTTGCTAAAAACCCCCTCCTCCATATAAGTTATGGGGCCAGTTCAAAAACTATGAAGAATTTCAACACATAAACAATAGGATGTTAAACCATTAAAAGCACCTTGCCTAAGTCAGGGGTCTGTGTGACTGTACAGGGTGTACACTCGTGAAGCTGGCCTAGCAGAGGATTTGTCCTCAGAGATCACACAGCTTGGTCTTTGTGAGATTTTATGGCCTAATAAACCCCAATCCTATGGTCCCTCTTGCATTATACTCAGATCTACAGCCATGTCCCTGGCAAAGATTTGTAGTAACCCTCAAATTCAACCCCTTGAGCTCTCTCAGACTCGTCTGCTTCTCTCCATCAACACCACTAGTAACCCAGTTCAAATCTTAATCCTCTCTTCTGGATGTCTATAACGGCCTTCTCTTTAGTCTCAGCCTCCAATCCATTATCTGCACTGCCTGCTGAAAGAATCTTTGAAGAACTAATTTGATCTGATCACTTTCCTGCTTCAATTCCTACAAGAACTTGACGTTAGTCTTATGATAAAATCCAAACTCTTACACTGCTTTCAAGGTCCTGCGTGACCTATCCCAGGTGACTTCTATAAAATATTTATTGCCCAACTCACCTACACCAACTTAATGGACCAGCCCTACTGTGTGTTCACCTTTCATGCCACCTGGCAATTTTTTCCCTCCATTTTCTGCTTAGACAGCATCTCTCTAGAAAGTTTATTTTGACCCTCTCTCCTACCCTAGTCTCTAAGGTGATCCTGTTATGCATTCCCTTAGTCCTCATCAAAAAAGTCATATTTGCTTGTTTATTTGTCTGCATCATTGGTTTACAATAAGACCCCCAAGGGCAGGTCTTTCTTTGTCTCCTTAAACATGTATCCCAACTCCTGATAAATAAAAGGCATTTGAATATGCATTGACTAAATGAAAACTTACATCAAAAATCCATTTAATGTAGAAACACATTTCTTAAGTCTTTTTGAAAATGTAACTCTACAAATAAAGAAAAAGTAGTAGCTTTTGTGAGCTGAAACAACTCCACCTGTGAGCCATCACACCATCTGATGTCACTGGATTTCAGCTCCTGTCCACATGGAGCCTGAGCTCAGACAATATCCCTCAAATTAGCAGCTTATGTATATGGTTCTTAACCTAATAATTTGAGTATTTATCTGATGGCTGATCACATCTACACAAAACATTTTTCTTCCTAACCGTGAATTTTTCAAAGAAACCAGTAGCGTGCTTCAGATACAGAGAAGAGACTTGTGGACACGGCAGGGAAAGGAGAGGACGGGATGAACTGAGAGGGTAGCACTGACATATACACACTGCCATGTGTAAAACAGATGGCTAGTGGGAAGCTGCTGCATAACACAGGGAGCTCAGCTCGGTGTCCTGTGATAACCTAGAGAGGTGAAAGGCGGGGGGAGGGCAGGAGGGAGGTTCAAGAGGGAGAGGATATATGTATACATATAGCTGATTCATGCTGTTGTACAGCAGAAACTAACGTAGCATTGTAAAGCAATTACACTCCAATTGAAAAACAAATTTAAAAATTGCTTTGGAGAAATCTCTCAATAATACAGTAGAATCATTCATTTATTTCATAAATATTGATTAGGCAGGGACTTATGCCCAGCCCTATGCTACAAAATGATCATAAAGTAATGAACAAGACAGTCACATTCTTTGCCAGAAGATTGAAAACTTTACATAAGGGTTACTAAAAAAACTAGACAAACATTATTATTATTACGGTTTTTGACAGCTAAAGCTCCAACTTTCACAAGTGTTAGCTATCAGCTGAGGGGGTGATTGTCACAATAGATTTATAAAAATTATAACACTGGGGGACTTCTCTGGTGATCAGTGGCTAAGACTCTGCCCTCCCAATACAGGGGTCCTGGGTTTGGTCCCTGGTCAGGGAACCAGATCCCACATGTCTCAACTAAGAGTTCCTATGCTGCAGCTAAAGATTCCACATGCCACAGTTAAAGATCCCAGATGCTGCACTGCAACGAAGACCCAGCACAGCCAGACAAATAAATATTTTAAAAAGTTATAACAACTGAAACAACATGGTCTTTAGGAGAGAAAACACAGAAACTGAAATTTAAGGCTTTGGCAATTGGAATATCTTCACTGAAGATTATGAAAGAAACCATATAGACTTGTATCAGTAATGGGCAATTGCTATAGCTAGAATCATCACAAAATGCCTGGATAAAGAGATTTTTATGTTTATTTCCCAGCAATCTGTTATATTCCTTCATTTAATCCTCATAGCCACCCTGAGAGACAGGTAAGGCAAATATAATACTCATTTTAGAGTTTAGGAAATTAAGGCACACAGGCATTAATTGATTCGCTTTTCTTCACTTTATAAAGTAATGGCAGGATAAGAAGGAGAAGCTCTATCTCTAGTCCATTATACAGGGTCTAGTTTTAAGAATATAGCACAGTGTTCTCTTATGTCATGACCCTGACTCATGTGTCTTTTACAAAGCTGTAGAAAATGCAGGTGGGCAAATGTAGCGTGTTTATTCACAGTAAATGATCTCTTCTAATTCTTTGTTTGGTTCTATTACAGATTCTAATTACTGCCATTGGAGGATATGCTTTTATTTGGAAACAGCTTTATGAAGTTTATTAAAGTACTTATGATAGAACATCTGTGATCTCTTTGGGATTATTTATCATTCCCAGTGTTATGCATGATTCTTTCATTATGCTTGTCTAGTTTTCCATGTCATTAAGGAAGTTTAAAGACTTCTCTGCTCAATGATATAGTTACAAAGAATGGCCAAATATATATGACATGGTAGATTTTACTTCCCTCAGAAGCAGAGTGTGCAGCCAGCACGGGCCCTGCTCTTTCATTCTGAAATCCTCAGGAGACAACTGCCGGTATGCCAGGAACAGTGTCAGGATTTGTGAGAAACATCCTGGTAACTTCTACGTTGGTCCCAGAGGAGTTCACAGATGTTTAAAGAAGCCTTGACATGAAGCAGGCACCTGTGAAAATATCAGTAACTCCTTCCACAGACATTTCTGTGGTCCTCCTGTATGCCTGCTCAATTGCTAGATGCTGAGGATAAAAAAGATGAAGACACTGTCCCTGTAGTTCAGTAGAGATCTAAAAATCTAAAAGGTTTTCAGCTGGAATTTACAAGCAGTTCTGCTTTTGTGACGTTATTTCATCTAGTTTTTATAATCACTGTAAAGTACCATCATCCCATTTCATGGATAAGAAACCGGAGGTTCAGAAAAAAACGTCTCTTTCCCAAGATCACAAGAGTGGTCACAAAAGAATGGCCGGGTCGAGACTCAAACACATATCTTAAGACTCACAGTCCCCATAGTTCTCCCCATAGTTGTATTAAGGAGGCTTATTCTAATAATTATTCCTCAATGATATTTTCCTTATGGAAGGAAATTGTTTCTGATGAAAACAAATTATTGATTTAGGACAGTTATCTGATGCTAGAAAGACAACAAAAAGCAGAGAGAGATTCAGCACTCAAGTATGTAAAATTGTGGGAAAATGGGAAATGAATCAGGATACAAAAGTAGCCAAACAACCCGCTTAGGGAAAAGGTGTGGAGAACACATTTTTTAAATGTTTTTCTCTTAACTCACTATCATGTCTACTGCAGGACTCAGTGGAAAACAGTAAGTTTAAAGAACTGTGCTGAATTTTGATCATAAAATGTTCTCATTTTATTGTTTCTCTCATGTGAGATCCTTCCCATATATAAAGATCGCAATAATTATAGCCTGGCAGGTAACTCTGGAAATGCAAGCAAGAAATAAGAAAACATGTTTCTCAAGAATCAAGAGCATTTCTTATTTATCAATATCCATTTCCTCTTTCTATTTTTAGCCACTGATATTTATAAAAGTTTAAAAAATGAAGGACTAATGTAAAAGCAGTTTTCAGAAAATTAAAAAAAAATCTAATGCCGTGGGAGACACACACAAATCCAGGGAACTTATTGTTGACTATCAGTTTTCCTTGGCTTTTTTCCATATGCCCCTAGCTGAGCACTAAGGCAGTCACAGCAAGCACCTCAATCAAGTGTCCTCAAATTAGGTTGAAGCAAACTAAATTTATTCCCAAGAAAGGAGTTAAACACTATTAAATACAATCAGTAGCATCTGAATTTCACATTATCATCTATATAATGCTATGCTATGTAATTACTGCCATTTATCCAAAGTACTCAACTACATTTTCAAACAAATATATGCTCAGTATACTTTGATCAAATACTTGTGACTTATCATGGTCATTCCTGTACATCGAGGAAATTAGAGTAAATACCAAACTGCATGGTTTCTCTGAAAGAGTTTAGGCAAACTAGGGGTGTCTCATTCCATCAGAAAAGTGGGCACTGGATCTCTAAGGAGAAAGTAGCTTTATCCTGGGGAAATGTTTTCTAGGACTCCACATTCACCATTTTTCCAAATTAGAGGCAGGAATTGAGTTAGAGACTGACGTCAGCAGCACCCAATCAGAACCAATCATCCGGTTAGCTGTCCATAACAAATACAGATTCTAAGCTCACTGGCATCCTCTTCTTAAACATCAACAATGCTTCATCTGATTTTCCATCCTCTGTCTTTATAAACTTGGATCAGAAGGGATAACTGGAGACTACAGAAGTGGAAACCCTGGTTTTCCCCTTATATCTCTGTTGATATTAGTAGCTTGGTGGTTCCCTCCGCCGTCAAAGCCAAGCCTGAGGGCTGAGTATCTGAAAAAGCCTGGATAGTTTAGGTACACCTTTTTCCTGAATCTTCTCAGGAAAACAGTAGGACAATCACTAGTGTCTCCCTGTTACAGATGTAACAAATGAGGCTTGAACAGGCTAGAGGAATGCCTTAGGCTCCCACAGCCTGTCCGGGCTCAAGGCCTCTGACCTTTCCATTATTCCATGCTACCTGTTGGGGGTTTTGCTCCATGAGTCGGGGAATATCTCCATATGTTCTCTTCTGTCCTCCTTTAACCCTATTTCTCAGTTCTGCTTTCCCCAGTTTCCATCATGTTACATCAGAGCAGAACTCTTCTGGTAGACGCAATACTTATGAATTGATACCCTAGTTCAACTGTCTACTTGGTTGTCTCTATCAATTTCTGCTCTACACACTTCTACTTTAGCTCCTGGGGTTTCAATCCTGTACCCAGTTCAGGCCCCTAGGACACAAGACTTACGTCTAGAGTTTGGATGAGTAAATGGTCATCTATATATGCTCCCATCTTTTTCTTCAAGCATTATGAGGAAAGTCTTGCAATAGGAAAGAGACAGGAGACAAGTGAGTGGAAAGGGAAGGAGGAGAGTGAAAAAGCCTGTCCTTAAAATGCCAATTCTCACTCAAACTGGGTCCCCTGTCATTCTGTGAGACTTAAGGTCATCTATAAAATTGGGCTCAAAGTTGGCAGGAGGCTAAGGTCAGATCCTAACACCTGCAAACAAGTTACATATCAGGGAACATTTGAAAACAAACATAACTGTTGGACCAAAATCCTACAACTCCACAGCAAAGCTGTGCCTAGGAGCACATGGTCCGCTAATAACAGAGACCATGTATCCACTGCTTACCATGTGCTGAGAACCATGGGGAGAGTTTTACTGACATGTTCTAATTAACACTGTGAGGTGGGCATTATTGTACTCATTTTACAAACAATGAAACTGATGCAAGAAAGAGGTTCAATGTCACAGGTCTAGTAAGCACCAAAACTTGTTTTTCAATCCAGGTATATTGATTTCAAAGGGCACATTCTTAGCCATTATGCCATTCTACCTCCAACTCCCTCTACAGAGCTAACACATTTCAATCAAAATGTTTACCTGGTCTTTAAAATAACTGCATTCAATATACTTTGGGAACTACAAAGAACCTTAGTCATTTTTCTTAACATTGCCTAACTGATCGGCTTAGGATTTTATCATCTGAGTCAATGGCTGCAAATATTACATCATCTCAGACTAAGGACCAGACTTCACATTTATTCAGCAAACATATGAGTGACTACTATGTGTCTGGCTTACCCAGAGCTTGGCTTTCAGGATCTGGTTGTGAAATAATCACAATCTATTGCTCCCAAGATGCTCTCAACCTAGTAGATAAGACAAATGTGCAAGGAGATGGTTATTATGCAATATGGCATTTACCTCTGAGCTAGACCCAAAATGTGCTTAGAAGAGGCAGACCTAAAAGGGTTTGATGGAGAGCTAAGGTTTTAAAGATGAACTTCTCCTCACTCAAGAGGCAGAGAAGAGGGTAGTCCATGGAGCAATCTCAGCAGGACCAAAGGTGTGGACGTGAGAAAGAGGGTGGTATGTTTAGGGCTCCCTATCTTCCAGTCTGTGTTTTAGTATCTATTATCTAGAACAACAATAAACACGGCTATGGCTACATGAGGCAAGAATTTCCAACTGCACTGTGTTCTTTGGCTCAAAATATTCTTCCTCATCTGTTTTATTTGTCTAGTGTACACAAAAGACATAAAAGATAAGGTGGGAACTTGTCCAGGTGAGGTCATTAACTACCCAACCAAGGCCTTGTCTAGAAGCCTCCCTTCTATATGGAAGAAACAGGGATCTGAAACAAAGGTTTAATGAAAGAAAAAAGGGGGTGGGAAATAAGAAGGAAAAAAGTTATTTCTCGGCTATGCCCTAACAACAGCTCAGGTGAAACAATTTTAGCAAAGAGTCGGACACGACTGAGTGACTGATCTGATCTGATCTGATCTGATATTTGAGTTTTTCTTCTGTTGTCAATCACAACGTTTGAATATAACTATCTCAGAAATCATCATACATACTACATTTATTATTGTAGATAACAATATGAATAGCCCATAAACCAACAAAATGTGAGTAAAACTTTGTAATCCATTTCTTTGCTTTCTCCTCACTGACCATACACAAGAAGGAAGTGGCTCAACTGATTTGTGTTTGTTAAAAGAAATAATAACATTAGTCCAAAATGTCTACAGAGAACTTCAAATATTAGTTAAGGACCAGAAATTAGACTACAATTGATTTAGTTGCAGCAGCTTTCACATGAGTAAAAACTGAAATAAATAAAATGTGTCTCTTCTTTGTGTTTGACTCTTAGAAGGAGTACAGAATAGCATGGCATTTGGAAATGTTAGTTCTGCCACTGCAGAAATCTATAAGCTCGAGTAAGTCACTTCACCACTTTAAGTAATTTCTTCATCTTTAAATAGGGTTAATAATAATATCCACAATGCATAGTTGATAAATCAGACAAGGCCATCAGAGTTCACTGATGAGTCTAGACTCTGGATTCTATTGAGTAATGATCCTGAGATTAATTTAGTTCAATCTTTTGTTAAGAACATGCTGGCAAGTATTAATACAGAGACATGTATGAGGTGTTAAAGGGATTCAAAGTTTGGGCACTTAACTCAGCAGAGGAAGGCAAAAGTTAGGCAGATAGAAAAGGGCAAAAGGTGTTGAAAACTACTTGTGAAAAAAACTGAATGCCTGCCAGTCTGGCCCATTCTGAAGATTCAAGTCATTCATTAATCCATTCATCCAATTATTCATTCATTCATTCATTCAAGTTTTACTCTATTATAATAAATTACTCAACATTCCATTCATTCAAAACACACATATTGAGACATAGTATGTATAAGGTATATATTATATCCAGGAGATTTAACATGTTCCCAAGGGGTTTCCAGGCTAGTGGGGAAATGGAAATTGAGTCATGAGGAAAAAAATACTGTAATTCATGCCATGGCCAAACTATGCACATGACAATGGCAACCACAGAGGAAGAAAGGGCACTTAAACCAGGCTGGCTCATCAGGACGCCTTCCTAGAGGACATAAAGCCTGAGTTAACTTTAAGGCAAGTCTGGAGGATAACTAGATGAATCAAAGGAGAATGGAAAGAAGAGTCTAAGGTATAACCACACACAGAAAGGTAAAGACAGTTGGAGACTTAAGAAAATCCAGGTGTGATTTGTTGGGGGAAGTAGCAGGACTTAACTTCAAAGGGACAGTGGAAAGTTGTCCCTCCACCACACTGTGGAGGTAGACTTGACTGTGAACTCTACAGAGAGCCACAGAAGAATTTAATTTGGGCCCAGCCAAGATTAGATTTGTATTTTAAAATTTTATTTTGGCTGTAAGTGGATTAGGGAAACTGTGGCAATGATACAGTCAATAAATAAGTAAACCATGAGAATATGGAGGTAATAAATTCTAGAAGATTTTAGAAGGTTGACTCAATAGTACTTTGTGAACAGTTGTAAGATGGAGTTTAATTGTAGGAGAAAATGGTCCAGGGTGACTTCTGGCTAAAGCAATTAGGAAAAAATTAAGAACAGCCTAACACTAAGTAAAAGTTTTCTATGTTCTAGGCATCATGCCAGTTGTACATATCATTAATATGTACAATAATAACCCTATGAGATTATTACTTAATCTTCATAGTAATTCTATGACATAATTGTTACCACTTTAACCTCAGATAAAGAAGTTTAGAGTCAGAGACGTAATTTTCATGAGAGAATCCAAAAAGGCAAAGACGGGTTTTGGATTCAGGTGCATCTAACTGTCTTATCTGCAGATAACAGTACCCTGCTATCCATATCATCTGGGGTGGATGGGTCCTCTCACTAAACAAGACGGCAGATTTTGAATGAAGAGCAGGTTTCAGAGGCAACCAGGTATGGAAAGGTTGAAGAAAAAGGACTACCCGTGTGAGTAAGAGGTAAACAAACACTGAATGGTGGAGCCCAGGGAACAGAGTGCGTGATCACAATGTTGACGACTTGTAAACAGATAAGATACTGATTGACAAGTGTTTATTAGATCTGGTGACAAGAATTTCAACAGTAGGTAACCTTGAAATGAACATTTTGGGGGAAGTAGTAGAGGAAAAAGTGGTTGAAAAATGGCAATCAGAAAAAAAAGTTAAATCCAACTTGAAACTCTAAGTGCTGATGTGATGTAAAAGAATGAGCTATTTTTATGGGGTAAGCCTTATCAGGGAAGGCTTCCTGCTGGACAAGGCTAGCAAATACATATTTATGGCATCTAGACCCCTGAATAAGGTATTGATATTAAAGGAAATGTGGGAAGGTTGCTTGTTCTGTACAACTGACATAATGGATTTACCCCAAGGATACATCACCAAATGTAGCCCCCAAATCTTCCTCAACTCTTACATGCTTTACACTACATGGAATCCCAGGGAAGGAAGGGGAGCACAGGGCAGGCAGTAGAGGTGGGGTGTGATCAGGTTCACAACACATGTTGAGAGAATTAAAAAAAATAAATGCAAATTATATAAAGAAAAAATGTATGTAATTGCATGTATATGTACATCCATATTTATCTACATAAACATCTACTTGTACCTTTAGGATATGTCACCTGCAAAGATGACAATCTTGCAAATAAGCATCATTTCAATACTTAAACCTCCTGTGTTATTTGAATTCCTAAGCTTTGATATTCTAAACTCTGCCCAATCTAACACCGAGTGTACACAAAGAAAATAAGAAAGTTGTGGGATAAATAGTACTACTTTGAGTTCTTTTAGAAACATCTATGGAACTGCTTTAAGTAAAAAAATGCACAAGAAAGCTTATCTTTCAACCACAAACCATATAAATTTCAAATAGGTTTACAATTTATTAATAGGTAACAATCCTATGTACTAAGTTCTCCTTAAATTATAAAAGATGTCACAATCATCAAAAATTTCAAACTATCTTGTTTAGAAACTGAGCTAGCAGAAATTGTAACAGCTTTGTATTTAAACTGTCCTTAGTAATATATTTTGGGGGGCTCAAAAATCACTTCAGATGGTGATTGCAGCCATGAAATTAAAAGACGCTTACTCCTTGGAAGGAAAGTTATGACCAACCTAGATAGCATATTAAAAAGCAGAGATATTACTTTGCCAACAAAGGTCCATCTAGTCAAGGCTATGGTTTTTCCTGTGGTCATGTATGGATGTGAGAGTTGGACTGTGAAAAGCTGAGCCCCAAAGAATTGATGCTTTTGAACTATGGTATTGGAGAAGACTCTTGCAAGTCCCTTGGACTGCAAGGAGATCCAACCAGTCCATTCTGAAGGAGATCAATCCTGGGTGTTCATTGGAAGGAGTGATGCTAAAGCTGAAACTCCAATACTTTGGCCACCTCATGCGAAGAGTTGACTCATTGGAAAAGACTCTGATGCTGGGAGGGATTGGGGGCAGGAGGAGAAGGGGACGACAGAGGATGAGATGGCTGGATGGCATCACGGACTTGACGGACATGAGTTTGAGTGAACTCCGGGAGTTGGTGACGGACAGGGAGGCCTGGCGTGCTGCGATTCATGGGGTCGCAAAGAGTCGGACACGACTGAGCGACTGAACTGAGTAATATATTTTAATACAACTAATTTTAATCATTTTTATTTGGTCACCTGGAGGTCAGTGACTTTAATCTCAATTTTAACAGTTATAACTGAGAATTTTAAACTATACTTCCTCAGATTTCACATCAAAGACATAAAGTAATACCAACTGAGCTCTGTGGCTTATTTCATAAGAAATTATGTAACAAGCAACCTTGAAGCTGGCAAGAAAAAATTTTTAAATCAGCAATTTTGATATGAGAGAGCAAAGCCTGATTATAGTGAGAGAAAACTGTTCCATTGTTTGACACTCTTGTGCTATAGTTTATATATGCACTACGTACGAACTGAGTCAGAAACAATTACAAAACTACTAATCCCATGAAATGTTCTCAGAGTATAAATTTCTGATTGATTAATTAGGGAACTTTTCAGGTAATAGGAAAGATTCCAACAAAGACAATAAACAAGAAGATTTTAAATCAGGGTTTCCTTGGTTTTATTCTTTATACAAATTCTGATACTAATTCAAGCTTATTTTTTCTCCAAAGATATTTAGCTTTTCATCTTTTTGTAAACTACCCAAAAGGATACATTCTCCCACAAGGTTCTGGGCATTCTCTATGTCTTAGTTCAGACTGGGTGGCTTACACATAAACATTATTTCTCACAGGTCTAGAGTCCAGGAAGTCAAAGATCAAGGTGCCAGCAGACCTGTTAAGAGCCCTCTTTCTGGCTTGCAGGTGGCTGTCTTCTCATACATATCATCATGTGGCAGAGCAGAGAGAGAAGAAAGCCTTCTTCTCATAAAGGCACTAACACCATTCATAAGAGCTTCACCCTCATGACCTAACTACCTCCCAAGGGCCCCCACCTCCTAATACCATCACCCCGGGGTTAGGATTTCAACATATTAACTTGGGGTGCATGTAAACATTCTGTCCACAACATCCTACATTATTTTTATTTTCAGTTCAGTTTAGTTCAGTCGCTCAGTTGTGCCCGACTCTTTGCGACCCCATGAATCGCAGCACGCCAGGCTTCCCCGTCCATCACCAACTCCCGGAGTTCACTCAGACTCACGTCCATCGAGTCCGTGAAAGTGGCCTAGCACCATAGAAATTTGCCAGATCTGTTTAGTGAATCTCATTCAATCCTGTCACCTCAGAGAGCCTGCCAGAAAAGCTGGAAAGTTAATATCCTTAATCTGGCCACCTTTATGTCTTCTTATTCCTCCAGAGAGATCTTCCCCAGACCTCCACAGAGGCTGCCAACATTCCCCTCCAGGTGGTCAGCTGGTACTATGAGAGCTCTTCTACTGTCTAAGTCAGCCCTGGTGATAGCCTTTCCAGACTCTGTGCTGTCACCCCTTTAATTCCTCATGAGCTTGAGAGCCTTGGGAGAGACTGAGATTCAGGAGCACTTACACAGCCAAATAACATGATGCAAAGTCTTGCCTTGGCATCCTAGCCCCAATGTTTGAACAGCTCTTTTATACTTGAGCCCTCCCAGCTATGGGCATTTGATGGAGATCCACACTCCCTACCACGCTCCCAGGGGATGGCTGCAGCAGTACCCCTGAGGCAATAACCAGGAAGTGGCTTTCAGAAGCCACAGTCCCCATGGGTGATCTCTATGAGGAGGGCTTTCATTTTCTCATAAACATTGGTGGTTGGTGGTTTAGTTGCTAAATTGTGTCCAACTCTTGCGACCCCATGGACTGTAGCCTGACAGGCTCTTCTGTCCATGGGATTCTCCAAGCAAGAATACTAGAATGGGTTGCCGCTTCCTTCTCCAGGGGATCTTCCCAACCCAGGAATTGAACCCAGGTCTCCTGCATTGCAGACTGATTCTTTACCAAATGAGCTATAAGGGAAGCCTCATAAATATTAGTTTCTTTAACTCTGTAATTTTTCCAAATTTTCTATGGCTTTATCTTGCTTTGTTTTTCAAAAGAGAAGATGACATCTTTTGATAGTTATAAATACTGGTCCCCAGATACCTAATGGGGATTTTGAGTATAGCTGTTCAGTTGATTTAATAAAGCCCATGAGGAAGTGACCAGAAGTGACCTCACCCTAGAGGAATATCTCCAAATTTCTGATTTGTCACTTTTCAAGCTCCTAGGAGATGTGGTGATCATAACCGTAACAATATAGGGACAGGAAAGAAAGTTCACTTGGGTCACAGACTAGTCAGATCAGTTTTCAATCAGGGCAGTATATTACAACCATATTTTTTTAAAAGTCATTTTTTCTGTACCTGAGGAATAGTTTTTCTTTCCTGGTTTCCAACATGCCCAAATGAGCAGCCATGGGCTTTATTATGTTCTCATTTAGCCCATTCCATGTGTCTCTTAAAGCACAAGTCCTCTCCAGGGCTTGAGAGTTTACCCACAACTTCTCTTTGGCACTAATCACCACATTGCAAGAGGTTTGGATTTCCTTGCATGCGTGCATACTCAATTGCTTCAGTCATGCTGACACCTTGTGAGTCTGTGGACTGTAGCCCATCAGGCTTCTTTGTCCATGGGATTCTCCAGGCAATAATACTGGAGTGGGTTGCCATGCCCGCTTCCGGGGCATCTTCCTGACCCAGGGACCAAACTCCCATCTCTTATGTCAAGCAAATTCTTTACCACTGAGCCACCAGAGAAGCCCTTGAGTTCCTTTACACTTTCAATAAATTTATGTCCAACTTTCCTTTGGCTTAATCCTTTCCCCACCTCTAACTATCTGTACTATTTAACCACACCCTAACCAAGCTGTTATCTGAAATGTTATCAGCAGGATATATTGTTATTCACAGATTCATAATTGAATTATAGCAGTTTGCATATCATGATTACTCAAAGTCAGGTAAGAAGTTTCTGGAACATCTTACAAAATGTGACAGGAGCCCTACCCTGAAGCGCTTACAACTGAGGTATCTAGGTCAGACAAAAACTGGAGCAGGTAACAAGTAGAGTTGCAGAAAAGGAGAGGAACATTAGAAAGATGTAAAAAAGATGACTGGATATGTAAATGACAGCTACCTTTTTGGTGAGTAATATAAAAACAAAGCATGAAAATAAACATATATACTTAAAAAAACAATAGTCCCAGAAGCTGACACAAAAGTAAAAGCTATGAAATGAAGCTGGATTCCAGACTATGCAGAGCCCCAATGAGAACAAAATCATTGAACTCACTTTATTCCAGACTATGCAGAGCCCCAATGAGAAAAAAACTAAGTGAAAGAAGCTCATCACAAAGCAGAGTGACATCTTATTTATGGGAGGGAAAAATAGCACGCCCGACAGAGATTTAGATACAATTTTAATGTAAAAATTTAGGTGAAAATTCACAGTTCCAAATAGATTTTAAATCGCTTTTTACCTCATTGTAATATAATTTTAGATAACTTTTTGTTGTTCACATTTCATAGATTGTGGTAACTATCTAAAGTAGCAAGGAAACATTAATGAAATTAAAGTCATTGTGAGATTTTGTGTATTTTTTGTCTCTCAAATGTTCAAAATTCCTTGGTATTTTGAGGACACTCTCATTTGGATTTTGTTTTTAAATTATTTTAAAATAATTGTTGTACGTCAGATTGTACATATTTTAGCTTAGTCAGCTGGCCTGACTAAATTCTGTTTTACAGATGACAGTTTCAGACTTTGGCACTTCATTTCTTTCTTTTTTAATTTCAATTATACCACACTGAAGTTGGCAGGAAAACCAAGTAGATGGTTTATAAACACAGATAAAGTGCCATAGAGTAAATAACACACTATGAGAACACCCAGATTTACTGTTGAAATCCAGGGTAAGCTTGTGAAAGCTGGTTGGCTCCACAATGGCGCTCCTTTCCTGAACTGAAGGCTTGCTTGGCTCCGTGTGTCTAAGGTGGGGCTGCAAGGGCGTGGGTCAGGTGGGTCCAGGACCCTCCCCTGGGCTGGGAAAATTGCTCATTAGTCACTACCCTGTGCCTCTCCCCCGCACAGAGAGTCTGAGCCAAGCTGAAACAGACTTCCTAGGGGGAAGATTTTCTCAGTTTGCCTCTGGAGATGAGGACTGCTGCCCTCCTGACTGCCCTGTCTGGGATTTCCCAAAGGACAGTCCCTTTTCTCTGTGGGGTGAGGAATGGCTTTCCTGACAAGTCTCCTCTGGCCACTGCAGAGACCTGCCAAAGACAGGTCATTTCTGCTCAGCGCCTTAGGAACCAGTGCTCCAGCTCATGTAGGAAAGTCTCAAAATCACTCATGACATCTAGGGGAGAGTTGAACAATTATCTAACACCTAAAATCATCCAACATAAAGGAGACCCAAAAGATCACTGTCATAGGTTGAATTGTATCCCCTCCAAATTCGTACATTGAAGTCCTAACTTCAAGTACACCATAGAACGGGATGTTATATAGACAGAAGGTTTTACAAAAAAAAACACCTTTTATCTTGATTACGAGATAAAGTGAGGTCACTAGAGTGAGCTCTACTCCAGTAGGACTAGTATCTTCATATAAGGGAGAAGTTTGCACACAGAGACACACATAGAGAGGAGAGGATGTGAAGAGACAGGGAGAAGAGGCCAACCGCAAGCCTGGAAGAGACCCTTTCCTTCACAGCCCTTAGAAGGAACCAACCCAGCCAATACCTTGATCCAGACTGCCAGCCTCCAGGACTACGAGAACTGTGAAAGAATGTATTTTCATTGTGTAAGCTGCCTAGTCTGTGGTTCACTGTTATAGCAGCCCTAGAAGAACAATTCAACAATTCAATCACTAAATTTCATAAAAAGATCATCTAATACACCTGTCTTGATTCTAGCTGAGGAACCCGAGGCAGAAGGACAGAAAAAGAGCTGCTTTTGCACCACAGTCTGTCTGACCCACGTGCCAGGCCTGACACCCAATTCAGTGTGCATCACCTCCCCAGATGAGCGATCCCCTGCCACCATCAGGTCACTGAAGGGTCACATTTAAGGGATCAGTAGAGGTCACACTAAAGAACCCATGCTCACTCAGCAACTCTGCACCATGATGGGGGCTAAGTGTGGACAGACCCAAGTCTCCACAAAAAGATGGATCCTCTGAGCTTTCAGCATTTCATTCGCCTTCCTGAGGTGAAGCACCCACAGCAAAAAGGCCCTTTGAGGGCCTTCCTGAAATAATGGAGCTGCAGGGGAAGGTTTAAGATAAATGTGCCTAATGGTTTATTTTCATACACCTATTTCAGATCCCCGACTCCAGGGCCCAGGACTAACCTTCCACCAGCATAACATAAGCAATCTTTTTCCACCCTCTCCAACTCAGTATAGGAAGCCATGGAGGAAGCTTGTTCCAGGGATCTAGAGAATGAATGACCCAGGAGAAGCTGCCCCAAGGGATGACAAAACCTCACAAGCAACACCTGTCTGCAACTTCTCACAGTCTCTAAGGTGGCCAGGTCAGAGGTCTATAAAGGCAAACAAGTGTTACTTCTGGGTGTGCTCGCTGCCCTGCCCTGCCATGTGCTGTACTTAGTATAGTCTTTTTGTCTAGTTAACTGGCAAGAAATTTCTTAGAACTGACATATTTGAACTGGGAAATGGAAGTTTTTACATGACTACTATCTACCTCTTTCTATAATACAAGGGGAATTTTAAGCTGGGGCTTGAATTCAAGCAGAATATAAGCTCAAGTTTAGAATTCAGGGAGTTGAACTCCCTGATGAGGGGGAAAAAAAAATCACTTCTTTATTTTCACAAACTTCTAACTAACCTTTAGCGTTTCCTTCTTTTTGAATGTAGGCAATAAAGCAGTGGTATTAGCTATATCTGTAACTGAAATAGAAGTCATTAATACAATCATAGACACATCAATTGTTAAGAATATCAAATTTTCATTCATGCTCATCACAGCTTTGAAATATTGGTAGTTAATATACCTATCATTTGGTATTACTGAATATTATTTTATATATTCATTTTAAAAGGCAAATAATTGTTTTTTCTTTGATAATTGCATTTCAGTATAATTCATTTTCAGAAATCCTATATGTTTTATTTATGAATTTATAAACATTATCCTAAGAAGGGAGTTGTACACTTACCAGACTCCCAGATCATGGCACAAATAAAGGTTAGGAACCCCCACTGTGGCAGCAAGCAGTCACTGGGAAAAGCTGATCAGAACTGTGAACGTTCCAGCCTGTCACTTTTAATCAGAAAAAAATTTGAAAGATCCTCAATAAGCTCCTGAATCATAGGAAGCTGATTAAGAATGCAGATAACTGCACTCTATCCCCAGAGAGTTGAGTCCAGGTGGCCCTGAGTGAATTTGTTTGTTTTCTAAAAGAGATTTTGAAGCAGGTGCTATAAGGCCCCACTTTAAAAAACCCAGATGTTGATATTCTGCTAATCTAACCATTTTACATTAACATTTAATACCTATCCTGGATTATTTATTTTCCATCCCTGGCTTCTAAATCCATGATTAAGTAGCATAAGCAAAAAAGAAAAAAAATTTTTTTTTTACTTTACTTTTGGCAGCAAAAAATTATTTTAAAAGTATTTTCACAAGTAACCAGTTTAGAATAGCATTTATGCTTCAGCACTTTTTAAAGATAGAGGCAAACAATGTCAAAAAGAGAAAAGTTAAGAGAGGTGTGCAGAGGTCAGGGACCTAAAAAGGATTAATATTTTTTCTGAGCTTGATGTACTTTGTTGATGTTAAAGATGAAGGAACTAAAGGCTGTAATGCTTGCAGGCTTGTCCAGCTCTTTGAAAGTTTGCTTTTGCAAATACCTCTGCCTCTCTTGAGTTCTGTGATTCATCTTGTGTTCACATTGACAGCTGACTGCCATTTTGCCAAGAAGTTGACACAATTTGCAAAGCAGTAATTGACATCTCCTGGAGAGGTACATAGCCCTTAAGGTAAGGAGGCTTCAGTTAGCGGCCCTGTAAACTCAGCTCAAGTGTTTCAAGTAAACAGACTAATTACAACAGCACTCAAAAGACCAGCATGTTTGCTCTGGGAGTGGAGCAAGCATTGTTTTCTCAAAGCTACTGCAGGATCTTGGAGGCCTCTTAGCTCAGCAGCTACTATAGAACGAAGTATCAGAAATTACAAAATAAGTTTTAAAGAAATGATTTGTATAGTATGTATCCTTTTCTAATCATTAAGTCATGTCAGACTCTTTGCGACCCCATGGACTATAGCCCACAGGGCTCCTCTGTCCATGGGATTCTCCAGTCAATACTAGAGTGGTTGCCATGCCCTTCTCCAGGAGATCTTCCCAACCCAGGGGTCGAACCCAGGTCTCCTGTGTCTTCTGCATTGGTAGGTGGGTTCTTTACCACTGCGCCACCTGAGAAGCCCTTATCTTTTTACCCTGGCCCGTTTTAATTGCAAATCATTGTATCTGGAACAAAAATGCATCCAACTATTAAGAAATTTAAGTTGTAAGAGTTTTCCCAACTTTATTGGTAGCTTTGTGCTATGCTGTGTTGTGCTGTGATTAATCGCTCATTGTATCCAACTCTTTGCGATCCCATGGATCCCATGTAGCCCACAAGGCTCCTCTGTCCATGGGGATTCTCCAGGCAAAAATCCTAGAGTAGGTTATTGGTAGCATTACTAACGGAGAAGGCAATGGCAACCCACTCCAGTACTCTTGCCTGGAAAATCCCATGGACAGAGGAGCCTGGTAGGCTGCAGTCCATGGGGTTGCGAAGGTCGGACACGACTGAGCGACTTCACTTTCACTTTTCACTTTCATGCATTGGAGAAAGAAATGGCAACCCACTCCAGTGTTCTTGCCTGGAGAATCCCAGGGACGGCGGAGCCTGGTGGGCTGCCGTCTATGGGGTCGCACAGAGTCGGACATGACTGAAGCGACTTAGCAGCAGTAGCAGCAGCAGCTTTACTATAGGCCTTATTAGAGCCTACCTTGTACTCTCTCATCCTGGACTGAAAGCCCTGGGAGGACAGGAATATCGTTTCAGAGCTGGCCTGGTTCAGAGCTTTCCTGATTTAACATTACAGACCCTTCCACAGCAGGAGCTTAGATGGAGGGACTCAAGGAGCTTATTTGGGATCTGTCCTCCTGGCCCAGGGCTGGGGCCTGGGTTGTAGTCTTGTCTCTGCCACTTACCAGTTGTTATGACCCCACTGTAGGCCAGTGAGTTACTAGATATTTCCAAACCTCAATTTCTTTGTCTATGTAAAGGAGATAATAAGAGCCTCTTTCTCTCAGACTTATTGTGGGAATCACAAGAGATGATGTATGTGAAGCAATTAAGACAGAACCTGAGAAGTGCTCAGAAACTGTCAGCTACTGTTATTTTCAACCAAAAGCTTGAACAAAACATAAAAATGATGCTACTGTGAAATACTGAACTAGGAAAACCTCAGATAATGGCAGTCAACAATCTGAGTATTAGAACTCCATCACAGCAGTTTTTAGCCAGTCACCATGCATCAGAATCACCTAGAGAGCTTTCTCAACATTCTAATAAGCCAGAGTTCCCAGGAAGCTGTGAGAAACCCTCCTTTTGAACACTTATCTTTTTGTGGTAATGACCCTGAAGCAGTATTTCTGGGCAGATGGTGCTGAGGGAGTCTGGGATCTATAAGGCCTCTGGGAGTCACAGGGCACCTGGCTGCTGATGGAGTCTCTTAAGAACAGTTAATAACTTGCTGTTCATTTACAGAAGAGTCCATGTCAGTATGTCTTTTCAATTGGTCTTTTATATTTCAGTATATTTATTTTCTTTTCAGATTCACAGTGACAAGCAAGAGGTAAGTCACAGAATTCCCCTGTAAAAAATGATTTAAAAACTCTGCATTCAATTGTCACTCAAAAATGGTTACAATGGAAACGTTGATGTCATATATGTATATATTTTGCTAAAATTTTTTTAAATTAATAATTTTATATACCAAAACCCAATATACTTGAAATGGGTACATTATATGATATGTGAATTATATCTCAATAAAGCTGTTTTTTTTTAATGTATATTCAAAATATGGAAATTTTTTCAATCTACCTTGCATGAAAGAGGCCCCAACAAATGTCTTTGTCCTCAGTAGCTAGAACTCATAACTAAATTCCTCTATGCATGTTCTCAGTCAAAGCAAAGCTTTTGGTCACTTGGGACTCACGGATTTTCCTTGGAAAATGCTAACTTACATCTTCTAAGAAGAATAAAATGGAGGGAAAAAAAGAAGGAAAAAAAAAACTAAAAATAAATATGTAATTATAAGGTGTTTTTTCCTGTCTAGCTCAGTAATCCTACATTTATCATTAGGACATAGCACAATAGTTCAATTCTGATATTATTGTTCTCCAATCTCCCTTTTCCCCTTAATCTTGCTTTCTATTCCCTGAAAAAATAAGATTCTTTCTTGGGATGCTCTTGGGAAGGACAGAGTCACTGCATCAACTCCCCACTGCAGCTTACCCTTTCCTCAGACACACAGAAGATTGGTCTTCTTATCTGCATCCAATAAAGTCACATGAAGGTGTGAAGGGTTATAAAAAAGAAAAAACCACAGTGAGAAAAAAAAAACAAACCCACAAAACTACAGTGAGTTAACCTTCCCAGAAATGCTTCTCTTTGAGAAGTTCAGCTCATTAACTAAAAGGGATGACTGTCTGGGGGCTGTATATATCCAAGGTAATTTTGATCAGATGGGCTTTTCCATCCATCTCAGATACAACCCAGTACACTGGGTCTATGCTGGAGGCTGTCACCATCTGTCTTTCCCTTGGAATTAGAATCTTCCATTTCGGGTGGATGCCACTGAGATGAATGATACAGTTGGCCTTACCTTCAGACTCAGTCTGCTTGACCTGAAGATGGTCATTTAGAAAATTCCTTTCACTGGAGAAACAGCAAAGGCATTTGTAGTGCATGTGTCCACATCCTTCACTGTTTATGAGTAGTGATGGAAGATTAAAAAGGTTCTTTTTAATTTATTTATTTGGCTGTACAGGGTCTTAGCTGTGGCATGCAGGATCCAGTTCCCTGACCAGGGATCAAACTCATTGCATTGAGAACACAGAGTCTTAGCTACTGGACCAGGGAATTCTCAGATTAAAAGTTTTCTAAATGCACCGCACTGAGAAAGCACCACTTTAGTGTTTTAAAGGTTAAGAGATTTAGCTATGGTCAACTGGTCAACTAATGGCCAAAAGAGCTAGAAATTTAAACACCCAGTTATTCAAATCCTCGAATCACTGCCTAGGCTTTAATCTCCTCATCTGTTTGCTATTGTTGAGATGCCAAGAAAAGGATTATATAACTTTCAAGGTCCTTCCTAGGTCTATCACACTATTTTACAGCAGGGAAAGTCTCATCAAGATAGTGACAAATTAGCCAGCATTGCCCCACCTAAGGATGAAAAGATGATTCAGGGTCTTTTTATCTAGGGTAGTGGGGCTTACTATCCCTCTTCTGAATACAATATTAGATGTACAAGTGCACTGATTAGAATCTGTAATCATCACAGAAAAATATCCAAGGAGTGACCCAAATATATGTAGTCTTATATAATGATGTCATTGTACAGTGGTAGATTGAGATGTCTGTGCAGCAGGGTTGTCAACAACCTGTGATGTCAGCTGAGAAGAGGCATTATAGTCAGATTTCCTTCCCTTCAGCAACTCTCTTAGTGGTCTCATTTGTATCCGAACAGGAGCCACATTCTCCATTTGCTGCTTGAGAAACAGCACAGGCTTTGGGATCAGCCCACCCTCCCTTGGTTCCTTGTAAGTCAGAGCCCTTTCTTGAAATAGCCCAAATCTCCCCTATGATCATGTTTCACTCCTATTTGTCTTCTGCATGTCCCCAGTAGTGTCTCCACCTCATCCTGTCTTTACTGGCGCCCCTCTACCCCTCCACAGATCCCACTGTACCTTGTGCCTCCCTGTTTCTCCCCTGGGAAGTAGTTACTATTGTGTGTGTGTGTGCTCAGTTGCTCAGTTGTGTCGGACTGTTTGCGACCCCATGGACTGTAGCCCACCAGTTTTATCTGTCCATGGGATTACCCTGGCAAGAATACTGTAGGGGCTCCCATTTCCTCCTTCAAGGGATCTTTCCCACCCAGGGATGGAACCCGCATCTCCTGTGGCTCCTGCACTGGCAGGTGGATTCTTTGCACTGAGTCACCTGGGAAGCCAGTTACCATTATTACCCTCATTTTACAGAGGAGGAAACTGAGGCACATTGGATGTTGACTTCAATCAGTAGTGGAGATTTTGAAGGGGAAGAATGTGTGATGAAGCTATAGAGGGCAAGAAGTACTTAAGGAGGCTGACTCAGAGGGTAGGCAAGAGGAAGACACTCTCCTTTCCTTGCCTTTCCTCCTCCACTTTGCCCAAGGACCTGGATGGAAGTCAGGATCCTTGGAATGACTCAGTCAGTCAGTTAAATCATTGACATAACATCTTTTATGATGCGACCCAGGTTAAATGAGGACTAGGGAATTTGCTGCTGATTCCACACTTCTTTGCATCATTAAAGGATTGCAGATGCTGCTTTGGGCACACTTGTTACGAAGACAGACCCATGTGGTGCTCAGTTCTGTGTGTGTGCTTAGTCACTCAGTGGTGTCTGACTCTTTGTGACCCCATGGACTGCAGCCCACTAGGCACCATTGTCCATAGGATTGTTCAGGCAAGAAATACTGGAGTGGGTTGCTATTTCTTTTTCTAGGGGATCTTCCCAACCCAGGGATCGAAACCCACATCTCCTATGTCTTCTGCATTGCAGGCAGATTCTTTACCCGCTGAGCCATCTGGGTTCTCTGCTTCCTTTCAATATTCCCAGAGATATGAGAAGCATAGCAGCTCCTGGATGACATTTTCCCAAAGAAATTCCTATAAAATATAATTTGTAAATTAAAGAAAAAACCTACCACATGTGATTTGTATCTGAAGCCAAAATTATACCTTATCTGTGGCCCTTTGGCATTCAGTTTACATGTATAATTTTCATTTATGAAATTCTGGTGATGATCAGACTAACAAATGAATTTAGCTTCTTTATTTGTATCACCTTTGTTTCAATACTGACCCAAACACTTTCAAAATGTGTAAACAGTACTAGTTACTTAAACTTCCTGGGCTTCAGTTTTCTTATGTACAATGAGGATAAAAACAGTTTCTGCTTCTCGGTTGGAAAAATTAAATGAGTTTATATATGTATAAACTGCCTAGTCCATAGTAACATTCAAATATTACTATTATTATATCATGTATTAAACATACATTTATTGAGTAGCTTAGTACCGTCCAGTGCTATGTCAAGCCCTAGGGATCCACAGATGAGTATTTTCCTTCTTAAACCTTCCAAGCTTAAAATTTTTTTCAGATGATTTACTAAGATATAAACAATGCTGCCAGATAACAGGAATTAGAAGTAGATAAGACAGATAAGGTCAAGGGAAGAAGAAGAAGGGGCAAACAGGGGGCAGGAAAACTTCCCTGAAGGGTCACATACTTACTAAGGGTGGGCCACCTTTCTGGCTCTGACTTCCCTGCAGCCAACAGGAAGCTGCAAAGTTGAACAAGAGGAGATTTCCGACCTCAGGGAGCTCTGAGTCTAGTTGAGGAAACAGATGTGTAAACAAACAATTACAGTGCAATGTGATGAATGCAAAAGTGGAAGTTCTCTGGCAGGCTTTGCAGAGGAAATGATATTTGAGATTGGCTTTCAAGGATGGAGAGGGTTACAGAGAATAGCCAGGAAAAGGAACAGCAGAGACAAAGGCCTGGAGCCTTGAAGAACACCGCTGTCATCTTGGAAAACAGCATAAAATTTTTTAGCGTCTCATCAGAGAAGTTCTAGAAGGCATTCAGGTGCTCAATACTTTTTTTTTTTCCGTGAAATAATGACAGAGCTCGTGATAAGTGTTCCACACAGCAAGAACAATAAACACAGCTTCAAAGAAATCAGAGTAAAGTTAAAAAATCAGGCAAAATGCCAAAGAATGAAAAGAAACCCTAAAACTCTGCCCCTCTCACTATTTGTCCACTAAGATTTGGCTTTCCTCAGTAATCTGTAGGGAAAGAGAAGGTTTTATGCTTAGATATAAATATTGAGTAATTCACAGTCATCTAAAAACAGCATCAGAAAAAGAAAACTAATGGGATGGAATTTTGGAACTGTGTCAGATTAGTGGAAATTATAAAATCCCACACTCTCATTTTAATTAAAAAGAAAAGAAGCATAAGCAATTAAAAAAGAATAGCTGGATAGTGGTGAAGCTGAATTGACACTCAAGTTTTTCCTGCTTTCACTTTGAGTCTCTTTCTAGTTGACCACGTGGTTTCTGCCAATCCAGTGGCAGGGTTTTGAGATCTGATATGATTCTTCAAAAATTAAGGAGCAACACAAGGCCAGAAACAGGAGAGAGTAGCTGAGGAACTAATTCAAATCCCAAGGTCAAGAATATCTTTTGCAATATGTGAGAGGTTATTAAATACATGAACATTTCTATAGAGGAGTTATGTATTTGAAAGGGGAGGGAATTACAATTAAGTACATTACAGTAGTTTCAAAAATCTTCTAGCTTGACATAAATGTTTCCTTGTATCTATAGCTACCCAATTCGACAATAATTTATTTTCAAAGAACAATGACTGAAACTTGACAGAAGTTTTCTTTCTGCACATTGCCATGCCACTGACTGCACTGGCTTAAACTGTCTCTTCACAGAAATCCCTTTATCTTCCCGGCTAATGAATGATCTTTTAGCACTGAATCCTAACTGCATAGTGGGCTGGTTCCATCTGGCTCTCAATCAGGTCATCTATGAACATATGTTTAAGAGCACTGAGACAGTTCCATATTCAAAGAAACTCTTTGTTGAAATCTTTTAAGTGAAGCAAAGATAAATAATTACTCCCCTATTGTATTATTTTGGAAGTTCTGTTTACGTATTCTGCATTCTATTGTTCTGCTTTAAAAGGGATCACCTGTTTCTTTTTCAAAACTGACTGGATTTTCCTGGTGTGAATGGTTTGCACATATTCACTTTTGTAGCATGGCCAGCAATTTCGATTTTATAGGACCTGCTTTGCCAGGTCCAGAGCCTGCTTGCCAGACGAGCTTATCAGGAGCACAAAAGCCCTTCCCAGCCAGGACAGGGATCAGTATGCTCATCATGGTATGGGGCTTCCCTGGTGGCTCAGTTGGTAAAAAATCCGCCTACAATGTGGGAGACCTGGATTCAATCCCTGGCTTGGGAAGATCCCTGGCTTTGTACGGCCAGTGCCAAACTAGTATCTAACTGGAGAAGCACTCAGAGGAATTCTTGTTAATGAACTGAAAGATTAATGATCAGGACCAGAGTAACACAGGTCAGGATGGGATGTATATCTCTGGTAACTCCCAACCTCCTTCTCAGTTGTGGGGCCTGTTCTTTCTCTTCCCCACTGAGATGTAGGTTACACATTGCCCAACCACTGTCCAAAGCCTCCACTTTTACTTTTCACCCTTATGAACGTCAAGCACTCTACATTATTATCAGCAGTATACTACATAGTATAAAAAGTCATTCCTATTATCTCCCCAAATCCACAAAACAAGCAAGGATTATCACCAGGACCCACACACAAGAAAGCCAGGAGGAGGAAGCCTGAAGGACCTGGCCATTAACACACAGTGAAGTAGCAGTGGGGTTCCCATCTTCACAGCCCTTCACCCTGCTTCACAGAGTTCTCGTTCTACAAAAGTAGCCCTTATTCTCTACCCTACTTTCATTCCACATTAAAATATCCATAGCTTAGCTAAGTCATTCAGGAGACTCCTTAGATAAGGAGGTAAAGCTTAGTTTCAAATCCAGTCTCTGCCACATACCAATTGCCTAACCTCTCTGAATCCCTGTGGTCTAATGTATACATTGGGTTCATATACAATTTCTTGTTACAATGAGTATATACTCTTTCACCATTTCTGCAACTTAAACATTTCAAAACAAATATAAATAAATAAGTGACCGTTCACTGAAATGACACGTGTAAAATACTTGGCAGAGAATAGGTCCCAAAATGTTTTTGTTCTGCCCTGAGCAGTTCAATTAACTCGTTATCGAGACTGATGAGTTTTGCTGTGACACATTTCTTGTACGAAGGTGTCCACAACTGAGTGAGTTTCTAGTTGGTGGAGTGTGTGAAAAATAAGCTCACTAGCATTTCTTTTTATCCTGTCCTCTCTGCTGGGCAGAGGGTTGGCCTAGGGGACTGCAGGCTTCCCTGCCTGCTGGGAAGAGTGCACTGGGGTTGGATCTATCTCTGGGCAAAATAATGAAGTAGGATAGTTTCCCTTTCCTGTCCTTTCACTTTCCTCTCTGATTACTTTCTCACATTTGGGTTTTTCCTCTTCACCCACTCCATCTTTCCAAAATCCTGTATTTTAGCATTCCCCTCAAAAACTAATAATTACATGTCTGTCTTTTTTTAAGGTTAACTATTCCACTGCATTAAATATCTCATGTACCAAATATATATATTTGGTTCCTATCCTTTAATGCCCAGTGGACAAATAACTACATACACTGAATCTAGGGTTTAGTATTGCAAATATTGTGTATGTATACACACACAGCCATAAATAATTTTTATAGCTAATGATTATAGGTACAGAGCTTCAAGACATTCTCTCTCAGAAGGAATATATCCTTCTACTTCAAGAATATTCAACAACTTTGATTTGTCATGGATAATTATCCTGGTCTCTCCACACTGGAATGGCAGTCAGGAAGTTGTATTTTCTGTGTCCTAGGGCCAGGATTTTTACCAGTACTTCCATGGCATTATGACTTTCATTAACCAACAAGGCCACTCATCTTTCAGAGAACACAGGAATGCGTAAACAAACATGCCAGTGAGTATGTGTACACAAGAACACACATACACTGACCCTGAAATAAGACTTCCTCTTTCCTCTGATTGAAATGTATTTCCCCAAAGTGGAAAAGTCAGAGAAGGGAAAGTACTTATTTTTCCATTTGGTTGTCTTCAGTGATTGTCAGTAAAACCTTAACTTTGATGAATAATGCAATGCTATATCTAGTTCTACCTAAACATCATATATCTAAACTTTGTAGATGTACATTTTTACACACACATGACCTGAGGAGAACCTAGCCAGATCTAAAAAGAATTGGATCATTCTTTATGATTGTTAAATACAGAAGAACTGAATCCAAATCTGTGAACTCTCCAAATCTATGCTGTCCAAAACGGTAGCTACTACTCGCAGGCAGCTACTGACCATCTGTCTGAGTAAATACAAAATACATACTCTAAGCATTTAAATACACAGTGGGTTTTGGAGATTTAATATGAAAAAGGCATATGTAATATACCCATTATGTTAATTACATGTGGAAATTATAATCTTTAGAATATATTGGGTAAAGTGTTATTAAAATTAATTTTCACTTGTTTCCTTTTCTTTCTTAATGCCTGTATACTTAAACCTGTAGGTTGCATTATACATCTATTAGACAGCACTAGTCTAGACGTTAATTCAATTATGAAAAAGGAATGTTTTCTTACTCTAGAGTATATGGGCTAGCTGAGCAATAATCTCCAGTGGCCATGTAACATCTGACATACCTTACTTACATTTACATGCCTATTTGTTCATTATCTCTCTCTCTTCTCCACTGGAAAATAAAGTTCATATGAAAGCTCAGTTGGTAAAGAATCCATCTGCAATGAAGGAGACCCTGGTTCAATTCCTGGGTCAGGAAGATGCACTGGAGAAGGGATAGGCTACCCACTCCAGTGTTCTTGGGCTTCCCTTGAGGCTCAGATGGGAAAGAATCCGCCTGCAATGCAGGAGACCCCAGTTCGATCCCTGGGTTGGGAAGATCCCCTGGAGAAGGGAAAGGCTACCCACTCCAGTATTCTGGCCTGGAGAATTCCATGGACTGTATAGTCCATGGGTGACTCGGACATGACTGAGCGACTTTCACTTTCAAATAAAATTTTATGGACTGTTAACCCTCAGTGTGTAAAATAACTGAAAATTCAAAATGCATCTGCCCTCCTCCTTTATGAGCAAAGCTTTGCAGGAAGCCTTTTCAGCTTTTGTCCTTTGAGACGTATGGGTATCCTGCATGTGGATGCACGCCTATTGCAGTTGCCTGAATGGTGGCGTGCTGGAGTCTGACAACTGTCAACTTCTGGGAAAAACTGCCACCTCTCACAGAGTGTCTGAGAAATCCCAGGGCCCACTCCTGGAGACTGTAATTCAGTTTTTGTTTTTGTTTTTTTTTAAAACGGCCACCATGTAGCTGGTGGTGGCTTAGGCACTAAGTCGTGTCTGACTCTTGCAATCCCACTGTCTGTAGCCTGCTGGGCTCCTCTGTCCATGGGATTTTCCAGGCGCAAATACTGGTGTAATTCAGTTTTGGCTTATCTTATGGATTTCCCATTGTCCTCTTCTGCCCTCCTTCCTTCCTGATGCTTAAGCAAAAACCCTTCAAGTTATTCTTGACTCTTCCTCTCTCATTCTCCACTTGTAGTTCATTAGCAAATCCCATTGGCTCTTTCTTCAAAATCCAAACTCAGCCACTGCCACCCTGGTCCAAGTCACCTGCATCTAAATGAATGGAAGTCAGATCATAGAGCTCCTCTCTTTAAGAGCATCCAATGTCTCCATTGCAGTCAAAGCAAAGCCAAAGCTCTTAAAATGACTAAAAGGCTTATCTTACTCCCAGATTATCAGATCTCAGTCCCCTAATGTTCTCCCTTTGGCCCACTGTGCTCAAGCCTTACTAGTCTCCACGTTCCACACACCCCAGGCACACTCCCTGCCCTGCGCTTCTGTTTCTGTTGCTTAGAATACCCTCCCTCCGAATCTTTGCCTGGCTGTTTCTTCACTTCTTTCAAGTCTCTGTTCACATTGCATGTCTTCTTTGGCCACCTATGTAAAATACCATCCTCTCCCTGTTATTTAATTCATTTTTCCCCCATATCAGAATCTTACATATCATATATTTACTTGTCTGTTTGTCTGTCATGTCTCACCACGAGAACTTAAGGTTCAGAAGAGTAAGGATTTTGCACTGTTATATTTTCATTGCCTATACATGGCTTATATCATGGGTGCTCAATGATATAGCATATAAAAAAAATACTTGGTAACTAACTCCCAAATTTCAAATTGTAGGTTTTTAAACATTCATAGCTACAATTGGCAAAGCACACCAGAGGTTTTTCTGGAAACCTAGAAAACAAACCATTTCTTTTAATATTCTCCCCCTCGTTGATACTTATAAATCATTTCATATACAAACTATATATATATATATATATAAAATAATGGTTCAGATTACAATTAATATATTTGTGAATATATTCATACATATACAAATTATATATTATTGATATATATACCAGCAAATTTGGAAAACTCAGCAGTGGCCACAGGACTGGAAAAGGTCAGTTTTCTTTCCAATCCCAAAGAAAGGCAATGCCGAAGAATGCTCAAACTACCGCACAATTGCACTCATCTCACATGCTAGTAAAGTAATGCTCAAAATTCTCCAAGCCAGACTTCAGCAATATGTGAACTGTGAACTTCCTGATGTTCAAGCTGGTTTTAGAAAAGGCAGAGGAACCAGAGACCAAATTGCCAACATCCACTGGATCATGGAAAAAGCAAGAGAGTTCCAGAAAAACATCTATTTCTGCTTTATTGACTATGCCAAAGCCTTTGACTGTGTGGATCCCAATAAACTGTGGAAAATTCTGAAAGAGATGGGAATACCAAACCACCTGA
>NW_011494945.1:2171325-2173573 GCF_000754665.1 Bison bison bison | reverse complement strand
AGCCTCTTGATGAAGGTGAAAGTGGAGAGTGGAAAAGTTGGCTTAAAGCTCAACATTCAGAAAACGAAGATCATGGCATCCAGTCCCATCACTTTATGGGAAACAGATGGGGAAACAGTGTCAGACTTTTTCTGGGCTCCAAAATCACTGCAGATGGTGACTGCAGCCATGAAATTAAAAGATGCTTACTCCTTGGAAGGAAAGTTATGACCAACCTAGATAGCATATTCAAAAGCAGATACATTACTTTGCCAACAAAGGTTCGTCTAGTCAAGGCTATGGTTTTTCCTGTGGTCATGTATGGATGTGAGAGTGGGACTGTGAAGAAGGCTGAGCACTGAAGAATTGATGCTTTTGAACTGTGGTGTTGGAGAAGACTCTTGAGAGTCCCTTGGACTGCAAGGAGATCCAACCAGTCCATACTAAAGGAGATCAGCCCTGGGATTTCTTTGGAAGGAATGATGCTGAAGCTGAAACTCCAGTACTTTGGCCACCTCATGCGAAGAGTTGACTCATTGTAAAAGACTCTGATGCTGGGAGGGATTGGGGGCAAGAGGAGAAGGGGACAACAGAGGATGAGATGGCTGGATGGCATCACTGACCCAATGGACGTGAGTCTGAGTGAACTCCAGGAGTTGGTGATGGACAGGGAGGCCTGGCGTGCTGCAGTTCATGGGGTCGCAAAGAGTCGGACATGACTGAGCGACTGATCTGATCTGATCTGATATATATACTAAAGTTTATACATTTACATGTCAGACTTCTGTGGGCTAGACATAGCTAGAAATTTCCAGTCAACTTACCCTGCTAACTAGACCTGGAGTACCCTTCCTTGCATTAGAATTCTATCCATTTTTCAAACAGTGCATGTGTGCTCAGTTGCTCAGTCATGTGTGATTCTGTAACCCCCGACAGGCTCCTCTGTCCAAGGGATTTCCCAGGAAAGTGGGTGGCTCTCTCGTCCACCAGGGGATCTTCCCAACCCAGGGATCAAACCTTTATCTCCTGCACTGGCAGATGAATTCTTTACCACTGAGCCACTTGGGAAGCCCTTATTAAACAGCACATTATCTCTATTTTGAAGCTCTAAATACATTTGAAAATACATGTTAATTGTCAGACTTAGTTTCTTTTGCCCTCAATTATAGATTTCCGGTGAGGTCTCATTCTTTCTTACCTGTTTTTGCACTTAGCCTAAAACACCTCAAGAAGATTCTGTCTTATTCATCTTTATTTCCTGTAGCTGCTAGCACAATTCCTTGTGCACAGTAGGTGCTTAATTATATTTGTTGTATAGGATTTACATATATGAATATTTCTATTTTTAAAAAGCTTCATGAGTGTTTCTTAAACCAAATTTGAAGCAAACTTTTTAGACAGAAATAATTTCTAAGTTGAAGTCTGAACTATATAAACTGGCTGTGTCTTTGCATACATGTTTGTCCTGTCCATTTAAATTTCCCACTTAGGAGAACTTTATTCATTTCCACTACCAGCATCTCTTTTGGGGGCTTAGTACTTCAGCAAGAGCATCCCTTTAAAAATATTTTTTATTTATTTATTTATTTTACCTGGAGGCTAATTACTTTACAAGATTGTAGTGGTTTTTGCCATACATTGACATGATTCCGCCATGAGTGTACATGTGTCCCCCATCTTGAACCCCTTTCCCACCTCCCTCCCCATCTCATCCCTCAAGGTTGGCCCAGTGCACTGGCTCTGAGTGCCCTGTTTCATGCATTGAACTTGGACTTGTGATCTATTTCACATATGGTAATATACATGTATCATTGCTATTTTCTCAAATCATCCCACCCTCACCTTCTCTCAGAGTCCAAAAGTCTGTTCTTTATATCTGTGTCTCTTGCTGTCTTGTATATAGGGTCATTATTACCATCTTTCTAAATTCCATATATATGCATTAATATAACATGAAAGTGAAAGAGGAGAGTGAAAAAGTTGGCTTAAAGCTCAACATTCAGAAAACTAAGATCATGGCATCTGGTCCCATCACTTCATGGGAAATAGATGGGGAAACAGTGGAAACACTGGCAGACTTTATTGTTTTGAGCTCCAAAATCACTGCAGATGGTGATTACAGCCATGAAATTAAAAGACACTTACTCCTTGGAAGGAAAGTTATTACCAACCTAGACAGCATATTCAAAAGCAGAGAGATTACTTTGCCAACAAAGGTCCATCTAGTCAAGGCTATGGTTTTTCCAGTGGTCATGTATGGATGTGAGAG
>NW_011494945.1:2162945-2171225 GCF_000754665.1 Bison bison bison | reverse complement strand
GGGAGGCCTGGCGTGCTGCAATTCATGGGGTCACAAAGAGTTGGACACGACTGAGTGACTGAACTGAACTGATACTGTATTGATGTTTTTCTTTCTGACTTACTTCACTCCATATAATAGGGTCCAGTTTCATCCACCTCATTAGAACTGATTCAAACATGTTCTTTTTAATGGCTGAGTAATATTCCATTGTGTATATGTACCACAGCTTTCTTATCCATTCGTCTGCCGATGGAGATCTAGGTTGCTTCCATGTCCTAGCTATTGTAAACAGTGCTGCGATGAACATCGGGACATGTGTCTCTTTCACTTCTGGTTTCCTCGGTGTATATGCCCAGCAGTGGGTTTGCTGGGTCGTATGGCAGTTCTATTTCCAGTATTTTAAGGAATCTCCAGACTGTTCTCCATAGTGGCTGTACTAGTTTGCATGCCCACCAACAGTGTAAGAGGGTTCCCTTTTCTCCACACCCTCTCCAGCATTTATTGTTTGTAGATTTTTTGATAGCAGCCATTTTGAATGATGTGAGATGGTAACTCATTGTGGTTTTGATTTGCACTTCTCTGATAATGAGTGATGTTGAGCATCTTTTCATGCATTCATGTTTCTTTGGAGAAATGTCTGTTTAGTTCTTTGGCCCATTTTTTGATTGGGTTGTTTATTTTTCTGGTATTGAGCTGCTTGTATATTTTTGAGATTAATTCTTTGTCAGTTGCTTCATTTGCTATTATTTTCTCCCATTCTGAAGGCTGTCTTTTCACCTTGCTTATAGTTTCCTTCGTTGTGCAAAATCTTTTAAGTTTAATTAGGTCCCATATGTTTATTTTTGCATTTCCATTATTTTGGGAGGTGGGTCATAGAGGATCCTGCTATGATTTATGTCAGAGGGTGTTTTGCCTATGTTTTCCCCTAGGAGTTTTATATACATTTAGATCTTTAATCCATTTTGAGTTTATTTTTGTGTATGGTGTTACAAAGTGTTCTAGTTTCATTCTTTTACAGATGGTTGACCAGCTTTCCCAGTACTGCTTGTTAAAGAGATTGTCTTTTCTCCATTGTATAGTCTTCCCTCCTTTGTCAAAAATAAGGTGTCCACAGGTGTGTGGCTTTATCTCTGGACTTTCTATTTTGTTCCATTGATCTATATGTCTTTCTTTGTGCCAGTACCATACTGTCTTGATGACTGTAGGTTTGTAGTATAGTCTGACGTCAGGCAGGTTGATTCCTCCAGTTCCATTCTTCTTTCTTGAGATTGCTTTGGCTATTCGAGGTTTTTTGTATTCCCATACAAATTGTGAAATTATTTGCTCTAGTTCTGTGAAAAATGCCCTTGGTAGCTTGATAGGAATTGCATTGAATCTGTAGATTGCTTTGGGTAGTATACTCATTTTCACTATATTGATTCTTCCAATCCATGAACATGGTATATTTCTCCACCTGTTTGTGTCATCTTTGATTTATTTCATCAGTGTTTTATAGTTTTCTATATATAGGTCTTTTGTTTCTTAAGTAGATTTATTCCTAAGTATTTTATTCTTTTTGTCACAATGGTGAATGGAATTGTTTCCCTAATTTCTCTTTCTGTTTTTTCATTGTTAGTGTATAGGAATGCAAGGGATTTCTGTGTGTAATTTTATATCCTGCAACTTTACTATATTCACTGATTAGCTCTGGTGATTTTCTGGTGGTGTCTTTAGGGTTTTCTATGTAGAGAAGCATGTCATCTGCAAACAGTGAGTTTTACTTCTTTTCTGATCTGGATTCCTTTTATTTCTTTTTCTTCTTTGATTGCTGTGGCTAAAACTTCAAAAACTATGTTGAATAGCAGTGGTGAGAGTGGGCACCCTTGTCTTGTTTCTGACTTTAGGGGGGATGCTTTCAGTTTTTCTCCATTGAGGATGTTTGCTGTGGGTTTATTATGTTGAGGTATGCTCCTTCTATGCCTGCTTTCTGGAGGGTTTTTTTTATTATAAACAGATTGTAAATTTTATCAAAGGCTTTCTCTGCATCTATTGAGATAATCATATGATTTTTATCTTTCAATATGTTAATGTGGTATAACACATTGATTGATTTGTCAACATTGAAGAATCCTTGCATCCCTGGAATAAAGCCCACTTGGTCATGATGTGTGATCTTTTTAATATGCTGTTGGATTCTGTTTGCTAGAATTTTGTTAAGGATTTTTGCATCTATGTTCATCAGTGATACTGGCCTGTGGTTTTCTTTTTTTGTGGCATCTTTGTCTGGTTTTGGTATTAGGGTGATGGTGGCCTCATAGAATGAATTTGGCAGTTTACCTTCCTCTGCAATGTTCTGGAAGAGTTTGAGTAGTATAGGTGTTAGCTCCTCCGAATTTTTGGTAGAATTCACCTGTGAAGCCATCTGGTCCTGAGCTTTTGTTTGTTGGAAGATTTTTGATTACAGTTTTGATTTCCATGCTTGTGATGGGTCTGT
Organism: Bison bison bison; assembly: GCF_000754665.1. Lineage (NCBI taxonomy): Eukaryota > Metazoa > Chordata > Mammalia > Artiodactyla > Bovidae > Bison > Bison bison. The sequence goes on along the minus strand of NW_011494945.1, from coordinate 2,168,770 downwards.
TAAGATTTTCTATTTCTTCCTGGTTCAGTTTTGGAAGGTTATATTTTTCTAAGAATTCATCCATTTCTTCCAATTTGTCCATTTCATTGACATATAGTTGCTGACAGTAGTCTCTTATGATCCTTTGTATTTCTGTGTTGTCTGTTGTGATTTCTCCATTTTCATTTCTAATTTTGTTGATTTGAGTCTTCTTTTTTTCTTGATGAGTCTGGCTAATTGTTTGTGTATTTTATTTATCTTATCAAAGAACCGGCTTTTAGTTTTGTTGATTTTTGCTAGTCTCCTTTCTTTTTCATTTATTTTTGCCCTAATTTTTATTATTTCTTTCCTTCTACTAACCCTTGGGTTCTTCATTTCTTCTTTTTCTAGTTGCTTTTGGTGTACAGTTAGGTTATTTATTTTTCTCTTGTTTCTTGAGGTAAGCTTGTATTGCTATGAACCTTCCCTTTAGCACTGCTTTTACTGAATCCCATAGGTTTTGGGTTGTCGTGTTTTCATTTTCATTCGTTTCTATGCATATTTTGATTTCTTTTTTTATTTCTTCTGTGATTTGTTGGTTATTCAGAAGCGTACTTAGCCTCCATATGCTTATATTTTTAATAGTTTTTTTTTTCCCCTGTAATTGACATCTAATCTTACCACATTGTGATTAGAAAAGACGCTTGAAATGATTTCAATTTTTTTGAATTTACCAAGGCTAGATTTATGGCCCAGGATGTGATCTATCCTGGAGAATGTTCTGTAGGCACTTGAGAAAAAAGGTGAAATTCATTGTTTTGGGGTGAAATGTCCTACAGATATCAATTAGGTCTAACCGGTCCATTGTATCAGTTAAAGTTTGTGCTTCCTTGTTAATTTTCTGTTTGGTTGATCTATCCATAGGTGTGAGTGGGGTATCAAAGTCTCCCATTATTATTGTGTTACTATTGATTTCCCCTTTCATACTTGTTAGCATTTGCCTTACATATTGCGGTGCTCCTATGTTGGGTGCATGTATATTTATAATTGTTATATCTTCTTCTTGGATTGATCCTTTGATCATTATGTAGTGTCCTTCTTTGTCTCTTTTCATGGCATTTATTTCAGTCTATTTTATTTGATATGAGTATTGCTACTCCTGCTTTCTTTTGGTCTCCATTTGCATGAAATATCTTTTTCCAGCCCTTCACTTTCAGTCTGTACGTGTCCCTTGGATTAGCCAGTTTATTTAATCTCTTTCTCTCAGAAGATGTTCTATTTGGTGAAACTTTACTGTACACCACACAGTCACAAAGATATTGTCTAGGGCTGAACCAAATTACTTACACATTACCTTCCTTCCTCCTCATCTCTGCCCTATCCAAATAAGGTATGTTTTTTATTTAATTATTATATTTGTGTCAGGTCTTAGCTGTGGCATGCAGGATTTTTAGTTTCAACACATGGATCCTAGTTCCCTGACCAGGGATCAAACCCAGGCCCCCTGCATTGGGAACGTGGAGTCTTAGCCATGGAACCACCAAAGAAGTCCCAAGTATATGTTTTTTAATTCTGAAAAAAATTAGTTCTAGAGAAGAACCTTCTCTTTATTTTTATATTTGGAAAGAAGCAAAGAGAAAAAAAAAAAGCAACAAAGCAACTGTCACACCATCAGGGTCTTCATTTGTTAAAAACTGTTCTGCAGGCGGAAAATTTAGAATTTTTTTAAGGACCTTCCCAAAATTGCTTTAGCTTAAAAGAAAGTGAAAATGATTCCCAGCCACCTCTCATTTTCTTACCCATCATTCAGGCCTTCTAATTTCATCTCATCACCACCTTGAAATGAAACAAGCTTATATGAATGACATGTTACTTGTCTAACTCGAAAAAGTCTTTTTAGACAGGATTTTAAAATGTGTTCTCTCACTGGGTAAATGCTCAAAGAATACACTGAGGTCTTTTAAGCTTAGCTGGAATCAATTTATTGGGCAAGTAATGAATCTAATTGTTATGCTAGCTTCCATGTCAGCAAAATAACAGATGTACAGTATAATGCGGGGTGGGGGGTGGTTTGGGGGAGTTGCTTTGGGATTGCTATAGCAGGTGCGACTTTTAAAAAAAATCACATGGAACTTTATCAAGTGCATTTGGAAACAGTTGGAAATTAGCCAGGAGGAACATTCTCCTTCAATCCCTTAGACATCCAGTTGTGGGCTTGGATTAGGCCCCTGAACAGCTGAGTTAGGAGGACACTGACACCTTGTCACACTTTGAAGCTCTTTATTCCCTCCTCACCCTCCAACAAAAGCACCAGAGATTGCCCTCCCCTAACTACACACACACACACACACACACACACACACGTCCAGCTGCCAGATATGCCAGTTCTCTTTCAGAGAACACTAGACAGTGAGTCCAGGCAAGTTACCATGGTTCTCTATTATCGCGTCCAGCACATCAGGGAATGGAAATAAGTGTGCACATGTTCTTAAAGGCCCTTTGGGAAAGATCAGTGGGGCTGCATGGGGAACACAATGGCAGGCTTTGTCACAAAGAAAGGATTTGGGCTGGCAGGCAGCAACAGTCCTGCTGGACACAGAGTTTTTCTGCAAAGGCAGTGGGGGGAAAACCATGTGCTGGATTACAGAGCATCCTCACTGGGAAAAGTAGAGCATTTTGTGTAATTAAAGTCATCCTGAAGACATCAGGTAAGAGCCTGCTGTTTTTAATTAATTGCTCCTGTGATCTTGTGGCTTTAAAAGGGGTGCTGCTCAGAGAGGTTAAGATTCACTCCAGAAACAAAAGTTATTCAGATGGGGGCAAAACACGGTGTATCTATAAGTTTGATAAAGCCAAAAGAGGAAAGAGAAGGAAAACTATGTGAGAGAAAGAACTGAAAGTCGAAGTCACCCATGTATAATTTGCTAGAATAATCGTGTTCTCTTTTCATGCTCTGTGCCTCAGCACCTTCATATTCAAAGGACAACTTCCCCCTGACCTACATCCTGCCTTGATATATAAATTATTTTGGGGAAAAAATCCTCAGAGTCAAGGTTAACGGAAAACAGCTGGAAAACAAACTGAGAGCCATATGTCATAGATTCCTCCAAGTAGAAAGATTAAAAAACAAAAACAAAAACTCTGTTTTGAAGAGTCAGCATGTCCAGAACAAGCAGGTGGAACCAAGGACTTTACATGGTCTCCATGATGATGAAAATAAACATGGTGAGGACTATATAATTGTGTCAGTTATGAAAAGAGGGACTGGACAACATGAGAAATCTGATTTGAAATCTTTTTTTCTTTCTCCATTATAAAATCTGCAACTCAATTCTCTTAAGCAGTTAACTACCATTCTGCTTTTCTTGTGCATCTCCTTAGATGGAGAAAGGGTTGCATTTTGAAGAATGTATCACAGCTCATGCTTTTCAAATTTCTGATATATAAGCCTCTACTCTTTATAGATCTTTAGGATGAAAGAACACTGGTGGCAGCAGAATGGCCCCTTAATGACATCAGGTCCCACCACCCATCAAAAAGAAGAAATTTGAGACCAAAACAGGGCACTGTCTGTGTCCTTTCTTGAACTATCTATCCTGTTTTTTCTTTCACAAATCATGATAATAAAACAAAGTTATTCTTAAAAAAAAATACTTTCATTTAGACTCACTACTTATAAGGTATATTATATAAAGTACTATCAGCACAGGAGATAGAATTTGATTATATTAAAGGTTAGAAAGGAAAACTAGGGAGTTCCCTGGTGGCTTAGTGATTAGGATCCTGTGCTTTCAGAGCCAAGGGTTCAAGTTCAATCCCTGGTTGTGGAACTGAGATCCTGAAAGCCGCTCAGCATGGCCAAAAAAAAAAAAAAAAAGAGAGATAGATAGCATTAACTCACTAAACCAAAATATATTTTTTAAGTTGTATGTTTTCTTCTAATTTCCCCCATTGTTTGAATTGTTGTATAAACTTGTATCCTTTCTCACTTAATATAGTAAATATCAGTATCTTCCCATGTCACAACAATGTAGTTGATATTCCTTGAAAGGTGCCGGAAAATTATATTTCCCTCTTTTCAGAAGCCCCAGGGGTATGTGTTGGGTTGCGGCGGGTAGATGGGTGTGGCTGTGTATGTGTGTGTAGAGCTAGGCTCTCTGTCATGTGGCTCTGCTTCCCTGACCTGATTCAGTACTAGGGTTGACATTGTACTCAACATGGATACTCTCTGTTCTACTGCTAAGTCACTTCAGTTGTGTCCGACTCTTTGCGACCCTATAGACTGTAGCCCGCCAGGCTCCCCTGTCCATAGGATTCTCCAGGCAAGAATACTGGAGTGGGTTGCCATTGCTTTCTCCAGGAGATCTTCCTGACCCAGGTCTCCCGCATTGCAGACAGATTCTTCACCATCTGAGCCACCAGGGAAACCCTCTGCTCTATTAGGATTTGTCAAATCTGTCATAGTTTCTATTATAGGCTGCAACCCTTACAACGTAAGCTTTGGTGATTGGTGGAGTGATGAGGAAGCCCAGAGAAAACCACAGAAAAGGTAATACAACTCGTGATGTAAGGAATGGAGTAGAGAGAAGCTGTGGCTCACTGAAATTAAGCTGAGTCACCCTGTTGTGTAAACTACTAACAGATAGTCACTTTCAAAAAGTGATCAAATAATTGAGTCATCAGAGATATATTAAAGGGCTTCCCTGTGGCTCAGATGGTAAAGCGTCTGCCTGCAATGTGGGAGACCCAGGTTCAATCTCTGAGCAGGGAAGATCCCCTGGAGAAGGAAATGGCAACCCACTCCAGTACTCTTGCCTGAAAAACTCTATGACTGTTGCCTGAGGAGCCTGGTAGGGGACAGTCCATGGAGTCGCAAAGAGTTAGACACGACTGAGCGATTTCAAAAAATGATCAAATAATTGAGTCAGCAGAGATATAATAAAAGCTCAATAAATATGTACGGCTGAGCCCTTTCACTGTTCACCTGAAACTATCACAACATTGTTAATTGGCTATACACCAATAAAAAGTTCAAAAGGAAAAAAGCTCAGTATTAAGAGTTAATATCTAAATAACACAGCATGTCAGGCAATGTTCTCTGTTCTCCATGTTTGTCCTTCTGTCTAACCTTCCCATCATTCCTACAGTGTGCGTTCTATTATTGTCTTTATTTTAAAAATGGGGAAACACTCAAGCAAAGCTATTAAGTGACTTGACAAACATTCAAACTCAGGAGGGCTGGTTCCATGGCAGTAATATTCTTTTCTATAATAAGAACTACATTTGGTTTTCATCCCCCATTCCGGCACAGAACTCCTGAAACTCCTGGAATTTCCTAAGTGATAAGAGAAGTTAACAGACCTTTATATTCCTGCTATTGCTAAGTCGCTTCAGTCGTGTCCAACTCTGTGCGACCCCATAGACCGCAGTCCACCAAGCTTCCCGGTCCCTGGGATTCTCCAGGCAAGAACACTGGAGTGGGTTGCCATTTCCTTCTCCAATGCATGAAAGTGAAAAGTGAAAGTGAAGTCACTCAGTCGTGTCTGACTCTTAGCGACCCACGGACTGCAGCCTACCAGACTCCTCCATCCATGGGATTTTCCAGGCAAGAGTACTGGAGTGGGGTGCCACTGAACAGACTCCTTTCAGCAACAATTGAGTTTACGTTCAGTTCAGTTCAGTTCAGTTCAGTCGCTCAGACCTGTCTGACTCTTTGCAACCCCATGAATTGCAGCACGCCAGGCCTCCCTGTCCATCACCAACTCCTGGAGTTTACTCAAACTCATGTGCATCGAGTTGGTGATGCCATCCAACCATCTCATCCTCTGTCATCCCCTTCTTCTCCTGCCCCCAATCCCTCCCAAGAT
>NW_011494945.1:2150075-2162845 GCF_000754665.1 Bison bison bison | reverse complement strand
CAACTCTTTGCATGAGGTGGCCAAAGTACTGGAGTTTCAGCTTTAGCATCAGTCCTTCCAATGAACACCCAGGACTGATCTCCTTTAGGATGGACTGGTTGGATTTCCTTGCAGTCCAAGGGACTCTCAAGAGTCTTCTCCAACACCACAGTTCAAAAGCATCAATTCTTCGGTGCTCAGCTTTCTTCACGGTCCAACTCTCCCAGCCATACATGACCACTGGAAAAACCATAGCCCTGACTAGACGGACCTTTGTTGGAAAAGTAATGTCTCTGTTTTTTCATATGCTGTCTGAGTTGGTCATAACTTTCCTTCCAAGTAGTAAGCGTCTTTTAATTTGATGGCTGCAGTCACCATCTGCAGTGATTTTGGAGCCTAAAAAAATAAAGTCTGACACTGTTTCCACTGTTTCCCCATCTATTTGCCATGAAGTGATGGGACCAGATGCCATGATCTTCGTTTTCTGAATGTTGAGCTTTAAGCCAACTTTTTCACTCTCCTCTTTCACTTTCAAGAGGCTCTTTAGTTCTTCTTCACCTTCTGCCATAAGGGTGGTGTCATCTGCATATCTGAGGTTATTGATATTTCTCCTGGCAATCTTGACTCTAGCTTGTGCTTCTTCCAGCCCAGCATTTCTCATGATGTACTCTGCATAGAAGTTAAATGAGCAGGGTGACAATATACAGCCTTGACATACTCCTTTTCCTATTTGGAACCAGTCTGTTGTTCCATGTCCAGTTCTAACTGTTGCTTCCTGACCTGCATATAGGTTTCTCAAGAGGCAGGTCAGGTGGTTTGGTATTCCCATCTCTTTCAGAATTTTCCACAGTTTATTGTGGAAAAGGCTTTGACATAGTCAATAAAGTAGAAATAGATATTTTTCTGGAACTCTCTTGCTTTTTCCATGATCCAGCGGATGTTGGCAATTTGATCTCTGGTTCCTCTGCCTTTTCTAAAACCAGCTTGAACATCTGGAAGTTCACAGTTCACGTATTGCTGAAGCCTGGCTTGGATAATTTTGAGCATTACTTTACTAGCGTGTGAGATGAGTGCAATTGTGTGATAGTTTGAGCATTCTTTGGCATTGCCTTTCTTTGGGATTGGAATGAAAACTGACCTTTTCCAGTCCTGTGGCCACTGCTGAGTTTTCCAAATTTGCTGGCATATTGAGTGTAGCACTTTCACAGCATCATCTTTCAGGATTTGGAATAGCTCAACTGGAATTCCATCACTTCCACTATCTTTGCTCATAATGATGCTTTCTAAGGCCCACTGACTTCACATTCCAGGATGGGTGAGTGATCACACTATCGTGATTATCTGGGTCATGAAGATGTTTTCTGTACATTTCTTCTGTTTATTCTTGCCACCTCTTCTTAATATCTTCTGCTTCTGTTAGGTCCATACCATTTCTGTCCTTTATCGAGCCCATCTTTGCATGAAATGTTCCCCTGGGATCTCTAATTTTCTTGAAGAGATCTCTAGTCTTTCCCATTCTGTCATTTTCCTCTATTTCTTTGCACTGATAGCTGAGGAAGGCTTTCTTATCTCTCCTTGCTATTCTTTGGAACTCTGTATTCAGATGCCTATATCTTTCCTTTTCTCCTTTGCTTTTTGCTTCTCTTCTTTTCACAGATATTTGTAAGGCCTCCTCAGACAGCCATTTTGCTTTTTTGCATTTCTTTTCCATGGGGATGGTCTTGATCCCTGTCTCCTGTACAATGTCACGAACCTCCGTCCATAGTTCATCAGGCACTCTATCTATCAGATCTAGGCCCTTAAATCTATTTCTCACTTCCACTGTATAATCATAAGGGATTTGATTTAGGTCATACCTGAATGGTCTAGTGGTTTTCCCTAGTTTCTTCAAATTAAGTCTGAATTTGGCAATAAGGAGTTCATGATCTGAGCCACAGTCAGCTCCTGGTCTTGTTTTTACTGACTGCATAGAGCTTCTCCATCTTTGGCTGCAAAGAATATAATCTGCAGGACTTCCCTAGTGGTCTAGTGGCTAAGACTCAATGCTCCCAAAGCAGGTCGGGGAACTAGATCCCACAGGGGGCAAATAGGAATACATATGCTACAACTAAAATGCTGAAACAAAGACCAAAGATGTCGTGTGCTGCAACTAAGGCCTGGCACGACAAAATAAAAAAATAAATATTTAAAACAAAAAGTCTCTAAAAGCATAGGGTTTGGAGAGCTTCTGGGTTGATGAATACATGGAGATTTTCGGAGAGTGGTCCATCCAGAGAGGGCATGGGAGTTCTGCATTCCCGCTCACATACCTTGCCCTATGCATCTCTTCCATCTTTCCATTTTTGAGTTACATCATTTTATAATAATTAGATTGATCTAGTAAGTAAAATGTTGCTCTGAGTTCTCTGAGCCATTCTAGCAAATTAATGGATCCCAAAAAAGGAGTTGTGGGAACCTCTTATCTATAGCTGAAACCACACAATCAGAAATCCCACATCAGATGGGATTCAAATCCAGCCAAAACTCAGACTGGGTCTTGAACCCATGGTTTTTTAATTGAAATCACACATCTGGTCTCAGGACTTAATGAAGCTCAGTTTCAAGGGTAAGAAGCAGATTTACTGAGAGATATATACACTCCATAGACCATGAGTTTGAACCATCTCAGAAGGCAAGAGGCCCTGAAAAATACATATTCCATAGACAGAATGTGGTCCATCTCAAAAAGTGAAATGATTCCTGAAATATTGGGTGGTTAGTTTTTATGGGCTGAGTAATTTCATAGGTGAACAAGTGTGAGGGTTATTCCAACTAACTTCAGGGGAAGGCGCGGGGATTTCCAGGAATTGGGCCACTGTCCATTTTTTGGCCTTTTGTAGTCAGTCGAACTGTCATGGCATTTGTGGGTATGTCACTTGGCATATGAAAATGTATTACAAGGAGCATATAATGAGGCTTGGGCTTCCCTAGTAGCTCAGATGGTAAAGCATCTGCCTGCAATGCAGGAGACCTGGGTTCGATCCCTGGGTTGGAAATATCCCCCGGAGAAGGAAATGGCAACCCACTCTAGTATTCTTGCCTGGAGAATTTCATGGACAGAGAAGCCTGGCAGGCTATAGTCCATGGGGTTGCAGAGAGTTGGACATGACTGAGCAACTAACACACACATAATGAGGCTCAAGGTCTACTGGAAGTCAAATCTTCCACCATGTTGGGCCTAACTGGTTCTAACCAGTTTTTGTCATATTCTCCACGGCAATGTCATTCTTTGGAGGGTTGTGCCCTGCCCCCTGTTCCCTCCATAGCCCATGGATCAGAAGCACCAGTGACAACATGGACTTGCTATAGCAGTGTGTAGTGTATACATTGGGACAGGGGCAAGGAGGGAAAGTCTTAGAGGACTGAACCCTTAACCCATCGGAGAAGGCAATGGCACCCCACTCCAGTACTCTTGCCTGGAAAATCCCATGGACGGAGGGGCCTGGTGGGCTGCAGTCCATGGGGTCACTAGGAGTTGGACATGACTGAGCGACTTCACTTTCACTTTTCACTTTCATGCATTGGAGAAGGAAATGGCAACCCACTCCAGTGTTCTTGCCTGGAGAATACCAGGGACAGGGAGCCTGGTGGGCTGCCATCTATGGGGTCGCACAGAGTCGGACACGACTGAAGTGACTTAGCAGCAGCAGCAGCCTTAACCAATGGTATCTGATGCTTTCTCTAACACTTGAATGCACATGAATGCCTGATTGTGTCTCCATTTTTATAATCTGAAAGAGTTCATTTCATAAAAGTCTTTGTTCAGTTCAGTCACTCAGTCATGTCTGACTCTTTGCAACTTCATGAACTGCAGCACACCAGGCTTCCCTGTCCATCACCATCTGCAATGATTTTGGAGCCCAAGAAAATAGTTTGTCACTGTTTCCACGGTTTCCCCATCTATTTGCCATGAAGTATTGGGACAGGATGACATGATCTTAGTTTTTTGAATGTTGAGTTTTAAGACAGCTTTTTCACTCTCCTCTTTCACTTTCATCAAGAGACTCTTTAGTTCCTCTTTACTTTCCCCCATAAGAGTGATGTCATCTGCATATCTGAGGTTATTGACATCAGCAAGCTTGATTCCAGCTTGTGCTAAAGCACTCCAGCTTGTGCTTCATCCAGCCTGGCATTTCACATAATGTACTCTGCATAGAAGTTAAATAACCAGGGTGACAACCTTGATATATTCCTTTCCCAATTTGGAACCAGTCTGTTGCTGCATGTCCATTTCTAACTGTTGCTTCTTAACCTGCATACGGATTTCTCAGGAGGCAGGTCAAGTGGTCTGTTATTCCCATCTCTTGAATAATTTTGCACAGTTTGTTGTGATCTACACAGTCAAAGGCTTTGGCATAATCAATAAAGCAGATGTTTTTCTGGAATTCTCTTGCTTTTTCTATGATCCAACGGATGTTGGCAATTTGATCTCTGGTTCCTCTACCTTTTCTAAATCCAGCTTGAACATCTGGAAGTTCACGGTTCAAGTACTGTTGAAGCCTGGCTTGGAGAATTTTGAGTATTACTTTGCTACTGTGTGAGATGAGTGCAACTGTGCAGTAGTTTGAACATTCTTTGGCAAGTTTTTGTATATACATATAAATGTACATGGGCTTCCCAGGTAGCGCTAGTGGTAAAGAACCTGCCTCCTCCTATGCAGGAGACATAAAAGATGCAGTTTCTATCTATGGGTCATGAAGATACCCTGGAGGAGGGCATGGCAACCCACTCTAGTATTCTTGCCTGGAAAATCCCATGGACAGAGGAGCATGGGCAGACTACAGTCCATAGGGTCACAAAGACTCAGACACGACTGAAGTAACTTAGTACACACCCACACATAAATGTACATACATGTATGCATATGTGTGTATGTATTTGTGTGTATGATATAGAGAGACAGATGAAATATGTATGTGTATATATATAATTAAACTAGTGCCTATGTCAGTATTTACATAGTCCATAGCCATTTCAGAGAGATAGAAAGATAAGTGGTTGGGAATTCCCTGGTGGTTCAGCGATTAGCACTCTGGGCTTTCAGTGCCCAGAATCTGGGTTTGAGCCCTGACCTGGGAACTAAGATCCCACAAGCCTCTTGGCACAGCCAACAGAAAGAAAGGAAGGAAGGAAGCAAAGTGGTTGTCAAGGATATGGATGGGGGAGAATGAGGAGTGATTGCTTATGAATACTGGGTTTCTTTTGGAGATGAAGAATATATTTTAAATTCAACAAGGATGATGGTTGTGCCATAGTGTATTAGTGTAAACACACTAATACCATTAAATAGTATACTTTAAAATATGTTAACTTCATTAATCTAAATTATAGTCAAATAAAGCTGTTATTTTTTAAAAAGTCACACTACACAAGCATTTCTCCTATAAATAACATTTCCTACCTCTGCACATCAGAAGTCATATCAGAGAGATGGAGAACATCTTAGAGGTCATCTACTTGCCTATCGACAACCAATTCTCAATTCCTGGCAGAAGCTTAAAATCTTATCAATCTTTAGGACTTTCCTGGTGGCTCAGGGGTAAAGAATCCACCTGTCAGTATTACAGACATGGGCTCAGATCCTTGATCCATGAAGATCCCACATGCCTCAGAGCAACTAAGCCCATGCATCACAATTATTGAGCCTGTGTTCTAGAGTGGGAGCCACAAGCACTGAAGCCCACTAGACTTACAGCCCGTGCTCCAAACAAGAGAAGCCACCACAGTGAGAAGTCTGCATCCTGCAGCTAGACAGTAGGCCTCACTCACCACAACTAGAGAAAACCTAGTGCAACAATGAAGACCCAGCACAGCCAAAAATAAATACATTACATTCCCTTTAAAAATCTTATCAACCTTTAGAATAATGTCAAACAAGATCTAGCTTTCTTCCTAATCACATTTCCGTGAAATGTTCACATGTATGAAGGCCATGATTTGGATAAAAGGAAAGAATTCTAGTTAAAAGTTGATCCAAAATTCTCTCTGAGGATGTCCCTCATCGTCCAGTGTTATGAATCCATCTTGCAATGCAGGGGACATGGGGACACAGGTTCGATCCCTGGTCAGGGAACTAAGATTCCACTTGCCCCGGGGTAACTATGCCTGCATGCCCAACTACTGAGCCTGGATGCTACAGAGACCGTGCACTGCAACTAGAAAGAAACCTGTGCACCGCAGGGACAATTCCATGTTCTACAACTAAGATCTGACACAGCTAAATAAACAAAATTCTCCTTAGATTTTATAGCATATATATCCTGATGGGAAAAAATTTTTTTACTTATTTTACTATTATATATATATATGTATATATACACATATTTATACATATGTGTTATATATGTATATATATTTTAAAGCTAAGCAATGCTAATGAAGGAATATGGATAAATGTGTTGCACCTTTGATTCTACCTACATGTTGCAGGCTATTAGCTGTGAACTCTAAAGTCAACTTTATAATTTATCTTCAAAAAGAGAGGGCAAATGTTAAATGATGGTTCATTTCCTTGCTGCTCACCTCCCCACCACCCCGCAAACAAAACTGTTTTCATCAGGCACAGAGCCAGAATTCACTGAGACCGACTATTATACATGCTCATCTACAGTGGCCAATAACACATGCTCCTGTCTGTGGAGTGTTCCTAAACACTTCTCATGTGGAGCTGCCCACTTTGAATGGGTGTTTGCTCAAATAAACTCTTAAAATCTCTAACATGCCTCAGTTTATATTTCAACAAAGTAAAACCTCATTCTGTGAGATATTCATGGGCATTCCACAGAAGAAAACAAAACAAAACCTTCTCAGCATTAGCAGCATTTTCTCTCAAATTACTCTAGAACATATATAAGAGAAATGTCAAACATGTAGGTATTACCTTTTTATTTTTTGTGATAATTTTCCTTTAAAAAGAGTTTGGCAAGAATGTCAGTCAAGTGAACCGATATAGCACAATCCATGTGATGTGAGGTCTGCCACTGCTACACAAGCTATACTTACCCAGCAGCTGGGCTCAAACTGTGTTATCCATTATTATTACCAGTCTATGTTAGTTATCTCATAATTTTATCATGTATTTTTAATGTTACCCAATGTCAATTGTATATTTGCATATAAATTAAATGCTAATAGCTTCTAATTGAAATTAGTTTTTTTCATGAGACCCTTTTATGATTTCTGTTAGTTCAACTCTATTTCTCATGAACTCCAGTTGCTGTCTTATCACTGTTATACTTTTAAAAATATTGTATTCACAGATGAATTTGGGAAATTCAGACCTAAACATACAAGAACATTTGAGCTTGGAGAACTCAATAACTTTGAACTTTAATCCAAATTCCACCAGTTATTATCCAGTGAAATGAGATCATCCAGATAAGTATAACCAGTTATACTTGTCATTCATCATACCCTAGGCACTTACAGGAGCAGAGATAGAATGAAGAAACCTGCCTTTAGGTCATCACAGTCCAGAAGCACCATTCCTTTCTTCTAGCCACACTATGATAGCAAATAGAAATGACTGTTTCCCAGAATCATAGAACTTCAGAACAGACAGGATGGAAGATCATTTAAGACCCCCATTTAATAGCTGAAGATCAGAGAAAGTATTGTATTGCATATTTAGGAAGCGGTGATAAAATTACGATTAGAACTTGAAATAGTCTATATCTCTGATTCCAAATATTCATTTCCCTTTCATATGAAAGGTTTAATTAATTCCACCCATTGCAATATAACATGCATTGGCCTGGTACAGAAGTATATACAACGGAGTAGAGGTATATACTCTACTCCGTTGACATTGGGCTTGACCGTGTGCTTTGGCCGCTGGCATGAAAAGGAACATTGCATATGCCATGGGCAAACAGAAACTTTAAAAGTCACCATGTGATGTTGCCAGCTCCCTATTCTTTTCCCTCTGCCACAGACTCACATGTCCTAGAAGAGACAGCCTCTTCAGCCTGGAATGAAGAGGACACTGGAAACAGACATGCATATGATCCAGCTTCTCATATGTCAAGAACATGAAAAACTGTTTATGTTCTATTGTTGTAAGCCATTGAGTTGTATAGTTGTTCATTCCTAGAGCAAAGATGAATAATTTAGAACACAGAACAAAAAGGGTACGTGATTTGCTCAAGTTTACACAATTAAGCAGCTAAATGACAGAATCAGAATTGAATCTCACTTCTTTTAACATCCAGTCCAGTCTTCTCTTCATATTTCAGAACTCCTTAAATGACCGATGTAAATATCTACACAGAATACTTTACTGAGATATTTAGAACATCTGAAAAAGCAATTTACTCCAAGACAATGGCTTTGACCAATTAATTGTTCCTTACATGCAACTAACAGGCTACTAGCAATCCATGAAACTCTCATTGTGGTCACTAGTGACCATACCAACCAGGAGCTATTCCTCTTGATGTGAACTGGGTGGTGTGGAGTTGGGGACTGAGTAAGGTTTGCCCCTTTACATTTGTTCTTATTAGCCAGGTCATCTTCAAGTGCCTGTTATCTGTGGTAAGATACTGGATTCCAGCAACAGCTCCAGTGTATCAGTATAGTCTTATCTTAGGAACATATGGACTCTTTCATACTTGGTTTCCCTAAGTAGGCTTTTAAAAGTGATGGCAAATTCTGTCAACAACTCACACCTGTTTTGTGTCCTCTCCAGTAAAAAAATCTGTCTAGGCACTTCAAGAAGCTCCTTTTACTATGAGGCCACTTTGTACCCTGTTCCATTTACTCCTGTCGCCATTTCCCTCAGGAGGTTTTTCAAAATGTATGTCTTCAGTGAGCCCTTCTGGTTAGAACTACAACCTTTTATCTACTGATTATGTTCGTTTTTGGACTGTTATATCCCATCTGAAGTATATGATATAGATTTTCTATATCTAACTCAATATTTGTTCTGTATTCACTTGATCTGTCAGTCATATTAGACTATAGGAATTTGAAAGTGGAACTCAAAACTAATGTACTATGTTCAGTGCTATAGACCTTTGAAGGCATTAATTATATGCTGAATGTTGTTGTTATTCATGGTACAGTTTGTACAGTTATTCGTTCCTAGAGCAAAGACAAACAATTCAGAATACAGAACCAAAAGGGTAAGTGACTTGCTCAAGTTTACACAATCAGGCAGCTAAATGGCAGAACCAGAATTGAATCTCACTTTTTTAACATCCAGACAGTCGTGTCAGACTCTGCAACACCATGGACTGCAGCACGCCAGGCTTCCCCGTCCTTCACCATCTCTGAATCTGTTCAAACTCATATCCATTGAGTCAGTGATGCCATCCAACCACCTCATCCTCTGTCATCCTCTTCTTCTTCTGCCTTCAATCTTTCCCAGCATCAGGGTCTTCTTTGATGAGTCGGCTTTTCACATTATGTGGCCAAAGATATGCTGAATAATTAAGGAAATGGCACCCCACTCCAGTTTTCTTGCCTGGAGAATCCCATGGATGGAGGAGCCTAGTGGGCTTCAGTCCACGGGGTTGCAAAGAGTTGGACACGACTGAGCGACTTCACTTTCACTTTCACTTTCTATGAGAAGTTAACTATTCTTGGTTAATTTAAGGTTGGACTCTTGAGTTTGTTAAAGTTGGAAGTTATGCAGCTAATATGAAGTGAAGGGTATTTTTGAGTGAGTAATCATTGTAGGCAACCAATCTGACCCATTATTTAAAAGAGATTCAATTTTTATTCTAAACTATAAGAAGGTTTTATTTTAGTTTTTCTGATTATGTCAAAAGATTGATCTATATCTCATATTGTATACCAAGATAAATTCCAAGGGGATCAGAGATCTAAATATAAAAAATTAAACCATAAAAAAATATTTTTTAACTTTGGAATGTGGAAGGCTTTTTAAATATGGCTCAAAATTTAGAGGCCATAACAGAAGTTTATAAGTTCAACAACATTTTAAAAAATTCTGAAATGTAGACACAGACACACATACACAGCCAAGTAATTTTACAAACTGGCAAAAAAAAAAAAAAACTTTTCAAATTAAATTGAAAAATAATTTTTCTAATATACAAAGAGCACCTAAAATCAATAATAAAAAAACATGACAACTTAAAAGTAAGTTACATGACCAGAGTGTTCAAAAAAATGACTCTTAAACATATGGATAGATACTGACCTCACTCATCATAAGAGATACAGATTAAAATTACACTCATATATTACTTTTCATCTAGGAGATTGACAAAAATTCAATGACTTGAAAATGTACCTATAGGAGTATAAATTTAGACAAAATCTCTATGATGACAATTTGTCAACATTAACCGATTAATAAATGCATACAGAAAATTTCCAGAAATATTATTTTTGAAAATTTATTTGACCAATAAACTTGCCAATTTGCAAAATGACATTTGCACAAATTTATTCATTGAATAATTGTTTATAATACTAAAACAATGGAAACTATTTAAGTGTCTATCAGTTGAAGACTTTATACTAATTGTGGTACATCCTTACAAATACTCTATAACATTAAAAGAGAATAAGAAAACTCCTTATGCACAATATGAAAAGATAGCTGAGGAATATTGTGTAATGAAAAAAGATTAGGGATGGGGAGCAGCCAGACAAGGATAAGAATAGGAGACTTACCTCTGAATAGTTGTTATACCTTTCAGTTTTTTGAACCGTGGAACTATATTACTTATTCAAAAAAATTTAGGACAGAAAAAGATGGTTTAAAGGGTCAATAAATGAAGAGTTAGGAAAGCAAATTAGATGAATTAGTTTTCAAAGTCTATTTGACATTAATAAATAGAGCCTTAGATATTTTTCTTCTTAAAACTCACTCTAGAGAAATGTTGCGCACTAAATTGAATTGCATCTCACAATGCTGTTAGCCAAAACCCCAATGAAGCATGTTCTAACACATTTTAAATACATGGGGCCTGAACATTATTTCCTGGCACTCTTTTAAGAGTAAGTATGTGAGAAGAATTTGGGGATATAGCAATTTTTATTTTGATACTTTGATACATTTCCCACAGTGCCTGAAGAAATACCTGACACTTTGCCTTTTTTTTTTTGGCATGGGGTGGGAGGAGATGTATTGGTTAGATAATCTATTCCCAATCATATGGTTTCACACTTGATGGCTATATAAGAGGAGGATGGCTGCCCTGTGTTTCTTTGGAAGTATTGTGGATCCATGATATAATGTATTTTAAACACTAGGGGTAGAGATTATTTTCTAGTTAGATCATTAACCAGGCACTTCACAGAAGGAACTACTTGGTGAAAAAGAAAAAAAAAAAGGAGGGCCTCGCAATAAGTAGATACATATATATAAACATACATAAATACATACTTACATACATAGAATAGACAAATCCTATGTATTAAACTTCTATGGAGTGCAAAGCAAAACTATAGGCACAAAAAGAGATAGTAAAGATTACTAAAATATGATTCCTCTTTAAAAGAGCTTAAATTTAACACAACAAAAAAAAATAGGTAACACAGTACATCAAAATACAAAGCTGAATGTAGTAAGCTATTAAGGAACAGACTTGCGGAGCACAGAGCTATATGCCTTGGATAGCTGCACTGTCAAAAAAAAAGAATTGCAAAGTAAAAATTTAGGAGCATTCCTTTAGCACCATATAAGGAAGATGGGTCTTCAAGTCTTCTTGGTCTTCAAGTGACTTCTGGTCATGTATGAAGACAATTTCTCTGGCTCTACAACTGCCTAGACAAAATAACCTCCAATATTGACTGGTGCCATTTATTATGTGGTGATTCTTTTCACCGTGATAAGTTTTCTGGTTACTGACCTAGGATGTCTTGAAGACCAGAAATTCTTTGTTGTTGTTGTTTTTTAATAGTTTTGGTTGTAGTGGGTCTTTGTTGCTACACGCAGGCTTTCTCTAATTGCAATGAGCAGGGGCTACTTGTGGTTGCAGTGCACAGACTTCTCACTGTGGTAGCTTCTCTTGTGGAGCACAGGCCCTTCAGTAGTTGTGATGCAAGGCCTTAGTTGCTCTGTGGCACGTGGGATCTTCCTGGACCAGGGACTGAATTCACGTCCCCTGCAGTGACAGACAGATTCCTATCCACTGCACCACAAAGGAAGTCCAACCAGGAATTCTTTCAGTTCAGTTCAGTCACTCAGTCGTGTTACTCTTTGCGACCCCATGAATCACAGCACGCCAGGCCTCCCTGTCCATCACCAACTCCCGGAGTTCACTCAAACTCATGTCCATCGAGTCAGTGATGCCATCCAGCCATCTCATCCTCTGTCATCCCCTTTTCCTCCTGCCCCCAATCCCTCCCAGCATCAGAGTCTTTTCCAATGAGTCAACTCTTCGCATGAGGTGGCCAAAGTACTGGAGTTTCAGCTTTGGCATCATTCCTTCCAAAGAAATCCCAGGGCTGATCTCCTTCAGAATGGACTGGTTGGATCTCCTTGCAGTCCAAGGGACTCTCAAGAGTCTTCTCCAACACCACAGTTCAAAAGCATCAATTCTTCAGTGTTCAGCTTTCTTCACAGTCCAACTCTCACATCCATACATGACCACTGGAAAAACCATAGCCTTGACTAGACAGACCTTTGTTGGCAAGTAATGTCTCTGCTTTTGAATATGCTATCTATGTTGGTCATAACTTTCCTTCCAAGGAGTAAGCGTCTTTTAATTTCATGGCTGCAGTCACCATCTGCAGTGATTTTGGAGCCCAAAAAAATAAAGTCTGACACTGTTTCC
>NW_011494945.1:2149668-2149798 GCF_000754665.1 Bison bison bison | reverse complement strand
CAAGAGGCTTTTGAGTTCCTCTTCACTTTCTGCCATAAGGGTGGTGTCATCTGCATATCTGAGGTTATTGATATTTCTCCCGGCAATCTTGATTCCAGCTTGTGCTTCTTCCAGCCCAGCATTTCTCATG
>NW_011494945.1:2148973-2149568 GCF_000754665.1 Bison bison bison | reverse complement strand
CAGCATTTCTCATGATGTACTCTGCATATAAGTTAAATAAGCAGGGTGACAGTATACAGCCTTGATGTACTCCTTTCCTGGAACCAGTCTGTTGTTCCATGTCCAGTTCTAACTGTTGCTTCCTGACCTGCATATAGATTTCTCAGGAGGTAGGTCAGGTGGTCTGGTATTCCCATCTCTTTCAGAATTTATCCAGAGTTTGTTGTGATCCACACAGTCAAAGGCTTTGGCATAGTCAATAAAACAGAAATAGGTGTTTTTCTGGAACTCTCTTGCTTTTTCAATGATCCAGAGGATGTTGGTGATTTGATCTCTGGTTCCTCTGCCTTTTCTAAAACCAGCTTGAACATCTGGAAGTTCACGGTTCACATATTGCTGAAGCCTGGCTTGGAGAATTTTGAGCATTACTTTACTAGCATGTGAGATGAGTGCAATTGTGTGATAGTTTGAGCATTCTTTGGCATTGCCTTTCTTTGGGATTGGAATGAAAACTGACGTTTTCCTGTCCTGTGGCCACTGCTGAGTTTTCCAAATTTGCTGGCATATTGAGTGCAGCACTTTCACAGCATCATCTTTCAGGATTTGAAATAGCTCA
>NW_011494945.1:2113852-2148873 GCF_000754665.1 Bison bison bison | reverse complement strand
TCTTCTTAATATCTTCTGCTTCTGTTAGGTCCATACCATTTCTGTCCTTTATCAAGCCCATCTTTGCATCAAATGTTCCCTTGGTATCTCTAATTTTCTTGAAGAGATCTCTAGTCTTTCCCATTCTGTTGTTTTCCTCTCTTTCTTTGCATTGATTGCTGAAGAAGGCTTTCTTATCTCTCCTTGCTATTCTTTGGAACTCTGTATTCAGATGCCTATATCTTTCCTTTTCTCCTTTGCTTTTTGCTTCTCTGCTTTTCACAGATATTTGTAAGGCCTCCTCAGACAGCCATTTTGCTTTTTTGCATTTCTTTTCCATGGGGATGGTCTTGATCCCTGTCTCCTGTACAATGTCACGAACCTCCGTCCATAGTTCATCAGGTACTCTATCTATCAGATCTAGGCCCTTAAATCTATTTCTCACTTCCACTGTATAATCATAAGGGATTTGATTTAGGTCATACCTGAATGGTCTACTGGTTTTCCCTACTTTCTTCAATTTAAGTCTGAATTTGGCAATAAGGAGCTCATGATCTGAGCCACAGTCAGCTCCTGGTCTTGTTTTTGCTGACTGTATAGAGCTTCTCCATCTTTGGCTGCAAAGAATATAATCAATCTGATTTCGGTGTTGACCATCTGGTGATGTCCATGTGTAGAGTCTTCTCTTGTGTTGTTGGAAGACGGTGTTTGCTATGACCAGTGTGTTCTCTTGGCAAAACTCTATTAGCCTTTGACCTGCTTCATTCCATATTCCAAGGCCAAATTTGCCTGTTACTTCAGGTGTTTCTTGACTTCCTACCTTTGCATTCCAGTCCCCTATAATGAAAAGGACATCTTTTTTGGGTGTTAGTTCTAAAAGGTCTTGTAGGTCTTCATAGAAGCGTTCAGCTTCTTCAGCGTTACTGGTTGGGGCATAGACTTGGGTTACTGTGATATTGGATGGTGTGCCTTGGAAACGAACAGAGATCATTCTATCGTTTTTTGAGATTGCATCCAAGTACTGCAATTCGGACTGTTTTGTTTAAAGGAATTCTTTAGAGTAGACTAATTCCAAATATGAACTATCTCCATTGCACCCTGCAAATTACGAATGTTGTATGAACAAATCTGTCATGAGTAGACTAGCATGAGAAAGTGAATCACCTGAAAGCCCTATCGACCCTCAATCAATAGAAAACCTCCCATTTCAGAACTTGGGAAGATGAGCTCCAGGCACAAGATCTGCTGGGACTTCAGGGAAATGTTAGCAGCAGAAGCTGCTCAGCCAGAAACAAACAGGAGGCCACACTTAGCCCCCTCCTCTATGACGTCTTTTCATCTCTTAGTAAATTTTAGTATTTTTGGAAAATAAAACTCAGTGAGCAAATAAACAGAAAAACAAGGAAGTATTTTCTGAGGCAAATGCATGTTTAACAACAGTGTGAGCAAGGCAGTTATAACAAGTCCCAGGGCAGGACGTCTTAAATATTTGCCAGGAAAAGACTCCAACTTAGAAACACGGTTCAGCAAAACTCCATTTTTTTGCATCCTAACATTAAATATTGATGAACTAGCTTCGGGTTGTTTTGTGTGCCAGCGTATTTTATCAGAACTTAACGAGTTTACATATAAAAAAAATTCAGCCTAAGCAGCTGTTTCACAAATTTCTGTAACACCTCTAAAACTGTCAGAGAGTGGATTAGAAATTTACAAAGACATGAATTCTTGGATTAAAGTGGATTGCAAAAAAAAGTCAGATCTAATTTGTGAAGTAAAATATATAGCACTATGCTAAAAATGATCTAACTTCATACAAGAGACTCATTCATATGGGTACTTCCGACATTTACCTCTCAGCACTGGTCTTCCTGTCTTTGAACATGTCTTGAGGACACTGTAGTGATAGCTGAAGTTCTTCTTCAGAGTCTCCTCCAGAAAACCCATCTTCCTTTCCCTCTATTTGTCCTTTTCTCCCTGCCATCCCTCCGCACAACCTCTTTCTCCATTCACACTGTTCTTTCCATGTCAGCATTAAGAATCCTCAAACCAAACTTTAAATTTCTAAGCAATAATTTCATCATTAGGTTTTTGATTATACACCCTGCTCAGAGTTACATTTTCATTACAGAGTAAAGGTTACTAAAGTTCAACATGTGTTTGGCATTATTTCTAAAAGGCGTTGGTCTCTAGTAAGCTACAGGGAAATTTAAGATTGCAAACCCGCAAGCTAGCAGCCCAAACCATCTACTCCATGAATTTGCTGCAGTAGAAATCTTCATTTTTCCCTTCTGCTTTTGGTTACATCAGCTTAAAACAGGAAAGGATCCATAACACCATCACCAACAGCAAACTTCTGTTATAAACTGAGCACTGTACTTGTGCTAGATGTGTTTCTGCCCTCCAAGAAGGTAGACAATATCAAAATGCCTTCAGCCTACAAAGATTCGAGGAAATCCTGGAGCAGTACAGGGAGGATTCTAAACCCTTAAGAACGTTTGGAAGGACAAAAGCTTGATAGCAAGTCTAACACACAACAGGGAAGTAGTTTTAATTCTGGCCCTGGTATATTCTTCCTCCCCCCACCCGTTTTTAAAAAAACTATTTTTTTAAAATTTCTAATTGTGCCCCCTTGGTATATTCTCTTCCTTGAGCCAGAGACAAATCATTAAAGGACTTAAAATTCTCTCTCTCTCCCTCTCCTTCCTTCTTTCTCCCTTGTCCTCTTCCTCTTTCTATTTTAATAATACTTAGCTACCTCAAAGTGTTGCTGGAAGGATTCTTAAGTATGTTAAGTGCTTTGAAGATGAAAAGCAATATATAAATGCTTAAGTATTACTATAAAAGTACAAGTAAATGAGCTCAGAGCATGAGATTTAAATGGAATGCCTGTGAATACACAATCCACAGATAGCCAAACAACTAAAGAAGCTTCAGCTAAGGCTCATAACCCACATGACAATAAGCCTTTAATATTACAGAATGTTTTCAGATCTGAAAGGCTCTCAGAAGAGATCATTCAGATCTAGGCTTTCCTTTTACAGGCTGAGAAAAGGGAAGTCACAAATGACCCGCTGAAGGTACATGGAGGGATAGGGAGAGACAAGAAGAAACCAAGCCTCTTCAGTGCCCATCAGCACTTCTAATGTCACTCCAGCCAACTCTGAGGTGTCTAATATAGGGAAGAAAACAGCACGTGCAGTTCAAATGCTAGTATTTGTTGCCACACATCTGGATATTGGTAAATATACTAATTTAAGATTAAATTCTCTTTTATTGAGAATAAATGTTCTTCTTTAGATATACCTTGACGCTGTATATTTGAAGCTGTTTTTCCATTAGAAGGGTAGTTGCAAGGATCTATAACTATACTCACATTCTAGTGACCCTCAGAAAACTGGTAAATGTGAGCTACAGAAGGAAGTGTGAATATTTTCATCTGACACCAACCACAACAACTGGAGCAGCTGGTAAAAAAGAGTAAATAAGCACTGACACAATCCCTAGGGGCTTCCCTGGTGGCTCAGCTGTAAAGAATTCGCCTGCCAGGCAGGAGACTTGGGTTCGATCCCTGGGCTGGGAAGATTCCCTGGAGAAGGAAATGGCAACTTACTCCAATATTCTTGCCTGGGAAATCCCATGGACAGAGGAGTCTAGTGGGCTACTGTCCATGAAAGAATCAAACATGACTGAGTGACTAATCAATGACAACAACCCCTAAACTGACAGATATTCTTCAGCAAATTTCTCAAATGAGACTCTCCATGCTACTTTGGAATTATCTTTTTAAATGAAATATACAGAAGTGTCTGGGGCTTTCCTGGTGGTCCAGTGGCTAAGACTCCTTACTTCTAATGCAGGGAGCCTGAGTTTGGTCCTTGGTCAGGGAATTAGATCCCACATGCTGCAACTAACAGTTCAAGTGCTGCAATGAATATCAGAGATCCTGAGTGCTGCAACTAAGACCTGATGCAGCGAAGTAAATAAATAAATATTTTTAAAAAGAAATATACCAAAGTATCAATTAATGGGGTAATGATACCCGGCACCATTTGAAATGGAGCACTCTGGCCTTGGATTCTGGTAAGGAGTTCATCTTATTACCAAACCAGTAGATCTGTTCTGGTTTAATAAGTTTGCCTTAAGTTCTCTTAAAGTAAATTGGGGCCCTCCAACTTTCAGTGGGCAGCCGAATCACAAGGAGGGGTTTGTTAAAACAGATTTCTGGCTCCATTCCCAGAGTTTCTGGCTAAGGTTGGGGCAGGCCATCTGAAATTAGCCCATTTCAGATGGGCAAGTTTAAGCTGTATTTCTAACAAGTTCCCAGAAGACACTGATACAACTTTGGATGACACTTTGAGAACCAGTGGATTAAAGGAAAGCCATGCAAGTAAGAGTCAATAATTTGTTTGGCTCTGCTTCAATTAGCTGCCTGGGTAGAAATCTACTCAGAATGCAAAGAGGAGTTGGTAATTAACCAGGAAAAATGAATCCCTGAAGATGAGTTTACAAATCAGCAAGGCCAAATCTTGCTGGCCCAAATCTGGTTTGACTCACATAGTATTATTTATTTTAATTGAACTTGTTGCCAACAGTTAAAATGCATAACACTTTGTATAAAAATTTGTTCTAGCTTCTCTCAATAAATCAACTATCTGACAGCACTGGGCCATATGCTCCCACTAGTCAGGACACCATGTCAGTCTCTACCTGCCTGGCTTCATTTGCTCAGATTTCCTCCTGCCTTTGACTTTGTGTTTCATGTGGATAATGAATCTAAAAGCCTCCAAATCACTTTTTCAGTTATCTACTATGCACAGTTTTACTAAGTAAACCAAGCATGTCACCCCTCATTTCATTTTACTGTATTCTGTTTGAAAGCAGTCACACACAGAGGAGCACATACAGAGGGGCAAAACGGAATCTCACATCATTGACCAGTATCCCTAGGACTGGCGAGGCAATTTTCCATTTTCTTTTACTTTGGAATAGCTAAATATTATATCACTTAAGTTTCTAAGGAATTTAGAAGAAAAAGCACAGGAATGACATATTTACTATATAGAATTAATACTCTCAAATGTATGTTTTATTAAATAGCAAAATAGATTTTATTTTCTGTATCTTCTTAAAATAGCTTATATATATATATATATGTGCTGTTTGGTTTTATTTTACTACTCAAACTTTACTTTTCACTCAAATTTCCTTCCCATTTTTCTTCTTGGGCTGCGCTGGGTCTGAGTTGTGACATGTGGTATCTAGCGCCCTGTGCAAGGATCAAAGCCAGGCCTGCATTGGAAGGGTGGAGTCTTAGCCACTGGACAACTGGGAAGTCTCCTTTACCTTCTTTTTTTAATTTAAAACTTTAACCTATTTATATACTTTTAGAGAATTGATCAAATCTAGTTTGGAATAAAAATAATACTAAAGTAAATATTCACATTATTCTTTACACAATTATAATGAACTTTTGGGGAGAGGTGTTCAAGTTCTACTTTAGTTTGCTGTGGTCCCAAGACCAGCCTCACCTGGGAACTTGTTAGAAATGCAGATTATTGGATTCCCACCCCAGACCCATCAAACCAGAAAAACCCAAGAATAGGACCCAGCAACCTGGATTTTACCAAGTTCCCTGGGTAATTCAGATGCACAATAAAGTCTAAGAACCACTACTTCTTTAAAACATCAAATGGATATGGAAAGTAATTGTGCCTGTGTGAACAGTAAAATATGAAGCCAAAGGATTTGTGAAAGTGACTCCTGAATCATTTGAAAGTATGGTGTTTTGGTTAATGTTGTTCTCTATTCAGTCAGAACATAGAGATTTTTCTTTCTCATCTTTCTGAAGGAGGCTTTTGTACTTTAGAATTTGCTTTTATAACTAGATTTGGGAACTATAAGACATTTTATTTGAGACAGATACAGGAGACCACAATACTAATGAAAAGGGCAGGGAGATAAACGTACACTGTCATTTTGCTTTACCTCTTTTTGATATATTCTTAAAAATAAACTGTCCATGGATAATTTGGACAACAGAACCAATATATTCTCCATCTTTTTTATACTTATCATCAGCATGATAATATCCATGATGAATCCAATGATTCTCAACCATGAATGCTTCCAAATCACTAAAGAGCTTTTAGAAAATATACTGACCTCAACTCCAATCTCGGAAATCCTGACTTGGTTGGCCTTATATGAGGCCAGGGCCACTGGTACACTTTCAAGAGCTCCCTAAGTGATTCTCATGTGAAGGTGGGGCTACGAAGCCCCATTTGCATCCTTCTTCACTGTTGGCAGTGACCTAAAAACCAAATTTCTGACCTCAGTCCTTATCTCCCTGTGGAACATGAAACTACCTCTCTTTACATGAGCAGAGATAATTTCAGTAACTAGGAAATCTTGGATAACTATCAAGTGAAAAGGCCTATACACAAAGTCACTCTATTTATATCAAGCAAAGATTAAAATATGTGCAAGTAATTCAGGTTTCCAAACACTTTCTACCAGATAATTGAAGCCAAATCACTGTTTCTTTGGCTTGAAAATTTGGATAATTAGCTTATCTCTCCACCTTGCTCTGGGGTATACATAAAGTCTATGGCAAAGGTAGTGCATTCTGCTGTTTGCTTGACCTCAGTAGAGAACAGGAGGAGAGGTAATCAATTTCTAATTTTATTTTGTGGGTGGAATTTTGATACAATCAAATCCAAAAGCCTTCAGTTTTTTGCTGGATGAATTTTCTTCTGAAAACATTAACTCTGGATCAGAATTCAGAAACAAAATGTTAATTCCTTTTCTGTACCCCCTCAAAACTCCTATTTATTTATTTATGCAACTCCTGTTATTTTTGTGACAATACTTTCTTTCCAGTATTTCCTCATGGCATGCTAAAGGATCTTTAGTTTTTGACCTTTTGATACGAAAACAGGCATTACAGCCATGCTTTGTGGCTCTTTTTTTCTTTGATTTAGGGAAGTGGCAAGAATGTGTGGAATAATCACAGAAGTTCATGTTTCCTCTTATAAACAAATGAAAAGGGCAACTCACCAGTTTCTCACTGACTTCAGGGACCTTTTATTTAAAAAGAATAAGAGAGAAGAAAATTTAGAAAATATTTAATTTTATGATATCCACAAAGACCACGATATTGAAGAGGATCCAACATTTATTTTCAAAGTCTCAGCAAAATTGTTCTATTATGTTTACCAGCAAGAAGATCTGAGATGGAATCTTAGTTCTAGTCATAAACTAACTGTGATTTAGGGAAAATTACCTAACTACCTTAAACCTTGTTTTGTATTCAGTAAAATGATCTTATATAGATCAAATTATATAATATGTATAAAGTATTTGCCCAGTACAAAATCAGTAAGTGGTAATTCATCATTATTAGTTCTCTGGGAAGACTCTCTGAAGCTAGCTTTGACTGCATTTCTCAAACTCTTCTCTGTCTACACCAAACTGAGGTATTAAACAATTAAGAAACAGAGTTTTGAGATGTTTCCATAGTAGATGAAGCCATTAAAAAACTGCTTTTAAGAAAGGAGGCAACTGGCAAACTCAAGAACCACAGGATATATGAAAACTGGATAAGCAGGTTTCTATATTGCAACATACACTTTGGAGAAATAACCCATAAACATGAGGGTGATCAATCCAAATGGATCAGTAATTAACACGAGGGCTGTGTCATCAAGAAACTAAGGGAGCGTCTTTCTTCCTAATTCCATTGGATTCTACAGTGATTGGACTTTGAAACATTTGCACGACACATACACCTCAACAGACAGTACAGAGCAAGCCTCCCAGAGCACTGTCAGAACAGTCAGCTGCCCAGTGACCTACTGGTTCAGAGCCTCTGCAGGACTTTCCAAGCAAGCCGCAACCCCACTTCCTGCTACACTCCAGATCCTCCCCTGGGCTCACATTCCAAGCTGCCCTGACTCTTCCTCCCAGGGACTCCTCCAGGTCACAGCTTGAGGAATTCTACGGCTAGATGAAGACACTCTGAGAAGACTGCGGATGGGAAGTATTTTAACTCACAAACAAATCTGAAAGGGGGATGGGACTCTGTGCTCCCAGATGAAAGAGATTCAAGCTTGTGAATCACTGAAAATAGCAGGATATCAGACAAGAAGGGCCTTGTCCCAGAGTAATAGCCTTACTCAGAGATTAAAATAGGTCTGACCTTTGTCTCTGGGACTGTGTTGTCTCAGTCACATTTAGTTGCTCCAGCTGAGGGCTTCTGGAAACCTCCATATGTGTGTTGCGAAACTGCAACAGGGGGTGGTCTCTCCTTCAACACAGAGGAGCCACTTATTCAGGGCAGCACTTAACTGGAGCTTGTGACTTCTAAGCCAAGAAAATGGAGTTACTGAAATTCCAGTTGTCTTTTTTTCCTCTCAAATGAAATTAGACACAGAGAAATGTGACAGTCAAGGAAACTGAAGTTCTCCAGCCAACACTGAAGTTCCTTGGTCATCATCCATACATTTGCTTGCTTCTGGAGGGGCCTAAAGATCCCAATCTTCTTGTGTGGCTTCTTTACTTAAAAAACTTATTCAGAGAGCCAACTATTGTCATGTTTGGGGACACAGAGGTGCAGCTCTGTTCAACAGGATCAACAGAACAGAAGGCAAGCTATTCATAAGAGGTCCCAAGATTAGGAAACTAGAAGCCTGTTTTCTAAGGCTACCTTGCCAATGAGTCACTGCCTCAATGTCAATTATTTCTCTATTTCTCAGTTTCACCTTCTATAAAGTAGAGATAATAATACCCATTCCTCCCTGGTTCCTCGGTATATTATGAAAATAAATTATTATATATGTGGGCCCTGGGGAGAAATGGCTTAAATCAAAGCATTATTTTACTATTTCTTACTGCCAAATAGTCTCCATGGTAATCATAGTTTTCTTTCACCAATAACCCATGCTACCTCTGGCCTGGTAACCTAAATGTCAAAATGTGGATATTGCATTGCAGGTTTTGAAGGCTTCTGTTCTTCAAAATTGTGCTTTTAATTCACCATGACACCCAATTTGCTTACTTCATTTTGCCAAACATCATTTTGCACAAGCAGGCTCTACTTGGAGCTGAAGTGAATGTTCAGATCTTTAAATCTGATGTAGATGAGCTAGGGATGTAAGCTCTCCATCTAAGAGGGTACCATCTCATAGACTGCTGCTGCTAAGTCAAGAATACTGGAGTGGGTTGCCATTTCCTTCTCCAATGCATGCATGCATGCTAAGTTGCTTCAGTCGTGTCCGACTCTGTGCGACGCCATAGATGGCAGCCCATCAGGCTCCTCTGTCCACAGGATTCTCTAGGCAAGAATACTGGAGTGGGTTGCCATCTCCTTCTCTGATATCATAGACAGTGGTGGTCATTTCCTATTCTGATTTACTCTTTCGTTGGTCTCTGATCTGGAAAAAACAAGGCAGTATTGCTTAACCATGTGTTGTATTCAAACCACAGCGACCACCAAGCATGATTTCAAAACTTGCTTGGAATGAGGTATAGCATGTGGCCCATGGCATCAGAGTCTAACATCCCTAAAACAGCTCTTTGTTATTTTATATTAAGAGTGACATGGTGCTTCCCTGGTGGCTCAGTGGTAAAGAATTTGCCTGTCAATGAAGAAGACATGAGTTTTATCCCTGATCAGGGAAGATCCCACATGCCACGAAGCAAATAAGCCCATGGGCCACAACTATTGAGCCTGTGCTCTAGAGCCCAAGCAGCAATTACCAAGCCCTTGCACCCTAGAGCCCCTGCTCCAAAATAAGAGAAGCCACTGCAAGCTCATGGCAACCACAGAGAAGCCCCCACTCACCACAACTAGAGAAAAGCCTGTCCAGCAACAAAGACCCAGCAGTGCGTGTGTGTGCGCGCGTGCGTGCACACATGCACACATGCCTGTGCAAGTGCATGTTAGTCGCTCAATCACGTCTGACTCTTTGTAACCCCATTAAATATAGCTCCACAGGCTCCTCTGTCCATGGGATTCTCCAGGCGAGAATACTGGAGTGGGTTGCCATGCCCTTCTCCAGGTGATCTTCCCAATCCAGTGATGCAGCAACAAAGACCCAGCATAGCCAAAAATAAATAAATTAAAAAAAAAGAGTGACGAGTAACAAACTTGAAATTCTATTTTTAAAATTATCTTTTATTGTGGTAAAATACCCATAATTTTTTTCACATGCAGTTTTCTGGGATTAGGGTTAGGTATGTAATTTTGTCATCTTTTCTTTTTTTAAATTGAGGTTAAAAACACGTAACAGAGAATTTACCATCTTAACCATCGTTAAGTATACAGTTCAGTGGCATTAAGTACATTCATATTGTGCAATTATCATCACCACTCATCTCCTGAACTTTTCTTCTTCGCAAACTGAAAGTTTGTACCCATTAAACAACAACTCTTCGTTTCCCTCTCAACCTAACCTTTGGTAACCACCATTCTACTTTCTATCTCTATGAATTTGGCTACTTTAGGTATCTTCTATAAATTAAGTTATATAGTATTTGTCTTTTTGTGACTGGCTTATTTCACTTAGCACAGTGTTCTCAAAGTTCATCCAAGTCATCACATGTGTCAGAAAGTCCTTCTTTTTTAGGGCTGAGTAATACTTCATGCAAAGAGTTGACTCACTGGAAGAGACACTGATGCTGGGAGGGATTGGGGGCAGGAGAAGTAGGGGACGACAGAGGATGAGATGGCTGGATGGCATCACCGACTCAATGCACCTGAGTTTGAGTGAACTCCGGGAGTTGGTGATGGACAGGGAGGCCTGGTGTGCTGTGATTCATGGGGTCGCAGAGTCAGAAACGACTGAGTGAACTGAACTGAATGTTTCATTGTATGGATATATCACATTTCGTTTATCCATTCATTCATCAATGGACTAGCAGCTTCTCCCTCTTGGCTATTATGAATAATGCTTCTATGAATATGGGTGCCCAAATGTCTCCTCTCTGCTTTCAATTCTCTTAGGCGTATGCACAGAAGTGGAGCTGCTGGATCATGTATTAACTCTTTTTTAAATTTTTTTAGGATCTGTCATAATGTTTTCCATAGTGGCTGCACCATTTTACATTCTCACTGATGGTACACAAAGGTTCCAATGTCTCCACATTCACCAACACCTGTTATTTTCTATTGTTTTAATAGTAGCCATCCTAATGGCTATGCTGGAATTCTATTTTTGATAAGAGAGTAAGAGATAGAGGTGCCATGGAACAGGGTACAAGGCATTCTCATATGGAGATTTCTCTTGGACAGAGCAATAAGGACTAAAATAGAATGACTAAGGGCCATCTCAGAGAATTGTACTTCTTGGATACCTTTGCTCTGACTGGAGAGGAAGTGTATAAAAATGCCTACAAAGGATGTTGGGGGTTTCCATGCCAGCTCTAACTCAGCGAGAGAAAACTGAGTCCGAGAAGAGAACAATGGTGTTCTCTTGTACCTACTTGTACCACACATTTGGCATACAAATATTCTGCATGATGAGATGCATTTCAGTGTTTCCCCATTTCACACAGTTTTACTATAAAATTTCCAGATTATTGACAGAAGCAGATAAGCCACTGAAGGAAGAGTAGGAGGGGTCTTCTCAGGAACTGAGCAAGGGAATGGAGAAAACAGTATGTATGGCTAACCCTGGTCAAAGGCAGAAATTAAAAGAATGAGATGGGAAGTTAAGCCTAGAAAAACTCTCTTGCTTCTGCTCTTCCCATCAGCAACCCAAAACAATCACCAATAGGATGGAACATCAGTTCTTTGTTCTACTCCTCACTTCCCTTTGCAAAATGCTGATGTTCTGTTGTGCTGCCCCACGGGCCTGATACTAGCCAGCTACTCTCCAATACCCATAGTCTTCTGAGAGATTTCACCCATCCTCCATTCTCTCTTCTAGTTAGACATTCAAAATATATATTGGATATCTGCAAGTCATGGAATATTTTTAACATTTTTTTCCCCTAAAATTGTACTCAAAGCAAAATTCCTATCTTCCACAATAGTGAACCCAGGACAGGGAAATGGGAACAGTGTGCTCCAGGTGCAGGCAAGTCATTATTGTCTGTAGAGAATTATAAAATTTGAAAATATTAAGAATTTTTCAATAATAAACCAAAAGAAATAAGCTCAAAGGCATACTGCTTTCTATTTTCCCTATGCTCTGTCAACTCTAAACAAAGTTAATGATAAAATACTCCTCCCACTTAAAACACCTTTTGTTCGTCAAAGTTCTAAACAATTGCTGTGGTTACTGCTGAGTTTTAATAATACATATTGTATATTATCACCCTGCTTATTTAACTTATATGCAGAGTACATCATGAGAAACGCTGGACTGGAAGAAGCACAAACTGGAATCAAGATTGCTGGGAGAAATATCAATAACCTCAAATATGCAGATGACACCACCCTTATGGCAGAAAGTGAAGAGGAACTAAAAAGCCTCTTGATGAAAGTGAAAGTGGAGAGTGAAAAAGTTGGCTTAAAGCTCAATATTCACAAAAGGAAGATCATGGCATCTGGTCCCATCACTTCATGGGAAATAGATGGGGAAACAGTGGAAACAGTGTCAGACTATTTTTTGGGCTCCAAAATCACTGCAGATGGTGACTGCAGCCAGGAAATTAAAAGACGCTTACTCCTTGGAAGGAAAGTTATGACCAACCTAGACAGCATATTCAAAAGCAGAGACATTACTTTGCCAACAAAGGTCTGTCTAGTCAAGGCTATGGTTTTTCCAGTGGTCATGTATGGATGTGAGAGTTGGACTGTGAAGAAGGCTGAGCGCTGAAGAATTGATGCTTTTGAACTGTGGTGTTGGAGAAGACTCTTGAGAGTCCCTTGGACTGCAAGGAGATCCAACCAGTCCATTCTAAAGGAGATCAGTCCTGGGTGTTCTTTGGAAGGAATGATGCTAAAGCTGAAACTCCAGTACTTTGGCCACCTCATGTGAAGAGTTGTCCCATTGGAAAAGACTCTGATGCTGGGAGGGATTGGGGGCAGGAGGAAAAGGGGACGACAGAGGAGAGATGGCTGGATGGCATCACCAACTCGATGGACATGAGTCTGAGTGAACTCTGGGAGTTGGTGATGGACAGGGAGGCCTGGCATGCTGTGATTCATGCGGTCACAGACAGTCAGACACAACTGAGTGACTGAACTGAACTGAACTGAATCTTCATATTATATAAAGCATCATTTATAAATAAACACTGTAATCTGGAACCTCCACTTGTACACCCAGAGACTCAGCTGTCCACATGCTTTTTTTTTAATTTTTTAATTGAAAAATAACTGCTTTACAGAATTGTGTTGGTTTCTGCCAAACATCAACATGAATCAGCCATAGATATAGAGAATAAGTTCAAAATGGTTTGGAATCCTTTGAGCTTGCCTGGATGGCAGTTAGCAACTCCAATTCCTATGGTACTACAGCTTCAAGTGTTTGGAATAGTCAAAACAAACAATGCTTGTAAGGACAAAGAAGGAAAACTTGAGTTACTTCAATACTCCCTTTGGAAGTCATGGAGTACATGGCAGTATAAAATATTTTCCTTTGAATCAGATCTGATGAGGTGGATAAAACTGGAGCCTATTATACAGAGTGAAGTAAGCCAGAAGGAAAAACATAAATACAGTATACTAACGCATATATATGGAATTTAGAAAGATGGTAACAATAACCCGGTGTACGAGACAGCAAAAGAGACACTGATGTATTGAACAGTCTTATGGACTCTGTGGGAGAGGGAGAGGGTGGGAAGATTTGGGAGAATGGCAATGAAACATGTAAAATATCATGTAGGAAACGAGGTGCCAGTCCAGGTTCGATGCATGACGCTGGATGCTTGGGGCTGGTGTACTGGGACGGCCCAGAGGGATGGTATGGGGAGGGAGGAGGGAGGAGGGTTCGGGATGGGGAACACATGTATACCTGTGGCGGATTCATTTTGATATTTGGCAAAACTAATACAATTATGTAAAGTTTAAAAATAAAATAAAATTAGAGAGAAAAAAAAAAAAAAAATATTTTCCTTTTTCCCAAGAAATCATTAATGTCTTATACTTTATAAAACCAAAATATTTTTGTTCTATAACATTTGCTTTTATTTTTAATTTACTTGCATGATTATATATTGTTTAATGAAAGTTTATTGTTTATGTTTTTCTTTTGGCTGTTATTCATTTCATAGCACAAATCTTACTGAAATACATCTTTCATATAAGGGTATTAAAAATGATAGGCACTGGGTGTCAAAAATACTAGATACATGGCTGCTGTACTCGTTTTTTCTTAATTGGCACATACTTCATCATTAAATTATCCAACAAAACACCTGACATCTGCCAGGCACAGGCTCAATCATAGATACACAAAGACCCATAAAGGCCAGATCAAGCCTCAAGGTTGGTGTCTCTGGGATACAGCAAATCGAAACGTCCCAATTTATGGCTACAGTATGAAGTCGAACTGAACATACTGATCCAAGTCTAACTTACTGGAGAAGTTCTAGACAATCCAATACCAAACTGATCAGGTTGCTTATTTCATTCATTTTCCCATACATGAGAGACCTAGCATTTGCCTAAAAGAAAGGGCCTAATATTTTTTACACCTACTTAAAAGAATATATATGAACCTCTTATAATCCAGTTCTGTGATTATGTTTAAGAATTGCCCACTTATCATTATGCTTCCTTCAGTTCAGTTTAGTTCAGTCGCTCAGTCATGTCCAACTCTCTGCGACCCCATGAATTGCAGCACGCCAGGCCTCCCTGTCCATCACCAACTCCCGGAGTTTATTCAGACTCACTTTCAATCAAGTCAGTGATGCCATCCAGCCATCTCATCCTCTGTCATCCCCTTCTCCTCCTGCCCCCAATCCCTCCCAGCATCAGAGTCTTTTCCAATGAGTCAACTCTTCACATGAGGTGGCCAAAGTACTGGAGTTTCAGCTTTAGCATCATTCCTTCCAAAGAACACCCAGGACTGATATCCTTTAGAATGGAATGCTTCCTTAGGCCATGTCAATAAGCACACAAAAAATAAAGCAGACCCATGCATGGCAAACATAAATGAACCTAATTCCTTTTAATTATTATGAGTATTCCTATCAAAAAAGCATTCTGCAAACTTCTGTGAAGAACTATACGGGTGGTCCAAGGGGTAAAAGAATGAAATTGAGCAAAACAAAAGTTTAGATTAAAAATTAGGTAAAAAATGTACCTGCAACAAATCGCATTTTTCTGAGGAATAAACTCCTAGGGGAACCTGTAATGGCCCCAGCATTTGTGTACATTATTCTAAACGAGGATGGAAGTTATTTGAGGATATTCTGTAAGGCAAGTAGCCTGTATTGGAAAAGAAAAAAGAAAAGGACCTAATTTTCCACCTGTAATTTTCATAATTCTGCCTTGACTGGCCTCATCACACATAATACCTGACAATTTGAGTATAAGAGACTTAAAAAACACAAAAATGAACTTTGGCCAACACTTTAAGGCAAGAGTAAAAGGACTCTAAATGGAAACATTCTTGACAATAAAAATCAGACTTAAAATTATGATAAGGCACTCATACTTATTTCATATACATTTATAGACTTATTCAGTGTGCGTTAAGATCAAAATTCAAATGTATTTCCACGTGCTCATCACTGCCTCAACATCTCCATCACTGCAACTGATTCTGACACTTCTGGTTGCAAGTTAAAACCCATTTTTTATGCTGAGACAGGAAATACCACTCAGCACTGGAATACTTACGAAAATCAGGACACTTTCAAAGATGTAATGCAGGAAATCAACACGAGAGAATATTCAAATAATCACAATGTGCCTAACATTTAAAAAAACTTTCAACATTTTCTTCCTCTTTGAAACAAATGTTGAAGCAAAGCTTTCCGAGTTTCAAAACCAACATCAATGGACTCTCAAAATGGCAAGTCTCACATGTGCATTATTCCTTCTCTTTACACTAAATTTCCCTGGCCTGATGTGAGGTTTCCAGGGCTTTAAAGATGGCCTATAGAGCACAACTCTGTATTAATGCTTAAAATTCCATCTTGTGGAGCAGACAGAAAGTAATACTGGCCATTAACATCAACAATTTGCTCCTTTGAGTTACTACTATGTGTGGGGAAACTAGGATACCAAGAGATAGGCAACCTGTTTGCAGTTCTTGAGAGGATTACAGGTAGGTGGGGAGAGGCGATGTAATCTAACATAAATAATAATGCAATGTGACCTGTGTTTCCTTACCTATAAAATATATATAACAGTACTTACCTGGTGGTAAAGGATTAGAAGGAATGATTACTGCAAAGAATTCAGCACAGTGCTTGGCACACAAATACTGTATCAAAGGTATTGACCGAAAGGTCAGGAGATTTGCCAGATAAGTAAATTTTTTAAATACCTGGAGCTGAGGAAAAGCAGAGGTCAAGGAGAGGTGAGACTGTCTGTGGGAATTTAGGAAAGTTTCTTGGACAAAGCAGGACTTAAACTGGGCCTTGAAAAATGCAGAAGACCAAACCAAAGGCAAAAAAGTCCCCATTCACTTCCAAAAATGGCAATTGGCAGGCTATCTAAGGTGATGGCACATTCTTACAAACTTCTTTCTTGAGTGATCGTATGGCTTGATTTCCTGGATCTTTTAAACCTGTTTTTCCAGGTAAGTACAAACATCAGAGCATTAGCTCATTTATAATTTAGTCCAAATTCAACTTTGTGCCATTTCAAAACTCTGTAGCACAACTGAAGAGCACTCATCAGCCAGTATTTCCTGAAAGACGTCTGGGGGCAATACCTGAAGATCTTTAGAGAACAACAGGGAATGGGGGTTTCAGAGTGGACTTAGACTACTTTTTCAACAGAAGTCAAAGCAAACCAGGTAATTCTATTCTAGTCAGTATGGACCAGTGACAGCCCCACACCCTTTGAGTCAGTGGGAAATAGTTTCTTAACTCCACTTTTGGGAAATGCTGCTAGTGATTCAGCACTAAGGGCTGGTTCACTGGGACATCATAGGCACATTTCCCTCATAGCCTCCCCAGCCCCCTGGGTGAGAGGCAAGTTTCCCAGGCTCCAGGGTTACCGTCAAGTCCTGCTGCTACAATTGGAAAGTGTGTCAGAGGGTCAACGGCAGTCTTTCCTTTAGCAACATGACTGAGGCTCTAGAAGTCTCTTTGAGTAGATACTGCATTATTTATCATCTAAACTGGGAACTTTTTGAGAATAAAGTGTGGCACTATTAATAACTGTGCTACAACAGCAGATGTAAATGCAGAATGTCCCAGGCAAACTGGATATATGATCATCCTGTCTCAGGGTCCTGGGTCCCTGCACGCTAGAAATACTGTATTAATTATCTTTGCCCTAGAAGCCTCATATGCACTATAGAGGTCAGACAACCCGGAAACTCCCTGAGGCAACTTTTAAGAGAGACTTCCAAGGAAAGGGACTAACCTATCTCCATCTTCATCAGATGATGAGAACAGGACCTGAATTCCAGGAAGAAATGTCATTGAAAAACAAAAATATCTAATATTTATCAACCACTTACTGTGTATTGGCCACCTTATAAAAAGTCTCTTTTAATCCAGACTTCTAGTACCTCCATTTTACCTCCAAGGTGCAACAGCTTTAAAATGCTGAAAGAATCTATGTTTCCTACCCTTGAATCTTGCTACCATCAATAGAGTACAGTGGAAGTGACACTATGCAACTTCTGGGGCCAGATTATAAAAGGCCAAGCAGCTTCCACTTGGTTTGCTGAAACACACACGTTGGATCCCTGAGCCGCTTGGCAAAATGTCCAGCTACCAGCAGAAACCATCCTGATCCATCAGCCTGGGCACCAGACTTGTGAGAAGTCATCTTAGAAATGAATCCTCTGGACCCAGCATAGAACTGTCCCCACTGACCCTTTTCTGAATCTGGACCCACAAAATCTGGTTTTAAAATAATTCTTGTTTTATATCACTAAGTTCTGAGCCTGTATTCTAGAGCCCCAGAAGCCGCAACTCTGAGCTCATGTGCTGCAACTACTAAAGCCCGCATGCCAGAGAGCCTGTGCTCTACAATCAGAGAAGTCACTCTGATGAGAAGCCTGTGCACCATGACTAGAGAGTGGCCCCCATTCGCCACAACTAGAGAAAAAGCCCATATAGCAGTGAAGACCCAACACAATCAAAAATAAATAAATAAAATTATATATATATATATATATATATAATATATAATCAGGCAATAAGAGAGAATTCAAATCCAGAAACCTTGGATTCAAAAAACACTCATTCAATGACTTTTTTGTATATATACAATTACTTGTCGTAGCTGACATAGGAAGTTCAGAGAAGAAAGTGATGAGAGATGAATTTGGAGAGAAAACGAAATCTATCAAGTTATAGATTTTCTTATAAACCACATTAATGAATCTGGAGCAATAAGGAAGCCATTGAGAAATTTTAAAGCAACAGAATGTTGTACTCAGCTCTGTGTTTTAAAGGGATCACACTGGTGTTTATAGGGAAGAAGATCTTAAAGGCAACAAGATCTGTAGCATTTAGGAACCTGTTAAAGTAATTCAATCAAGAAATAAGTGAACAGCAGCAGCAGAACAGAAGAGGAAGAAGAAGGGGTAAAATGAAGAAACAGTAGCTAGACTGAGGACAACTGTTGAACGTTATTCCCTAGTTCCACAAAGATATTCTATAATCATTCTACCACATTTGGAGGCAGAAAAATTGAAAGACAGGTAAAATGATAAGGAAATACTTCTAGAGGGGCACTGTACTGACTTCTCAGGGCTACAATTGCCAAGTAAACTGAAAACTACAGCTGCTTTCAGTTTTCTTCTCTTTCTTGAAGATGGTGGAGGAGGAACAAACAAAATAGGAAGATCAGTTTTAAAGAATCACTTTGAGAAAATGTAACTATATTGTCAGTAATGAGAGTCAGGTTCCTCACTGTCAAAGAAAGTAAAAGAAATGAGAAAGCTAGAAATAACCCGGAGATTATGAACTGGAATTGGAAATACTAGGTGAAATTGTAGTTTTAGATAATAGATAGATATAGATTAGTGTACATAAATAATAATTATATGTGCATCATATATATACATACACATAAATATATATGCATACCTATATATGCATCTGTATATGTATATCAATACATATAGAATTTCAGCTCTGTTTCCCAAGAGAGTCTAGAAGCAATGACACTCCAGTAGTAATGAGTACTCTGAAAGCACATTTTGGCTTCCAATACTATTCTCCACTGAAAGGAACCAGGACTCCTTAGATAAACAACTGAACCCAGCACTTGGATGAAGAAGATACAATATGGGCTTGGGTTATCTTTTTTCTCATAGAAAGTAAGGAAGTGTTCAAAGAATTATATAAACACTATCAAAAAGACTTGGGAGCAAGTTTACAAAGGTTCCAACTGGCCAATTCTGGAAAACTGAGCATCAGAATAATGATAGTAACAGATCACAATCCACTGAATAAAACAGGAATCCATAAATCTATACTGATATAAATAATTACATGAATAAATAAGTGAAGGAGAAGGGGAAAATCTATTCAATCCTAGAATGCCAACTGATAAACAATGGAAATAGAAAATCATCATTTGACAGTCATATAAAAGTCATTAATTCAGGCAGGAATCAGGAAAGGATGCCAAAGCTGGTGAGTGAAGGCTTAAAGATTTTGAGGCTATTGGCATAGGTTGAACTATCTCAACATAAAATCTTTATCAATTACAAAGGGGAGAAATGGTGATTTTAAGGTGGAGAAAGCTGGCAATTGACTGAGTGCTCTAGGTTGCCATCACTTGGGATGGGATGGGTGCTCATCCTGAGCCTCCATAATGTGATCAACTTGGGAAGAGCACAGCATCATTTCTGATGAATGAATGAATGATCTGAATCTGGTCATAAGAAAACCTCATAAAAGGCCCAGGTTGAGGGACATGCTATCAAATCAAATGTCTATATTCTTCAATCTATCAATGTCATGAATCCATGACTAAGATTAAGGAAAAACTAAGGAAATGCTCCAAATTAAAGAAAACTAAAGAGTGGTAAAAATAACCACAATGCATGATTCTGGATGTTAAAGGAAAAAGCTGCTATTGCAAAAGCTGTCAAAATTTGAATGGGGTCTGTGGACTAAAAGGTAGTGTGTATCAATTTCTTAATTTGGAGGATTATTTGGGATTAGGAGGAGAATATCTTTGTTTTTAAGAAATGTGCACTAGAGTTTTCAGTATTGTGTCTACATGAGATATGGAAATATTCTGAACTGTCCATGCAAATTTTCTATAAGTTTGAAATAGTTATTTTTTAAAAGTCTTAAATAAAAGTTTTTCATAATTTGGAGGAAGTAATTTGCAACACAGATGGAAAAAATAAAGTATACAGAGCTTCCTTCATAACAGGAGCTAAAATAAAAGGGTTTTAATTCATTATTAAAAAAATTAAGTGCCATTCCATAGCATTTCACATGTGCCTCACCAAACTCTATGAAAATGACTAAATATAGATGATAAAATGCTTTGTAGTTTTGATTCACAGGTATCACTGGAATTTGAATAAGTAAAAAGAAAACTAAGGTTATAATTTTCAAACTTTCTGAAAATTCCTGGTGATTCATCTGTTTTATAAATATTGAGCTCACATGTCATTATAAAAATATGCTTTCAAATAAAAAAATAAAATATGATAAAAATACATTCAATAACACATAGATTTATAATTTAGAAAGAAAACCTATACTACACTGAAATACATTCTATACCAAATAAGAAACCACCAATACATTCACTTGAGCCACTTTTTCTTGACACCTCTATACAGATATTTGAATTTATTGCAAATGTGTCATTTATTAATAATTAATAAATGTGCCTGAATTTCTTCTTTTTATTCGAGAGAGATTCTGGCTATATAAAAAGTGCAAATTCAGATACTAATTCTTAACAGTATGAACTGTAACTTTTCTTGAGTCAATTTTACTTTTCAAATAAAAATACAGAAAACAATTGGATAGTAAAAACAATATAACCCTGCAACTATCTTTTCTAACTCTTGTTTTTTAATCTTTTCTAAATCTTGATTTTGAGTACCAATGTTCATAGGAACAGTCTCTTAACATGACTGATTTAATAGTAAGCAAACGGTATAAACTGATCTTACAACTGGTATACTGTTTTCATTTATTTTATTATTTTACTTATTTATTTTTGGCCATGTCTTATGGCATGTGGGATTTCAGTTCCCCAATCAGGGATCATACCTGTGCTCCCTGCAGTGGAAGCACAGAATCTTAACCACTGGACCACCAGTGAAGTCCTTCATCTGTTAAATGCTAATTTTTTTTAATAGATGTTTAAGG
The DNA here is from genome assembly GCF_000754665.1 of Bison bison bison. Classification (NCBI taxonomy): domain Eukaryota; kingdom Metazoa; phylum Chordata; class Mammalia; order Artiodactyla; family Bovidae; genus Bison; species Bison bison. Next base: position 2,127,459 of record NW_011494945.1, on the reverse strand, counting down.
AAGAGAGTTCTGCAAAAAAAGAAAAGAAAAAAAAATTAAAAACAACAGTGAAAGATATTGTTTTAAAATATGTTGTGAGACAAGGTACATTCTTCTTTAATTTTGTTAGGTGATCAACAAGAACAAAATAGAAAAGTCAGGTCATTCCGGAAAAGTGGGCTCCTATCTTTTAAATGGCATATTTTGCCAGATAATCTGGAAGACAGTGGAGTTAATGACTGATAATGAAACACAACTGTATGTCATATGATGTCTTTAGCTTCTTTGTAATACAAAAACCTACCTTGTTTCAGTTAAAGCCAATTGATTAGCTGTAAATAGATTTTTTTTTACTGTTGATCTTTAGCAAGTTATGTTGTCTTTCTAACCAGTGCTTATCTTATGTTTATAAAGGGGATAGCAGTTCTAGAATATTGTGAGAATTAAATAAGCCATGAAAGAATTTCTAGCATAATGTCTGCCCCAAATACAGTTTGCTCTAAAATCATTGTGAAAGCAACTTAATGATTCATACTTAATGAAACATTATTTACAGTTAACTATGGGTATAAATACTTACCTATTTGTTTTTTTAATTAATGAGATGAACGTTATTTAGAATTGTCCTTGTTTTTTTAAGGGAAGAGTAGAGCAGAAGAATAGGCCTGTGATTTCAGAAGTGCTGGAGGATGACTCTGAGTAGAGTGATCCAGAGCTTAATCCACTTTCCCTGATGAGGTCATCCGTACAATAGAGAAAGCATCTGCTTGTTTGTAAAGTGATCAGATTGAAAGTACCAGGCATTGTCTGTTGAAATATTTCTTTTCACTTGTAGATCTCCAATCTTTGCCTTTATATGCAGCCTGACAAGTGAAGTGAAATGCCAATAGACTTCTCTCAACAAACTAAGAGGGGATAGAGCAGAGAAGAAAAGGAATGTAGTTAGAGAAAGGGTCCAGGACTTCACACAGATGACACCCACTTAGGAAAAAACAAACAAACTTTAGCCTCAGCAGAAGCAAGACAAGCCAGAGGGCTTCTCACAGTCAAAAACTGGGATCTATCCCAGGCTAGATCCAATTAATAAAACAAACTAATCCTGATTGGTTCACCCATCTTACCTAGAAACAAAGTCAACTGCTTAGAGTTCACCTAATTGTTCACATGTCATTAAATAATTATCCAAGAGCACCAAGTACATCAAAACCATCTTTAATGTGTGTAAATGTGTAATCATTTTTAAAAAACAATAACTGGCAAGGGGTTCCCCTGGTGGCTCAATGGTAAAGAATCTGCCTGCCAATGCAGCGGCCACTGGCTCGATCACTGATTAGGGAAGATCCCAAATGCCTCAGAACAACTAAGCCTGTATGCCACAACTATTGAGCCTGGTGCTCTAGAGTCCAGGGACCACAACAAGAGAAGCCACTGCAATGAAAAGCCCAACCACCGCAACTAGAGAGTAGCCCCCGCTCACTACAACTGGAGAAAAGCCCACGCAGCAGTGAAGACCCAGCACAGCCAAAAATTTTAAAAAAACAAACAAAAAACACAGTAACTAGCAAGATTGTTGATATATTATCCATACTTCCTCAGTTAATTGCCACTGCTTCCCCCATACTATGGGCTTCCCTGGTGGCTCAGATGGTAAAGATTCTGCCCGCAATTCAGGAGACTCAGGTTCAATCCCTGGGTCAGTAAGATTCCCTGGAGAAGAGAATGGCTTCCCACTCCAGTACTCTTGCCTGGAGAATTCAATGGACAGAGGAACCTGGCGGGCTACAGTCCATGGAGTTGAAGAGTAGGACACTACTGAGCAACTAACACTTCCACTTTCCCACAAACTATTCCCTCAACTCTGCCACTAGCATTAGAAAACAACTAGCTGCTCTTTCAACTACAAAATTCTCATAAGCATTGCCTGCCTTTCCCCAGGTCTTTATTTTTTTGGCCTTGACTCTCCCTTCCCCTATTTTTAAGCATGCAAAGAGATTCAGTAGAGCACAGGGCACTGAAAAGAATCCATGAATGTTGTGTGACCTTAAACACATCAGAAAATGTTCATCTGAAAAATATGTATAATTTCTATCTCATAAGGATAGAGAATTAAGGAAGTTAATCCATGTAAATTGTTTAGAATAGGACAGCACAAGACAGGTACTGTTTCAACTGGGGAATCACACATCCCTCTTTCCTCGAGCTGGTCCCATTTATGACTGTTGCCTCAACTTCCCAATTACTTTGCCATTTGTCATGCTCAGGGGGTCCTGGTTTGGATGAAAATTCATGTGTACAACCTGTGTGAAAATGGTGATTATTGTTATTAGTAAACTAAAAAAATTTAGTAGTTTATTCTTGATTGCAAATGGTAAAGTTAGTAGTAGTAGTAAACTGTAATCACTTTTAGTAGGTTACTCTTGACTACAAATGCACATATATGTTGAGATATTAATACATGTTGAGATATTCCAGAATCATTATAGTGATAAAAAGAACTAATTCTTTTTAGAACATTTACTTGCTGTATGATTTGAAGGAAGTTATCTCAACTTTCTTAAACTCAAATCCTCTGCAGTAAAACCAGATAATACATAGTCTCTGAACTCAACTGCTGTAAGAATCCAATAACATAGTATATATGAAAATACTTTGTCAATTATAGCACTTGATACAAATGAAACATAATTCTTAGACTAAAAATTGAATTAAAATATCATGTTTCCATAAACACCATATTTAGAAGATGTCTTAATATTTCTACAAGGCTTCTATGTAGCTGGGCCTTCCCAAGCGGCTCTGTGGTAAAGAATCTGCCTGGAATGCAGGAGACACAGGTTTGGTCCTTGGGTCAGGAAGATCCCCTTAAGGAGGAAATAGCAACCCACTCCAGTATTCTTACTGGGATAATCCCATGAACAGAGCAGCCTGGCGGGCTAGAGTCTATGGAGTTGCAGAGTCAGACTTGACTGTGCAACTAAGCATGCATGCTTACACATCGCTATGTACCTAGAAGTATAAATGTACTACTAGATTTACGATCCTTTTTTTAAAAAGCATTAAAAGATCAAAATGACCTGTTTGCTCAACCATGCACTAAAAACTCTTTAACAGTACTTCCTACTTCTTTACTTGCTCTGGGTGCTTGAATAGGCACAACAGAATCAGTCAAGTGCATGGTTTCAAGTCTTTGTCATTAATGAGCTGAACAGCATTAAGCAAATTCCTTAATGAATCTGGGTCTCAATGGGGTAATGTTATTATCTATTTTAACAAAATTATGAGCTATAAGTAAGATCATGATTATAAAAGTCTTAGCACAAACACACAAAAAGTCTCAGCACAGTGACCTTGCTGTGCCTGAGATACAGGAAAATCTGAATGTTATCTATTGAATAAATTATTTTTAATTTTTATTTTACACTGGAATATAGTTGATTTACAGTGTTGTGTTAGTTTCAGTTGTACAGCAAAGTGATTCCGTTTATTGTATGTAATTTTAGCATACTGTTATACATAGTTCTTAGCAAAGCACAATGGCACCCCACTCCAGTACTCTTGCCTGGAAAATCCCATGGATGGAGGAGCCTGGTAGGCTGCAGTCCATGGGGTCCCTGAGGGTCAGACACGACTGAGCAACTTCCCTTTCACTTTTCACTTTCATGCATTGGAGAAGGAAATGGCAACCCACTCCAGTGTTCTCACCTGGAGAATCCCAGGGACAGGGGAGCCTGGTGGGCTGCCGTCTTTGGGGTCGCACAGAATCGGACACTACTGAAGTGACTTAGCAGTAGCAGTAGCAGCAAAGCACTGAGGTCAGTTCAATCTCTCTATTTTAGAATGCATTTTATCATTGTAGAGTAGGAGGAGGCCAACAAACAGATGACTTAGTTCCTGACCCTAAAAAAATTCTACATTGTATCTTAAGGTTGGCAAGAGGGCAGCTGTTAACTGAGGTCAGCAAATGTTTAACAATACTCTGTGCAGAATACTCTGTTAGGCACAGTGAAATATAAGAAAATGAGTAAAAGTTCAATGAAAATTATAATACTGAGGTCTCATGAAGATAAGCCCATGGACAATGACCTTTTGGACTCACTCTGAAGGTCAGGACAGGCAGGGAGAAGGCAAGAACCATCTAGGTGGGGCTGGAGAAAGAAATAAGAATTTATTTCCAGACATTTAGCTGACTGTTGGAGTTAAAGTGCATACATGAACTACTGGTGTGAAATTTAAAAACAAGACAATCAATTTTTAAAGTCTCTGTAACAACCCTGCTCGCAATAATCTACAAAATAGTTACAATTCACTTACTAAATTTATTGTGTTGTGGTTAGCTGGTATTGGAGGTTTCAGAGGTCAAAGGCATTGGGACCATACTGAATCTTTGAAAATCATTTCAAGTAGGATGATCCTGCTTTTTTATATTATGTTTTACTTATATAAGCCCAAATTATAATCATGATACCTAATTACCTTTTGCTCTCTCATTGACAGAACAGATAATGCCTTAAAAAGTATCTTCCAGTTCTAAGATTTGGCCTCTTCACTTTTCAGAATGTCAGAGATCTTTGGGGGGTAAGGAACAAAAAAAGATTGCAGGTGTAGAAAATGCAGATGTGGGGAGGGGAAAAACTAGTGTTCAATATCCTCTGGTTTGTATGGAGCCGTGCCAACACTTGCAGTGGTATTGAATCCTGCTAAGCAAATAGTATTTACTCCAAAAGGCACTTTGGAAGAGAGAACCAGAGCAACATCCTCCTACTATAGCTCCTGCTCCTTCCTCCAGCAACTCTGTAACCTGGAGGAATACAGCCGGTCCCCTCATCCAGGGATAATGCATTTGGTTGAATGTGTGGATCCAGAGGGCCAACTGCAATACACCCTTTCACTTAAGGGACTGGAACATCTGTGGATTTTGTTATCCACAGGAAGTCCTGAAACCAGTTCCCCACCCCCACACCTGCACATACCTATATACACACTACACAGTCTGTGCTATTTCTCTCAGTTTCAGTGGCCTGCCTGCACATTCAACTGTGGTGACACTGACTGCCACTGTTTTTTTCTCCACTCTATTATGTTTCCCTTCATGCAAAGGGGAAGCTAGAGACATCCCTCCCTGACTAAATGGCCTCTATATCTAGAAAAACATGGAACTACTGTAAGGAGAGAATAAAGACCCCAGTGTGTCTCTATTTCTGTATCTACTTTTTTTCTAAAATCTGAAATAAACACTCTTGTGGGCCTAGACATTCCAACATCAGAGTTAGGTTCTATAATTTTGCATCACTCTATTATCCCCCAAAGAATTCAAATTTAACATAGTTTTCAGCTTAAAAGTGGCATAAAATAAAATTTCAGAAAATGTCATGGCAACACATCAAAGATTTAATGTCAGGTTTCCTTATGTTCATTGCATTGCAAAAGGCAACCACCAGTTATGCAACTTTAGAATGATATTTTACTTTGTAATTAAAAACCAGGTTCCTTGTATTTGGTATTTGTAGAGCATATGTGCAAAGCAATTGCTCCTTGGGAAGGAAAGATGATATGAACTTTGAAAGACCTCTGCCTGCAAGGCTGTTGTAAATAAGCTGTTCTCCTCTGTTAGCGTGGAGCACCTAACAACACTCAGATGTGTTATCATGGAATCACCAAAGAGCAGGCAAGTATAAGCCCCTTGTTCAAAACTTGGAATAAATTTTATAAGATCATTTCTTCGTTCAACATGACAAATACTGCCTTCGTTTAATTACAGTATTGAGAACTTCATCTGATATGGTCTCGGCCTTTGTTTTTCAATCCTAAATCAACATTATTGGACTATTTGAATATAATTTGAATAATACTGCACCAATTGATCTGATGCTGAGGAAAAGGAGGTATCTGTAAAACTGCCTAAATACACCACCTTGTTTATGGTCTCTTGCTTCTCCTTTAGCTGTAGCGCTCCCACAATGAGAGATGTACATTTAATAAAGTCTCTTCACTTGAAGTCCATTGATCTTGGTGAACTTCTCCTATATGCTGATATGGTAGGCATCCCTTATTCTGATACAATACAGCTTCAGTGTGCCTAAATAAATAAGAGTACTACAAAGATTTCTTGGTGGCTCAAGAATGGTAAAGAATCTGCCCAAAATACAGGAGACCTAGGTTCAATCTCTAGGTTGGGAAGATCCCCTGGAGAAGAAAACAGCAACCCACTCCAGTATTCTTGCCTGGAAAATCCCATGGGCAGAAGACCCTGGGAGGCAACAGTCCATGAGGTTGCAAAGTCAGACACGACTGAGTGACTAACACTTTCCACAAAGATTTAAAGTATTACTTCATTATTTATTTTCAACCCGTGGAGTAAACACTTTCTATATAATATAAAGGTCCAATAACTTAAAGCACAATCATAAATAGAGGCATCTAAGCAAAGAAAATACTTTAATTGGTATACTAATAAAACCTCAACTATGTAGACAGCAAAGTTTTTTCATATTACTGAATCATTCCCTCTGTAAATGCCAAATCATTTTAATATTTGAACAATTTTAAATGGAAATTATTCTTAAATATATTACACAACTTTCTACATGACATGAGTTTGAGCAAGCTCCAGGAGATGGCAAAGAACAGGGAAGCCTGGCATGCTGCAGTCCATACGGTTACAGAGTCAGACGTGACTCAGCTACAGAACAACTACCACGTTGCTGCTGCTGCTGCTGCTATGTCGCTTGAGTTGTGTCCGACTCTGTGCGACCCCATAGAGGGCAGCCCACCAGGCCCCCCCATCCCTGAGATACTCCAGGCAAGAACACTGGAGTGGGTTGCCATTTCCTTCTCCAATGCATTAAAGTGAAAAGCGAAAGTGAAGTCACTCAGTCATGTCCGACTCCTAGCAACCCCATGGACTGCAGCCTACCAGGCTCCTGCGCCCACCTTAAAATATGAAATATTGATCACAAGAAAAATTTTTTCACAGTGACTTGAGGCCACTTTGATCATCAATTATAATATCACACTCTAATATAAAAATGACCTCAAAATCTAAAGAACTCTTTTCTCTGTTATTAAATGACTCCAGGCAATTGTTCAACTTACTGTAGCATTTCATAGTTTGCAATTCCTTGCAAGTCATTGAGTGCTTAAATTTTCCTTCTGATTCTGGTCATTGTACATGGGAGGAGTAAAATGCATCCTCTTTTTATTACTGTTTCTCTGCTTTGAACTTAGGAACTATACCAAGAAAGGTTGTTGGTACTGCATACAAACCATGAGTACACAAACATCAGCTGAGGACTCGGACATGTCTGCCAACAAAGCTTTGAGCTTTCTTATGTGGACTTTGTAACGTTTGTGTTGTCTATTCAGAGGTTTTCATACAGCTCAAGCCCTGCACTATTATATCAAGTAGGAGATTCACAGTAGAGCTGCTGATTCACTGAGTTCTCCATCACAAGGGTATCACTCTGCTATAATTGATTCAAACTTCATAGAAGGTAGGTATTGATTTGTTATTTGATTTATTTATTACTGATTTCTAGTAAAGAGCTTTAATAAGATGTAGTCAGTTATTCTACTTAAAATAACAATATTTTAAGCACTAAACAAAACAAAGTCAGGAAAAACTTCAAATGATAGTTGATTCTGAAAAATTCACCCTTGGTTGGTAATATACTAAACTTTAAACATGTGACATAGGATAGAATTTAAAAAACAGACCTAACTACTTTACAGCCTATCCATGGTGCTGCAATAAGAGAAGTGTAAGATTCAACTTACAATATAGTCCCACAGCACAGACTCTAAATGTGATGTTTAAGGAAAACTCTACTCTTGGACTAGAATTTTATTCAAGTTTGTACACTGTAATATTAAGAATCCAGCATTGTACAAACACAATGCTAGATTTCAAACAGCACTAAGCAGGTGATTAAAACTGGAGGAAGAAGAGTGATGACTCTCATTTTATATTGTACATTTATATATCAGTTCAGTTCAGTCACTCAGTCGTGTCTGACTCTTTGCGACCCCATGAATCGCAGCATGCCAGGCCTCCCTGTCCATCACCAACTCCCAGAGTTCACCCAAACTCATGTCCATCGTGTCAGTGATGCCATCCAACCATCTCATCCTCTGTCGTCCCCTTCTCCTCCTGCCCCCAATCCCTCCCAGCATCAGAGTCTTTTCCAATGAGTCAACTCTTCCCATGAGGTGGCCAAATATTGGAGTTTCAGCTTTAGCATCAGTCCTACCAATGAATGCCCAGGACTGGTCTCCTTTAGGATGGACTGATTGGATCTCCTTGCAGTCCAAGAGACTCTCAAGAGTCTTCTCCAACACCACAGTTCAAAAGCATCAATTCTTCAGTGCTCAGCTTTCTTCACATCCAACTCTCCCAGCCATACATGACCATTGGAAAAACCATAGCCTTGACTAGATGGACCTTTGTTGGCAAAGTAATGTCTCTGCTTTTGAATATGCTATCTAGGTTGGTCATAACTTCCCTTCCAAGGAGTAAGTGTCTTTTAATTTCATGGCTGCAATCACCATCTGCAGTGATTTTGGAGCCTAAAAAATTAAAGTCTGCCAGTGTTTCCACTGTTTCCCCATCTATTTCCCATGAAGTGATGGGACCAGATGCCATGATCTTCGTTTTCTGAATGTTGAGCTTTAAGCCAACTTTTTCACTCTCCTCTTTCACTTTCATCAAGAGGCTCTGTAGTTCCTCTTCACTTTCTGCCATAAGGGTGGTGTCACCTGCGTATCTGAGGTTATTGATATTTCTCCCGGCAATCTTGATTCCAGCTTCCTCCAGCCCAGTGTTTCTCATGATGTACTCTGCGTATAAGTTAAATAAGCAGGGTGACAATATACAGCCTTCACGTATTCCTTTTCCAATTTGCAATGAGTCTGTTGTTCCATGTCCAGTTCTAACTGTTGCTTCCTGATGTGCATATAGGTTTCTCAAGAGGCAGGTCAAGTGGTCTGGTATTCCCATCTCTTTCAGAATTTTCCACAGTTTATTGTGATCCACACAGTCAAAGGCTTTGGCGTAGTGAATAAAACAGAAATAGATGTTTTTCTGGAACTCTCTTGCTTTTTTGATGATCCAGTGGATGTTGGCAATTTGATCTCTGGTTCCTCTGCCTTTTCTAAAACCACTTGAACATCTGGAAGTTCACAATTCATGTATTGCTGAAGCCTGGCTTGGAGAATTTGGAGCATTACTTTACTAGCGTGTGAGATGAGTGCAATTGTGCGGTAGTTTGAGCACTCATTGGCACTGCCTTTCTTTGGGATTGGAATGCAAACTGACCTTTCCAGTCCTGTGGCCACTGCTGGGTTGTCCAAATTTGCTGGCATATTGAGTGCAGCACTTTCACAGCATCATCTTTCAGGATTTGAAATAGCTCAACTGGAATTCCATCACCTCCACTAGCTTTGTTCGTAGTGATGCTTTCTAAGACCCACTTGACTTCACGTTCCAGGATGTCTGGCTCTAGGTGAGTGATCACACCATCGTGATTATTCTGGTCGTGAAGATCTTTTTTGTACAGTTCTTCTGTGTATTCTTGCTTAACTTTTTATATGTATAGCTTAACTTTTTAAAATAATATTTGTGTGAATATATATATGCAATTTTTTTGGAAAATTCTTTTCACTACAAATAAAAATCACAAAACTCTTAATTCCATTTCAAACAAAATTTCACTTTACTCTGTGGAATGACTCATATAAATCAATTTCTGCTACTTACTTTTTCCTTAAAATTTATTCAGGTTGGGTGTTGTTTTAGTTAGCTAGGGCTGCTGAACAAAGTACCACAAACTTAGTACTTTAACAACAGGAGTCTTTTATCTCCCCCTTCCAGAGGCTAGAAGCCCAAAAACTTAAAAAAAGAAAGAAAGAAAGAAAGAAATCCAAAAACAAGATGTTGACAGGGTTGTTTTTTCTGAGGGGTATGAGAGAAAGATCAGTTCTAAGCCTTGCTGCTTGGTCTTTTTCATGTTCACATGGTATTCCCCCGTATATGTCTTTGTTTCCAAATTTCCCCCTTTTATAGGAACACCAGTTATACTGGATTAATGCTCACTCTAAAGACCTTGAACTCAATTACTCTTTGTAAAGACCCCATCTCCACATAAAATAATATCCAGAGGTGCTAGGCATTAGGACTTCAACAGACAAATTTTGGTGGCACTCATTCAACTCACAACAGGTGTCAACAATTTAATAGCCCTCATGGAGCCTGATTCCTCCAGTTCCTTTTTTATCAAGACTGCTTTGGCTATTTGGGGTCTTTGGGGCAGAACCAGTCAATTGGGCCATTTTCTGAAGCAGTTTTGTTCCCAATACCTCCCTAGCCCTATTGTGATACCACCTCTGTCTTCCTCTCAGATTCTGCTCTCAATTCCAGCAAAGGTGGAGGCAGCCACAGATCACCCCTGCCGTCAAGCAAGTCCTGTGACAACTCCATTTTCATAGTCTTTTCTTTGTTCTCAGGGAAGTAATTCAAAGAGTAGCTGAAAAATATCTTTATATGAAGACAGAAATTTTCCTGAAAGTTGAGAATCCTGCCTACACACTTCCTACACAGACAAAATCGGCATTTAATTTTTTCCTTAGAGGATACATTATTGCTTGAAAACTCGTTTTGTTAGTGCTGGCACAACAGCATATTCAAGCATGTTAAAACCAAGAAAAAAAACAAAACAAAATATACAGATACTGTGGCTGGGAGACTCATTTTACCTAGTGCTGGGTGAATATTTTTATGATGAAAGTGTGTATCTTAGGGTAACATCCATTAATATCTTCCTGATCCCTATTTTCTGAAGTTTTTACACTAAAATATCTGAGATTTCCTACATTTCTTATTTTAAAAGAAAATTTCAAAAATAATTGTCCTTATAGATAGAATCATAAAAAGGATCTTTAGCAACTAGCCATTGTAAACCTTCGATTCCCAGATTAGGAAACTGAACCCAAAGGCTTGGTGATGCCAAGTTAATCACCAGCAGAAAATGGTCTTCATTAGAAGGAAGATCCCCCAGGTTCTATGCATGCTTTCACAATACTTACAATAAGAAGGAGACATTATAGAATCTTTACAAAAATAATTAATTTGTGGGGAAAAATAACCACTACCCTAGTAGCTCAGCCTGCAAAGAAGGAGACCCCAGTTTGATTTCTGGGTCGGGAAGACCCCCTGAGAAGGAATAGGCTACCAACTTCAGTATACAAGGACTTCCCTGGTAGCTCAGATGGTAAAGAATCTGCCTGCAGTATGGGAGATCTGGGTTTGATCCCTGGGTTGGAAAGATCCCCTGAAGGAGGGCATGGCAACCCACTCCAATATTCTTGCCTGAAGAATCCCCATGGACAGAAGGGCCTGGCGGGCTACAGTTCATGGGGTTGCAAAGAGTCGGACGTGACTGAGCAACTAAGCACACAGCACATATACCTAAAATCTGGAATGTATTTGTTAGTTTTAAATAGTTCTGGTGTAAGAGGAAGATGGAATTTACTGCCAATAAGTTCACATTTTATACTGAGTTTGTCCATGAGAACAGAAGATTACCACAGAACTATAGAATATAAAATAATGATATATTTTGAAAAGCAATTTTCTTCAAATTAAAAAATAAAAAGCTAATACAGACCACATAAATCAACTAGAGAGAGAGCTCCTATTTTTAATACAATATTTTCATCAGCTTTCTATATAGTATATTTTAAATGTTTTTTAAAATATCTACTCACTTTGATATCCTATTTTTCAATCTGTAAATCATATTCTTCCTGTCAAACCTGTCATCCACACCAAATCTAGAATGGGATGCCTGGCTCTTTTTCCACACATTTGGGATATCCCTTGTTGAGTGAATTAGCACTGATAATGGTAAAAACAAACAAATAAAATACATACAGTATATACACAATCATTTGATCCTGACTACATGTATAATTAATTTGGGAGCAGAAAGGTGATTAAATCCACAAGACTCTTATTTTGAAACTTTTAATTTTTTCAGAATTTCAGGAAATGGTTCCAGTAATTACTAAATAGATTAAGCCTTTAGCTACTGAAATTCATTTTAGAAGTAGCAATACCTAGACTTAAACAAAATGGAAAGTTAAGGCAGTGATTTTCTAAAGTTAGAGGAACAAGAACTTCTAAATAATGAAGACTTCAGAGGGACTCAAATGAAATCCCTTTCTGTTTCAAACCTAGTAGCTGACAATCTTTCTAATATTTTCTAATAGATTTCTTACTTTAGCAAACAGAGTAAAAATTGCTGCTTTAATCCCTTTTATGATTGAAAATGTTACAGTGCCTTAGAGTCATTGATGACAATTACAATAAAGTGGCTCTGCAGATTTAACTGGGAAAATATGACATACTAATGTTAATCTACATTGACCCTAAGAAATATCATGCAATTATTCTGTTGCCTTTTAAAGTCTTTGAAATGAGCTGCTATTTCTTGTTTGAATTTTAGAGCTACTCACAGATTCTTAGCAGAAGTATGGTGCAGTCACATTCTTTTCTCAACTGGATCACCATGCAGCCTGCCAATTTCTATGATTTGTCTTTCTTCTTGTAGAGAAATCCTAAGAAAGCAAATGATGGTTCCTTACAATTTCACTTTACTGAATTCAAGTTAATTAAGGGTTTCAAAAATCTAAATTAAGGTAACACACACATGAAATAAAGGTTTCTTTCTTGATTCATCTAGTTGAATTCTATTGTGCAATTATCTATATTTATTATTCAAGTCCTATATATATAAAGACTTCCCTGGTGGCTCAGCTGGTAAAGAATCCACCTGCAATGTGGGAGACCTGGGTTTGATCCCTGGGTTGGGAAGATCCCCTGGAGAAGGGAATGGCTACCCACTCCAGTATTCTGGCCTGGAGAATTCTATGGACTGTACAAAGAGTTACAAACAGTTACAGTTACAAAGATTGTACAAAGGGGTTACAAAGAGTCTGATACGACAGAGACTTTCACTCACTCACTTATATAAAAAAAGGACAGAGCATTCCCTTAAGTTCTAAATATTTCCCTCATGGTTTTCCTTTGAATATTAATAGTTTAAAGAATAACTGTATTTTTTTCAGATATTAGAAATAACCTTTTATGTATTTTGAGATCTAAGAAAGTCTTAAGTTTATGGGAGGTTAAAATATTAAAGGAAAGAGTACTTGAAATAAGCAAGCTGTCAGAACAGTTTCATCCTATAAAGATCTACAACCTAACCAGTTTTATTGTAATGGAATTTCATATACATATTAATACATTCATACACACATATACATATGGATTTGATGGGATTAGTCCTGAGCACAGTTTAATAAAACAGTGATGTTGCTCAAACTGTGCCCATAAAACACCTTAGAATAGCAGTAGAGGAACCACCACGTTCAGTTCAGTTCAGTCGCTCAGTCGTGTCCGACTCTTTGTGACCCCATGAATCGCAGCACGCCAGGCCTCCCTGTCCATCACCAACTCCTGGAGTTCACTCAGACTCACATCCATCGAGTCAGTGATGCCATCCAGCCATCTCATCCTCTGTCGTTCCCTTCTCCTCCTGCCCCCAATCCCTCCCAGCATCAGAGTCTTTTCCCTG
>NW_011494945.1:2103567-2113639 GCF_000754665.1 Bison bison bison | reverse complement strand
AATTCTTCGGCACTCAGCTTTCTTCACAGTCCAACTCTCACATCCATACATAACCACAGGAAAAACCATGGCCTTGACTAGATGGACCTTTGTTGGCAAAGTAATGTCTCTGCTTTTGAATATGCTATCTAGGTTGGACATAACTTTCCTTCCAAGGAGTGTCTTTTAATTTTATGGCTGCAATCACCATCTACAATGATTTTGGAGCCCAGAAAAATAAAGTCTGACACTGTTTCCACTGTTTCCCCATCTATTTCCCATGAAGTGATGGGACCGGATGCCATGATCTTCGTTTTCTGAATATTGAGCTTTAAGCCAACTTTTTCACTCTCCACTTGCACCTTCATCAAGAGGCTTTTTAGTTCCTCTTCACTTTCTGCCATAAGGGTGGTGTCATCTGCATATCTGAGGTTACTGATATTTCTCCCGGCAATCTTGATTCCAGCTTGTGTTTCTTCCAGTCCAGCATTTCTCATGATGTACTCTGCATAGAGGTTTCTAGCATATTGTGACAAAAGTACTCTGATTACTGACAGTAGTATTTAGCTACAATTGGAGAAAAAAAAATGCCTCTTAAAAGATAAATACGTAAAGTAAATGACCACTAGTTTCATTCCCCTGCCACAGAAAGGACAGAGCTTGCCTATTTATCGCTCCTGTTTGATGGTAGGCTCCACCGACTACAATTAGTGAATGCAGTTATCCTGCTGGAAGAAAGGCACTCTCTTGTCTGGTAGTGCTTGCACAATGAGTCCCAGGAGCAGGCACTGTGGTTCCACCAGAGGCATGCTGGTAATGTCAGCCACTCCAGAGCCAGGAACATATTTTCAGGCCTCATCCTGAGCTTGGTCAGCAAGCAGAAAGGTTTCCACACTCCTGCCATTATTATTTTCTCTCTGGTCCTGCTCCACTTGTGTTCAGCCTCACAGGTTTTCAAATACTAAAAGATTTCATTAATGAACATAACCATATTTCAAATCAAAAATCATATTTCAAAAGATATCAGTCCTCTCCCAAATCAAATGTTATTCAATGTCATTAATAATCCCGATGAAAATTCTCAGCCACAGAAAATTCATAGTTTAATCAAGACCTTAGAAGGGTTGTGTGTTAGTCACTCAGTCGTGGAATTCTCCAGGCAAGAATACTGGAGTGAGTTGCCATTTCCTTCTCCAATTAGAAGGGTTAACATTTTCCAAAAAGCTTTTTTCCCCACAGGGTAAAATAATATCTGCTCTGCTTAGTTGCAAAGAAACATTATTTGAGACATACTCAAATATCTCTTTTGTTACTTATATTCATGACTTCCCACTGGCCCAACTTTTCATTGCACACCTGTGCTAAGAACATGGTTATATGCCCTCTTGGTGAAAAATTTTAGGCATATTCTATAACTTTGCTCAATCCGATTCTTCTGTCATGTTCCCCAAACCCATCCCTGTCTGCTAGTCATAACCTGACTTATCACATCAAATCTTCTCTTAGAGCTATCTGCCTACATATTATTCTCCCCTACAAGACTGACAACTCTTTAAGATAGAAACAGTCTTCCTTACCCTTGAACCTTCTAAGTCTTATATTAGTATACTGCCCTGCTGACCTTCAGGGATGCTGTGGAAATCATGGAAGATACAGATGTGAAAATATTTTGAAAATGGGAAGAAAATCTCACTCCAAAAGCAAGACACTATATTAATCTATAGATAATAAACAATGCAAACTGCTTTCTTGGAACAATTTTTAATTTTTAAGGATGATTTAAGTTAGTTATTATAGCTCTGTATTAATGACTTAAATATATTCATCAGTATACAAAACAGCATGAACATTTCTACAAACCTTTCTAAAAAACTATACATGTCACAGATTAAAGACACAGAACTGATATAGGATATTATGTCCTGGTTCATGTTATATGAATCTGAATAAACAAAATTAGTCAACTAGTAGCATGTTAGGTAGCCAACAGTTTTGTGATAATATGGAGAAACCAGCTATGTGTGCATGCTCAAGTCACTTCAGTCTCGTCCGACTCTTTGCAACCCTGTGCACTGTGGCCTGCGAGACGCTTCTGTCCATGGGATGCTCCAGGCAAAAATATTGGAGTGGGCTACCATATCCTCCTCCAGGAGATCTTCCCGACCCAAGGATTAAACCTGGGTCTCCTGCATTACAGGTGGATTCTTTACTACTGAGCCACAGGGGAAGCCCAGAGAAACCAGCTGTGATGGTTAATTTTATGTGTCAACTTGCCTAGCCACAGGCTGCCCGAATTAAACATCATTTCAGGTATGTGTCTGAGGGTAGTTCCTGGATGAGAGCAGTATTTCAATTAATAGACTCAGTAAAGTTGATTATGCTCCCCAATGTGGGTGGGCATCATCCAATTCATCGGGGGCCAAAGGCAGAGGATAGAGGAATCACTCCTTTTTCCTGCCTTTGTGATTGAGCTGGGATACTTCATCTCATCTTCTCTAGCCCTTAGACTGGGCTTTATCCCATCTACTCCCCTGGTTCTCAGGACTTCAGATTCAGCTTAAATTATAACACTGACTTTCCAGGGTCTCCCGCTCACAGACAGTATAAATCACAGAGCTCCCCAGCCTCCATAATTATGTGAGCCAATTCCTCATAATAAAAACCTCTCTTCCTTCCTCTCTCTCTTGCTCTCTCTCCCAGTTTTTCAATCAACACTAAGCTAGGTGCTTCTATGAAGGGATTTTGCAAATACAATTAAAGTCCCAAGTCAGCTGACTTCAAATTAATCCAAAGAGAGATTACCCCTAGGGGACCTGGCTTCATCAGTTGGAAGGCCTTTAAAAGAAAACTTACGACTTCACTGAGCTAAAAGACTTCAAAACAGCAGCTGGCTGTCCAATTCCTCTCCCTTCCCCCAGATCTTCCTTCCTGAGTGCCTGCTGCCTACAGACAAGCTTCAGCCTGTGCTCGCAGGGCTCCAACCTGCTCATGACCTCTCCTTCCTGCCTGCCTGTATTGTGGACTTCAGGCTTGCTAGTGACCACCATGAGAGCATATGTAGGTCAGTTTTTCATAATAAACACATACACATATCTTATACATATATACACACATATATGTATGTGTGTATATATATATGTATATATAAATATATATATATATATACCCTTGTTTTCTGTTTCTCTGGGTCAACCCTGACATGTAGCAAGTGTTCAATGAATACTTGTCAAATGAAAAAAATAAACATAATAGAAAACTAGAAGAATATTCTACTACTTATCTACTGTATAATGAATCATGCTAAAACTTAAGGGCTTAAAAACAAAAATCATTTAGTATCTCTCACACTTTTTATAGGTCAGGAATTTGAAAGGAGCAGAGTTTGCAGTTCTTACCTAGGTTCTCTCATGAGGCTGTAAGCACATGTTAGCCAGGACTATAGTTATCTGACTGTCTGATTAGGGTTGGAGGAGCCACTGCCAAGGTGGCTCACTCATGTGGCTGGCAAGTTGATGTTGGCTGTCGGAGGAAGGGCTCAGTTCCTCCCACCCTGGGCCTCTCTAGGGATGCCTGAGTATCTCCAAACATGGTGGCTGGATTCCCAAGAGAATAAAACAGCAGCTGTGGTTTCTTTAATGGTATAGTCTCAGAATTCACACACAGTCACTTTCAAGTGATTTTAATGCTCATACTGACTAGTCTGATTCCACAGGGAAGGAGGCTACACAAGGATATGACTGTAATGAGGTGAGAATTGTTAGATGCCATCTTGAAGGCCAGGAACAAATATATAGCAAAACAATAACATCAGATATCTCTGGATATTAGGATAAAGTGTATGCTTTTCTTCTTTGTGCTTTTCTGTCTTTTTCCTAAAATCTCTACACTGAACAAAAATTTTTTAATTTATTTTTATTTTTGGCCAGGCTGGGCAGCTTGCAGGATCTTAGTTCCCTGACCAGGGATAGAACCCACGACCCCTTCAGTTGAAGCCCAAAGTCCTAACCACTGGACCAACAGGGAAGTCCCATACATATGTTATTTTTAAATCATAGAAAAATATGTGCTTTATCTATGGGCTTCCCTTGTGGCTCAGCTGGTAAAGAATCCACCTGCAATGTGGGAGACCTGGGTTCAATCCCTGGGTTGGGAAGATCCCCTGGAGAAGGGGATGGCTACCCACTCCAGTATTCTGGCCTGGAGAATTCCATGGACTCTATAATTCATGGAGTCACAAAGAGTCAGACACGACTGAGCAACTTTCACTTTCACACTTCACATGTATATATGGACATACATATGTTTATTTGTGTGCAGGCACATTTATCTTGGAGAAACTGGTCACCATCAGGTCACCATCTATACTGAGAAGCCAGGTAAGATAAGTTTTCTAAATTCTTATATTTAGGACTGAATTTCTAGAGGTCTAAATGTAAATTTTCATTCATTATAATGTAATCAAATCAAGTCAATTGGAAGAGAATTTACCTGGTTGTGTTTTAGAAAATTAAATTGTTGAAATAAAAAAAAAGTTTCAAACATAAACTCATATTTTAAAGTATGGAGTATTTTAACAATAATATCATTGGTACTCACATAATTAGACAACAATATAATTAAGAAAATAATTGGGTAGTGATGTGGGAAATGGAGATGGAAACATTGATTTAGAAGCGAGACACTAATTTTCAAGTCTACAAAGACATTAAAAATAATCACGTTAAAATAAGCTACATGAAAATTTCTTTTACTTTGAGAACTTTATCTTGAATCAATTTTTTGAGTTTGAATTCATTTTAGAAATCATTTGTTATAGACTGATTTGTGTTCTCCAGAAATTCAATAGGTTCCCTGATGTTACTGCATTTGGAGAGAGGAACTTTAAGGAGGTAATTAAGGTTAAATGAGGTCTTCTGAGTGGGGTCCTAACACAACAGACTAGGGTCCCTATAAAATGAGGAAGAGACACAAGATGCTGCGACCACAGAGAGGAAAGACACAGCAAGAAACGGTGGTCTGCAAGCCATGGAAAGAAGCCACAAGAGACACCAAACTTGCTGACACCCGGATTTTGGACTTCCAACTCCAGAACTGTGAGAAACAAATTTCTGGGTTTAAGCCACCTAGTCTTTGGTATTTTGTATTAATCCTAGAAGATTTATATACTGTATAAATTAAGACTTACAGTAACTGAGCAATATCTTCAACAATAAAATATTTTGAGTACTGGTGTCAGTCACATTAGTCTTGCTCTGAAAATTTTGAAAATTGTGAAAACAGAAAAAAATGCTGAAGTCAAGTCATTTACAATCCACCATCTACTTCTCACTTTATAGTATTTCCTTCTTTCCTTTTCCCATGTATATACATTTAAAAAAAAAATGACTGGAGTCACCCCATTATGTATGTTTTTAAATTTTAGTTATACACATATATAAGCTTTGGATGGTCTTCCCAGGTGGCACTAGTGGTAAAGAACCCACCTGCCAATGCAGAAGACAGAAGAGACGCGGGTTTGATCCCTGAGTCTGGAAGATTCCCTGGAAGAGGGCACAGCAACTCATTCCAGTATTCTTGCCTGGAGAATCCCAAGCACAGAGGAGCCTGGCAGGCTATAGTTCAGAGTCACAGAGTCGGACATGCAACATAGCACACATGCATGCTTTGTATATTTGTATATTTATATGCATATATGCATATGTATATATGTATATATATACATATATATAATGCCTGTGTACGTAATGAGCATAAAATGATTCTTTCCTCTAGCTATACTCTTAAGAGAGGTGATTTAGTAGTTACGTAGTATTTCACAAATGTATGTACATATAGATTATCATTTTAAATGGCTGCTAAGTGTTCACTGTATAGATAAGCAGTAAGACATGCCATTTATTTATATGTATTTGATTGCACACACTTCTCTCCTACTACACTAGATCCTTTAAGGTAAAAATATGACTCTCTTCCTTTACCCCCAGCATATAAACTGTTTCTTTCCACAAGGATAGCACTTAATGAAGTCGATCTGAGCTGAATCAGATTATGGTTATCTTCTTAAGAATCAGTGTTTAGGGCCTTGCGATCAGGGGCTCAACCCTAATTTCTTCATCTCACTTTAAGGAGGTGCATCCTCAGCCCGCGAGACACACAGAGCACATGGGGCAGGGCCCTGCAATGGTGCTAAGAGAACTGAGACTAGAGGGCAAATCTGGTCACACAACTTCTGCCAGTTCCTCCCATGTTTCATCATACTTGTCCTCCAGAGAAGAGCTGAATTACTCTTCCAGATTCAGTTCAAAAATGCCCAAGAGCAAACTATGGGAAGGAGCAAGGTCCTTAGCTGAGACTAGGGAAGGACATTTACCAGGAAAAGGGGAGCTGATGCTAAAAGGGATGGAAGCTGGGCAGAATAAAGAGTATGTTCCCCTACAGGATATCTGGACAGGATGATACATGAGGGCCTCTTGTCCCTAAATGGTCTTTCAGTTCTCCTTCACATATTACCTGAAGTTCTTACCAACTTTCCAGTTCAGTAAATTGAGGATGGTTTAATGGTTTTTGACACTACTAAACTAAGAGCATCAAGCACAGAAGGAGAAGAGGGAAGGAAATTGATTTCGTTGACAGAGTGATTCCTCTGTGGAAAAAAATATGCTAAGATTTTTTCAATCTGGTTTTAAGTATAATTTTATTGATATTTACTTAATATTGAATCCAAAAGTTGGGCTCAGACCTTGACTGGTAATAGACAGTGGGATCAGGTACTGAAGTTGGTTTGTACCTGTTCTAAGAGCCAATTGTTAAACTTTGGCAAGAAATATGATGAGCCAGTCGTTAAACACAGGTATTATTAAAACTGAAAAACTACACAAACTTATCGTTAAACAAATGACATTAAAAACAAAGGTAACAAAATAAAAAGCTTGTTGATTTTCAGGAAAAATATCAAAGGCAGATAAAAAGGAGCTTGCCTGGTGGCTCAGTGGTAAAGAATCCACCTGTCAATGCAGGATACATGGGTTCAATCCCCGATCCAGAAAGATCCCACATGCCACAGAGCAACCAAGCCCGTGTGCCCCAACTATTGAGCCTATGTTCTACAACCCAGAAGTTGCAATTACTGAGCCCAAAGTGCTGCAGTTCCTGAAGGCTGCACACCCTAGAGCCGATGCTCTACAACAAGAGAAGCCACCATAATGAGAAGCCAGAGCACTCAGCTAGAGAGTAGTCCCAGCTCTCTGTGAGAGACACAGTGGATAAGAATCTGTGGGCTAATGCTGGGGACAAGGGTTTGACCCCTGGTCCGAGAAGATTCCACATGCCGCAGAGCAATTAAGCCCATGCAACACAACTACTGTGTCTGCACTCTAGAGCCCAGGAGGTGCAACTACTGAGCCCACGTGCCGTAACTACTGAAGCCAGTACTCTTAGAGCCTGTGCTCTGCAACAAGAGAAGCCACCACAGCGAGAAGCTGGTGCACCACGACGAAGAGTAGCCCCCACTCACTGGAACTAGAGGAAGCCCCTGTGAAGCAATGAAGACCCAGCACGGCCAAAAATAAATAAATAAAAATAAAGCTTCAAAAAACAAGAAAAAAAGAAAATCTATGAAGAAATTTGGGGTGGGGGGGCTAGAATGGCCTGCTGCTGCAGCTAAGTTGCTTCAGTCGTGTCCGACTCTGTGCGACCCCATAGACGGAAGCCCACCAGGTTCGCCCGTTCCTGGGATTCTCCAGGCAAGAACACTGGAGTGGGTTGCCATTTCCTTCTCCAATGCATGAAAGTGAAAAGTGAAAGTGGAGTCACTCAGTCGTATCCGACTCCTAGCGACTCCATCGACTGCAGCCAACCAGGCCCCTCTGTCCATGGGATTTTCCAGGCAAGAGTACTGGAGTGGGGTGCCATTGACTTCTCCAAGAATGGCCTAAAACAATCTAAAATGATTTAAATTTATTACCTCTATTCTCCACTGGCCCAATTCAGGGCAATTTGAACTCTAAAATGTCCAAAGGAGATTATAACACATTAAATAAAACAATTGTTTAGAAAGAATCTACGGTACTAAAGTATAGAATAAAGAAAGAGATAAGATTATTATGCCAAAGAATGCAGCTAAAAAGCGTAAAAAACAGGACAGAACTAGAACAACCTCCATTTTGTAACCATCACTGTAATAATTGAGTCTCAGGTACAGATCATTAATCAATGTTAAAACTATCACTTATTAGAGGACATGATATTCATATGATCATCCTACAGATTATTGTTTAGCTTCAAAGAGAGAGCGATCTGGTGAAAATATCTTAGCCAAGGGATCAAGCTTAACTTCACCAGTAAATGTACACAGTGATATTATATAATGCAACACATATAACTCATAGTATTTTTGCAAAAAATGTTTAACCTGAACCTAATTATGAGGACTTAATCAGAAAAATCTAGGCTAAGGAACATTCTATAAGACAATCATTTTAGATCTTTCAGAATATCAATGTTATGTCAAATAAAAAAAGGTAGACAAATTGTTCTTGAATAGATTAAAGGCAACTAAGGAAAGAGCTAAATGCATTATCTTTGGATCCTGAAACAACAACAAAAAGTATAAAGGAAAGTTTGAGACTCATTTGGAAAATTTGAGTAAGCACTCTATAATTAATATTATTGTATCATATTTTCTAAAGAGTAATCACTTTATTGTGATTTTGCAGAATTTTTCACATCTGAAAAATTGCTGAATGCTGAAGTAACATCTGAGACTTAAGAAAGTGTATGTGCCTACACACACACACACACACACACACACACACAATGCAAATGTTGCAAAACATTAAGAATTGGTGAATCTAGGTGAAAGGTATACAGATTTCATGATATTCATCATTCATCTTACTTCTCTGTAGAACTGAAGTATTTTTAAATTAAAAGGTAGTAAAATACACAAAGTGGGGGAGTTCCCTGGTGGATTAGTGGTTAGGACTCTGGGCTTTCAGTCATGGGTCAGGTTCAATTCCTAGTTGGGGAACTAAGATCCCACAAGCCATTTGGCATGCTCCCCCACCAAAAAAAAAAAAAACCTCCCACACACAAAGTGGGAGAAAAAGAGAAGAAGGATGAGGAGGAGGAAGTAGGAAGGAGGGAAGGAGGCAAGCAGGGAAGGAGAAATGAAGGAAAGGAAGAGGGAAAGATTCAGTAAGGAATATCTAATGATGAAAGACCATTAACCTTCAAAACAAGATACTTAGAGATATAAGAAAATCTACTCATGATTATAAAATGTGAGATTAATCATAATATTTATAGATTCAATATTGGTATATTCATTTCATGATATGTAATTTTATACATATCATGATACTTATACTTGCCTGGTGTATATTGTCACCCTGCTTATTTAACTTCTATGCAGAGTACATCATGAGAAACGCTGGACTGGAAGAAAGACAAGCTGAAATCAAGATTGCCGGGAGAAATATCAATAACCTCAGATATGCAGATGACACCACCCTTATGGTAGAAAGTGAAGAGGAACTAAAAAGCCTCTTGATGAAAGTGAAAGAGGAGAGTGAAAAAGTTGGCTTAAAGCTCAACATTCAGAAAACGAAGATCATGGCATCCAGTCCCATCACTTCATGGGAAATAGATGGGGAAACAGTGTCAGACTTTACTTTTCTGGGCTCCAAAATCACTGCAGATGGTGACTGCAGCCATGAAATTAAAAGACGCTTACTCCTTGGAAGGAAAGTTATGACCAACCTAGATAGCATAT
This sequence comes from Bison bison bison, assembly GCF_000754665.1. NCBI lineage: Eukaryota > Metazoa > Chordata > Mammalia > Artiodactyla > Bovidae > Bison > Bison bison. The sequence continues at coordinate 2,103,888 of NW_011494945.1, read as the reverse complement.
TCAAAAGCAGAGACATTACTTTGCCAACAAAGGTCCATCTAGTCAAGGCTATGGTTTTTCCTGTGGTCATGTGTGGATGTGAGAGTTGGACTGTGAAGAAGGCTGAGGCTGAAGAATTGATGCTTTTGAACTGTGGTGTTGGAGAAGACTCTTGAGAGTCCCTTGGACTGCAAGGAGATCCAACCAGTCTATTCTGAAGATCAGCCCTGGGATTTCTTTGGAGGGAATGATGCTAAAGCTGAAACTCCAGTACTTTGGCCACCTCATGCGAAGAGGTGACTCATTGGAAAAGACTCTGATGCTGGGAGGGATTGGCAGCAG
>NW_011494945.1:2096298-2103467 GCF_000754665.1 Bison bison bison | reverse complement strand
AGGGGACGACAGAGGATGAGATGGCTAGATGGCATCACTGACTCGATGGACGTGAGTCTGAGTGAACTCTGGGAGTTGGTGATGGACAGGGAGGCCTGGCATGCTGCGATTCATGGGGTCGCAAAGAGTCGGACACAACTGTGCGACTGAACTGAACTGAATATCCTGAAACAATATGTAGCCACCCAACACTTTCTTAAAAAGTAATATAAAGGAAATAGAATAACACAATGTAATTTTAGTCAAAAGAGCAGTAAATAAAATATTATATCATCTGCATTTATTACAGCATTATTAATACAATAAAATGCACAAATCTTGGGTGTTCAGTTTTATGAGTTTTGGAAATTGCACACACTATTGTAACCATCCAAGACAAGAAATAGAGCATTTTCATCCACCCCCTAAGATTCTATCCTGCCCATTTCCAATCAATTCCTTTCCTCCATTGTCACCAGGCAACAATTTCCTTATTTCTATCTCTATAGATTAGTTTTGTCAGTTCTTGGATTTCATATAAATGAAATCATACAATGTTTATTCTTTCGTGTCTAGCTGCTTCTGCTTAATAATTAATTACATTTATAGTTACATTTTGAGATTCATATTAGGAGTTCATTCCTTTATATTGCTAAGTAATATTTAATTGTATAAATACACATTTTGTAAGAATTCCACTGTGTAAACTTGTTTTTCCTTCTGCCTGTTAACAGACATTGGGCTGTTTCCAGTTTTAAGTGTTTATGAATAAACTTAATATTCCCATGTCTAATGCTTTTTGTGAACATATATTTTACTTCTCTCAGGAAACTATTACAAGTGGAATGAGTTAAGTGTAAACTTTATAAGACACCACCTGGAAATTCATCAAAGTATGTGACTATTTTACACTCTTGCCAGCAATGATGAGAGCTCCAGTTGCTCTGCATCCTCTCCAATATTTGGTGTTGCCAATCTTTTTCATTTTAGCCCACCTAGTGGGTTGGAATAGTATTTGATAGTGGTTTTAATTTGCATTTATCTAACAATTAATGAAGCTGACCATTTTTGTCCCTATACTTACTGCTCATTTATATGTATCTTCTTTTGTGATGTGTCTGTAGTGATTTAAATTTGATACTCCTCCATTCAAAAAGTGAAGCCTAACTTCTTAAATCTTAAGTCCAGATTATTGTCCAATTATTATTGCTTCTAATAAATAAATTATGGTGGAACTGATGGCATGGATGTCTAAATTAGAACATAAAAGGCATGGTGACTTTCTCCTTGCTCTTTCTCTTGGATTGGTCACTCTGGGAGAAGACAGGTGCCATATCAGAAGGACATTAAGGCAACCTATAAAAAAGCCAATGCGGCATAAGAACTGAGGTCTTTTGCTAGAAGCCACATGAGTCATCTCTTGAAAATGAATCCTCCAGTTCCAATCAGACCTTCAGCTGACTACAGTCCCAACTAATACTTTAACTGCAGCCTCATAAGCAATAATCAATTAGAACCACCCAGCTAATTTGCCCCCAAATTCCTGATCTTCAGAAAGTATGAAATAATGTTTGTTGCTTTCAGCTCACTTTAGTGATTTGTTATACAGCAATAGTTACTGTATAGTATTATTTTATTATTGATTTGGGGGGTTCTTTATATATTCTGGGTGTAAATGTAAGTATTTTGTCATACCTATGTGCTGAGAATATTTTTGTCCCGGTTTATGGTTTGGTCATATCTGAATGATGACCTCTAACAAGCCAAGAAAATTTGCACAATTCAATTAAACATTATGTCTCTTGTGGTTAATGGTCTTAGTGGGTTTTTTTCCATGAAATTTTTGTCCCAAGATCATAGACTCCTTTTATTCTTCTCGAAGCTTTACGTTCCTGGGTTTTTGGTTTTAAGTTTAGTCTATGATCCATCTCAATTAATTTGTTGTGTATGGAGTGAGATATGGATCAAAGCTCATTTGTTTTCCTCTATATGGATACTCAGTTGTTCCAGCAGCATTGACACATTAGTTAATACTGATTTATTTTTTAAAAACATAATATATATGTAAAAGTGTTAAAAGTAATCCTAAAAATTTTAACAATGGTTATTACTAAGTGGTAGAGTTAGAAGTGGTTTCTTGTCTTAGAGTTTTCTGTATTTCCTTAATTTTTGACCATGAACCTGTAATATTGTGTGTGTGTGTGTGTGTGTGTGTGCTCAGTCATGTCCAGCTCTTTGCAATCCCATGGACTGCAGCCTGCCAGGCTCCTCTGTCCATGGAACTTCCCAGGCAAGAATACTGGAGTGGGTTGCCATTTCCTACTCCAGGGAATTTTTCCAACCCAAGGATTGAAACTGAATGTCTTGCATCTCCTGCATAGGCAGATTCTTTACCACTGCACCACCTGGGAAGCCATTTGTAATACATTATACCTAAAAATGAATAAAACATTTAATTTTCATTTTTATATGTTTATTTTCCCTTCTTTAACTGTACCATAAAATATGTAAAATTATAGCTTAAATAATTTTAAGCTTCCCTGGCTCAGACGGTAAAAGCATCTGCTTACAATGCGGGAGACCTGGGTTTGATCCCTGGGTCGGTAAGATCCCCTGGAGAAGGAAATGGCAACCCACTCCAGTACTCTTGCCTGGAAAATCCCATGGACGGAGAAGCCTGGTAGGCTACAGTCCATGGGGTCACAAAGAGTCGGACATGACTGAGTGAGTTCACTTTCACTTTCTATAGCTTAAATGCATGTAAATAAGTGTATCTTTAGAAAATTTGTGTACAAATACAAATACAGTAATATCTTACAAATTCAGATAAAAGTTCAGCTGAATAAGTGAACACATTGTAAATAGTATTATAAAAGTTATTTGATATTTAAGTTAAATGCTTATTACTTTAATTTATATTGAATAATTCTAAATGTCTATAAAATTTGCCAAGTAAAAAACTTTGGACTCTGCTTTTAGATACGAATACTCTGTCCTTTTGATTTTGTAATTATTTATATTCAAATTATTTCTGTGCTGGTAAAGTGTTTTACAAAGGCCCAGAGACTCCTTTTCTCTTACAAGGGCTAAACATTTATCTCACAAGCTGATACACCATTCTTTGGAAACTCTTTCTTGTCAGTGCAAAATTAAATATCAACCTCTATGTGTCTGAGTATCACAAATGTAGTTAAAATGAAAGTGGTTTTATTGTAACATGGTATTACTCCTGAAGAGATAAATATATTCTGGTAAAAGAGGAAGACAAGCTAAGAATCAACAGTAAAAATGTGTAACTCATCAGTTTCCATCAAAGCAAAGTCACATAAAACTTTCTTCTTTCTGTTTTGAATCAGTTTTGGATTCTGTTTTACTTGAGGTTTAAATTTCAGCCTTAAATGATCAAACACCAGTTCTTTCAGCCTGGCTTTCTCACTTTTACAGCAATTCAAGCCAGCTAAGAAAATTTAACTTAACCAAAATATAGTAAAAAAAAAAACTTGGAAAAGTCTCAACACCTGGCCTACATTTGAGCTGCATGACAACCTGGGTTTCAAGCTTCACTGCATTAATTTGTGGCACAACAGTTAACCACAAGCTTCTGAGACTGGGGGTGGGGGGTTGTATCATCCAAATGCTGAGAATGGGGGTACAGTGAGGGAGTATAACAGTAGTTCTTCTATGTAATTAAAACATTCATTGCTAAAGTTATTGTGCCAATTGAAATGATATTTATGTACTGATGAAACAGAATAGAATATTTAAAAACTACTGTATGGAAAGCAGCACTGTCAGAAATCTATCTAACAGGAGGACCCTTGCAACACGGAACAAACAGTTAACATGAATAAACACTGAGGGGAAAAAGAACCCTGGAAAAGCAATTATAAAACTGCAAAACGACTATTTAGGACTGAAAGATTTCATGTGGAAACTTTTCTGCAGCTGTGACCGTTTGTCAGTATTAACAACAGACCTGTTTTGTTTTGTTTGGGGATTTGACAAATTACAGTATCCTGTGCTGTTCTCCTGTCTTGTGGAAAAATAAAGGGAAATGTAGCTCTATAGTTTCTTCATCCTGTATTTTTCTGTTTTCCTCACTTTTCCTGAGCTCTCCCATATCTGTAGACTAGATGAGAAAGCCCTCGACCTTCAATTGCAAAGTCAGAGGAAAAGGTTTGATCTTGGCGGCTATAAGTCAGTCACTAATGGAAATGAAAGCTGTTTGCTCTGGAAACCCTGGCTTCAGTGCTGGGGGATCATGTGCAAACTGCAGAGTAAGTGCTGAGGCTGGAATCTGGACCAGCATTCCCAAGCCTTTGCCCAGTCTCCCACCCCCACAATTTCCATAACTGCTTATCCCAACCCTACTTCTTTCCTTGATCTCATCCAATACAAATTTATATTTTCATCAAAAGTATTTAAGTGTCTAATTGGTGAAGAAGGCCTGGTACTACTAAAAAAAAAAAAAAAAGAAAGAAAGAAACAGTTCCTTCTCTTCCAGGACAAATGTAAATGAAAGAAAACAAAAATCAGTTCAGAAAGTGCTACCTTTTAAAGACTAATAGATGAGAGCCTTGTGCTTTTTGCTGTTTTCTATTTTATTCTTTTGAAGCGTAAGGAGGATTTGGTATAATTTAGGCAGAAAGGAGAACATTAGTGCTTGACCCATGCCTCCTAAAACATATGCACACATACACGTGTCTTTTTTTTTTTAAGAAGTAAGAGTTTGTCTGTGGATGATAACCGGTTTAAAGAAAACTAGAAACAGAGAATGCATGCCTACCACCTTCTATTCATTGTTATTAAATGGGATTCAGAGGGCAGAACAGGAGTTTCTGCCCCCTTCCTATTTCTGTTTATGAATACCATCTTTATTTTTCCCATAGTCACTGAGGTGGGTTGAAGAGTGGCCCCCAACAGGCTACGTCTGTGTGTTTACCACCAGAACTTGTGACTGTGAACTTATTTGAAAAAAGATCCTTTGCAGATGAAATTAAGCTAACGGTCTCAAGAGGAGATCATCCTAGATAACCCATGTTGGCCCCAAAGGTAATGACAAACGTCCTTAGAAGAGAAAGAAGAGAAAAAGGGAAAATGGAGATGGGATGAAGTGACTCAGCCACAACCCAAGGAAAAGCTACAGGCCCCAGCATCTGGAAAGACAGAGGAAGCCTCCAGAGAGTGTGTGGCCCTACTAGCACCTTGATTTGAAACTTCTAGCCTCCAGGACTACAATAGACTAAGGTTCTATTGTTTAAGCCACCAAATTTATGGTAATTTGTTACAGCAGACTTAATATGCTAATACACTCACCCAACGTCTTTATCAGTCGCTGCTTCTTCAATCTGTTATTCATTCATTTGTTCAGGAAACAAACAAGAAACATGTCAGTTCAGTTGCTCAGTCATGTCCAATTCTTTGCGATCCATGGACTGCAGCAGGCCAGGCCTCCCTGTACATTATTAACTCCCAGAGTTTGCACAAACTCACGTCCAAAGAGTCGGTGATGCCATCCAACCATCTCATCCTCTGTTGTCCCCTTCTCCTCCTGCCTTCAATCTTTCCCAGCATCAGAGTCTTTTCCAATGAGTCAGCTCTTCACATCAGGTAGCCAAAGTTATTAGAGCTTCAGCTTCAGCATCATTCCTTCCAGTGAATATTCAGGACTTATTTCCTTTAGGATTGACTAGTTATATCTCCTTGCAGTCCAAGGGACTCTCAAGAGTCTTCTCCAACACCACAGTTCAAAAGCATCAATTCTTCAGTGTTCAGCTTTCTTTATGGTCCAACTCTCACATCCATACATGATTACTGGAAAAACCATAGCTTTGACTAGATGAACATTTGTCAGCAAAGTAATGTCTCTGATTTTAATATGTCTAGGTTGGTCATAGCTTTTCTTCCAAGGGACAAGCATCTTTTAATTTCATGACTACAGTCAACATCTGCAGTGATTTTGGAGCCCAAGAAAATAAAGTCTGAGTTGGAAAAATAATAATTTTGTTCTCAAGAGGTGGTAATCTGATAAAGAGAATCAGACACATAAACTAAATAAATACAGTATAGCTGATGTCATTATAATGTGTGGCCACAAGAATAAAGTGGTCACTGCTTCCTGGGATGGTCATTAAGAGTTCAAAGAGGAGGGACATATGAAAGGTGAGACGATGTCTGCTGGCTAAACAAATATGGGAAGGAGAGAATTCCTGGAAGAGAATGGAACATGAACAGAGATGCGGAGGCATGAAATCACACAGCCTCTACTGAAATTTGTTGTTTTTAAGTCTGTCTACTAAGATTCCAAGTAATAGCAAGGAGAGATAAGAAAGCCTTCCTCAGTGATCAGTGCAAAGAAATACAGGAAAACAAAAGAACGGGAACGACTAGAGAGCTCTTCAAGAAAATCACAGATACCAAGGGAATATTTCATGCAAAGATGGGCACGATAAAGGACAGAAATGGTACAGACCTAACAGAAGCAGAAGATATTAAGAAGAGGTGGCAAGAATACACAGAAGAACTATACAAAAAAGATCTTCATGGCCAAGATAATCACAATGGTGTGATCACTCACCTAGAGCCAGACATCCTGGAATGTGAAGTCAAGTGGGCCTTAGAAAGCATCACTACGAACAAAGCTAGTGGAGGTGATGGAATTCCAGTTGAGCTATTTCAAATCCTGAAAGATGATGCTGTGAAAGTGCTGCACTCAATATGCCAGCAGATTTGGAAAACTCAGCAGTGACCACAGGACTGGAAAGGTCAGTTTGCATTCCAATCCCAAAGAAAGGCAATGCCAAAGAATGCTCAAACTACTGCACAATTGCACTCATCTCACATACTAGTAAAGTAATGCTCAACATTCTCCAAGCCAGGCTTCAGCAATACGTGAACCATGAACTTCCAGATGTTCAAGCTGGTTTTAGAAAAGGCAGAGGAACCAGAGATCAAATTGCCAACATCTGCTGGATCATCGGAAAAGCAAGACAGTTCCAGAAAAACATCTATTTCTGCTTTATTGACTATGCCAAAGCCTTTGACTGTGTGGATCACAATAAACTCTGGAAAATTCTGAAAGAGATGGGAATACCAGACCATCTGATCTGCCTCTTGAGAAATTTGTATGCAGGTCAGGAAGCAACAGTTAGAACTGGACATGGAACAACAGACTGGTTCCAAATAGGAAA
>NW_011494945.1:2071384-2096198 GCF_000754665.1 Bison bison bison | reverse complement strand
CATGGCTGTATACTGTCACCCTGATTATTTAAGTTATATGCAGAATACATCATGAGAAACACTGGGCTGGAGGAAGCACAAGCTGGAATCAAGATTGCTGGGAGAAATATCAATAATCTCAGATATGTAGAGAACACCACCCTTATGGCAGAAAGTGAAGAAGAACTAAAGAGCTTCTTCATGAAAGTGAAAGAGAGAGTGAAAAAGTTGGCTTAAAACTCAACATTCAGAAAACGAAGATCATGGCATCTGGTCCCATCACTTCATGGGAAATAGATGGGGAAACAGTAGAAACAGTTTCAGACTTTATTTTTCTGGGGTCCAAAATCACTGCAGATGGTGACTGCAGCCATGAAATTAACAACCTAGATAGCATATTAAAAAGCAGAGACATTACTTTGCCAACAAAGATCTGTCTAGTCAAGGCTATGGTTTTTCCAATAGTTATGTATGGATGTGAGAGTTGGACTATAAAGAAAGCTGAGCACTGAAGAATTGACATTTTTGAACTATGGTGTTGGAGAACTCTTGAGAGTCCCTTGGAGATCCAACCAGTCCACCCTAAAGGAAATCAGTCCTGAATATTCACTGGAAGGACTGATGTGGAAGCTGAAATTACAATACTTTGGCCACCTGAGGCGAAGAACTGACTCACTGGAAAAGACTCTGTTGCTGGGAAAGATTGAAGGCAGGAGGAGAAGGGGACAACAGAGGATGAGATGATTAGATGGCATTACTGACTCAATGGACATGAGTTTCAGTAAACTCCAGGAGTTGGTGATGGACAGGGAGGCCTGGCGTGCTGCAGTTCAGAGGATCACAAAGAGTTGGATATGACTGAGTGACTGAACTGAACTCAACTAAGATTCCAAAGTAGGCATGATATAAGTGGAAAGAGCAGGTAAGAACTAGATTGTAGACAGCCACATTAGCCAAGCCAGAGTTTGGAATATATCCAAAGGGAACAATGGGAACAAATGGGAAGCTACTAAAGGATTTTAAGCACGGTAATAAATATCCCCACCCTTGTATTTTAGAAAGATCACTGGTAGAAGTGGGAAGGGAGACTAAGAGATTCGAGGCAGAAAGATTGGTTAGATGAGCCCTAATGTGGTCTAACGTAACATGATAAGAGGCTGAGGTCAGGCAGACTTTTGAGATTAGAGCATGGGGTGGATTAAAGAGAAACTTTTACAGGAATCCGAGACAGAATACAGTCTGAGTTAGAGAAGTAAGAAGGAAACAAAGAAAATACTGCTATCGTAACCAAGAGAGATGGCGGTATCAAGAGCAGAGTAACAAGTCAGAAGCCACTGAGAAGCCACGTAAGACTGAGAGAAGTCTATTGGATTTGTCAATGAAGAGACCACTGGTGACTTTATCAGAGACATCTGAGGGCAATCGTAATCAGCAATATAAATTTCTGGCAAGTCTATGAGTATTAGCAAGATGAAGAGGTTGGTTAATAGATTAGTGGTTGTCAAAGTGTTTTTCCCTGCACTTTCCCCAGCATCATCTGACAACTTAGAAATGTAAATTCTTAGGCCCCACTCCCATTAACTCTGACACTCAGGTGTAAAAACCAAAAATCTGTGTTCTAACAAGGCTTCCATTGATTCTGATACTCCCTAAAGTGTGAGAACCACCTTCACACACCAAACAAGGCCTTACTACTGAAAATGTGAGCTGTAAATTGGCAGCATCGATGTCATTTGGAAGCCTGTTACACAAGTGTAACTTAGAACCCAACATCTGACCCCGTGAATCAAAATATGCATTTTTAACAAGATTCCTAGGGGTTTAGATGCACATGAAGTTCAAGAAGCACACTCAAGAATTTCAACTCAATAGTTTCCTTGCCCAACATCTCAGATTACTTATTACAAAAATACTGTAAATCACTAATCCAAAGAATGGGAAGAGAATTCAATATAACACAACAAAATATCCTCCTTTCAAATGGGATCATAAATAAGTGATAGAAAATGGGCTATAGTTTATATGAGACCAGGAGAATTCCAGGTGCAATCATAGTAATATAGGTATTTCTAGTTTTTTGGCATTCAATTCCAGATTATAGATATACATGTTGTTCTTTAAAAAGCTAAAAACCCTACTGAAGTTCATTATATCATTCTGATGGAAAACAACATCAGGCCACTAGGACTTCATTCAAAAAAAAAAAAAATCTACTGGTATCTTTGAAGAGACAGTATATGGGAAAAGATAGATCTTTTTATGACCTAGTAGTGTGCAACTTCAGAGAAGGCAATGGCAACGCACTCCAGTACTCTTGCCTGGAAAATCCCATGGATGGAGGAGCCTGGTAGGCTGCAGTCCATGGGGTCGCTAAGAGTCGGACACGACTGAGCGACTTTACTTTCACTTTTCACTTTTATGCACTGGAGAAGGAAATGGCAACCCACTCCAGTGTTCTTGCCTGGAAAATCCCAGGGATGGCGGAGCCTGGTGGGCTGCCATCTATGGGGTCGCACAGAGTCGGACATGACTGAAGCGACTTAGCAGCAGCAGCAGCAGGGTGCAACTTACATTAGGAAACCAAGAACATCAATATCTGTGCTATTTACTATATATAAAATATAGCTTAAAAATGCGCTAAAAGCTATTTATTTTTTGTAAATACTGTTTAACGCAAAGGTTCTGTGTCCACAGACAAACAGCATCAGCACCACCTTTGGGCTTGTTAGAATCTGCATTACTGGGCTCCACTTTGAGCTCTTGGATCAGAATCTGCTAATGGGATCCAGGAAACTAGTTTAACAAGTCCTCCAGTTGATTCTAATGGACATTAAAGATTGAGAAGACAGGTTTAGGCATCAGAGACACTTGATATAAAACAGTCTCCTGTTTGTCTCTTAAAACTCTTTTCTCCATTTAAGTGTTTTCATTTATCTTTCATGTCCTTTCATGGCTCCTTTCTTCCTTCCTCTTTTTTCTTCCTCTATCTACCTATGTCTTTCCGTTCTACTTTTTCACTTCCTGTTTCTTTCCCAGCTCACTTTAGCTTTGAACTGCCTCATTCTTGAAGATGTATACAAATCTAGCACTTCTGCTCACAAAGTTTGCCAACCTAAGCAATTCTATCAGATACCCATGCTCAGCATTATGAAAGAAACGAAACAGAACATCAGCTGCTTTGTTCTTCAAACAATGCAGCTTGCAGAAACGACAATATAGAATCAGTCACTGTACATTTCTTTGGTATTAATGAGACTTTAATTAGCAAGGGCACTCATGACAGTCATGTGCTGTCTACAAAATGTCTGGGGGCATGGAAGAAGACAAGACTTTCAGCCTTACCAGAACATTCGGCCCTTGTTTCAGGGTTATGTGTTCATCCCTTCACCACAGGAGGTAGCTAATAACCACAGCAGGAACAAATATTAGTATTAATAATTAAAATTTTTTAAATGTTAAGAAATATGTTTTTTTGTTTAACTGAAATAGCATGTCTTTATTATAAAGCCTGCTGCTCATAACAGTAATTTCTCATAATTATTTAGTGTTAAATATGGTCCAGGCCTTGTTCTACAGGCCTTACAGTTATTAATATATTTAACTCTTTCCACAACCTAGACAGTAAAGAATCTGCTTGCAATGCAGAAACCTGGGTTCGATCCCTGGGTTGGGACGATCCCCTGGAGAAGGCAATGGCTACCCACTCCAGTATTCTTGCCTGGAGAATTCCATAGATAGAGGAGCCTGATAGGCTACTGTTCATGGGGTCGCAAAGAGCTGGATACGACTGAACAACTAACTTTCACTTTTTCACAACCCTACGAGTTAATGGTATTACCTTCTCCATTTTACAGAGAAGCAAATAAAAGCATAGAAAGGTTAAATAACTTGTCAAGGGTCACACTGCTGGGAAATACTAGAGATGGGATTTGCATAAAGGCAATCTCGATACACATCCTAGATCAGATGCACTCTGTTAAGCTGCTTCTCAAGCGAGAATGAGTTGACTCATACAGGATGCATTTGAATTTCATACTCCTTCATAGTTCCCACTAAGGTATTTATTAAGCAGTTTCATGTCCTAGCACTTTCAGTTGGAAAGACTATAGTGTCGTGGAATTTAGCTTGATGATTATGGAGAAACTCACAGTTTTAATCTCAAAGGGTTACAATTTCTTCTCTTGTGAAAAGAGAGTGCTAGACTTCATTAGATTATATTTATGGTGCACTCCAGATCCAACATTCTATGAATTCTATGAATTCCCTCTTTAACATATAAGGACCCTTGTGATTAGATTTATGCACCTGGGTAATCCAGGATAACCTCTCCACCTCTACATAAATCCTTAATGTAATCGTATCTACAAAGTCTTTTTGTCATGGAAGGTAACACATTAACAAATTTCAGGGATTAGGACATGGGACATCTTAGGTTGGGGATATTACTCTGCCTACTCTGGGGATATTTTATAGTTCCCCAGGAAGACTTCTATTTCATATATTTAAAAACAAATGTGTTCATAACAAAAAGGAAAAAAATATTTAATTCTGAAATATTATAACATTAATGAAGTTTACATTAATTAAGCAACAAACTGCACAAGTCCCTTTACTATTTCCTAGAGTTGCTATTGTTTTGAGTACAAAAGAATGTTAGAGTCCCAAAAGACCACAGAGACAATCTAGAGAAGTCAAGCCTTCTTATTTTATGTACAAAGAAACAAGGGCTCAGAGAGGCTAGTGACTTGCTAGTGAGTGAGAAGTGAGCCTAACTAATACTTCCTGGCTTGGTTCCCAGACCTAAGTCTCTTCCATGATACCTTTAGGCTGCTTTTCATTTTTTCAATATACCAATAATTTCTAAGACTTCTGCATAAAATTTCTTAGCTTAAGGAAAAATCCTAGCTAAATATTCTTTGGCATTTCAGGGAACTCAGACACTCTTTTGCAACTGATGCTAATGATTAGAACAGGCCTCACTCTTCCTTCTTCTTTGGGGAAGTATGTGCAAGAGTAAAATATTGCAGAAGGAAAAAGAGTGTTGGTCTTTTGATTGCCATGTGACGATAAAGAGTAGGTGGAAAGCTATGCTGTGGTAAGGAAAGTAGCTAAACCACAGATGAAGAGCTCACTGAAAAAACATTTTATAAATACATTTTCTTACCCCTAAAATGATGTCAAATACCTTAGATGTCATTGCTAGTAAGGAGATTTAATTCCACTTGGGCTTTGATAAAGCAAAAACTATATTAAACACAGAAAGTCTAAGAATAACAACAAACTTAGTTGACTCCTTAATATATGCTACAGTCTTCCTACGTCAAATCCTTGTTTTGAAAAGTAAAATCTTAACTTCTGCATTGCATAGAGCAAAGAGAGGGCAAACCCAGACCTAACACTGGCAGCGTGGACAGCACTGTCAGCCTTCCCACTCCAGTTTCCCCTTCCTTAAAAAGGAGAAACTTTTAGCTTCTCCTTGAAGAAAGACAACAAGGCCATTCTGAAACACTACTGTTAGAAACCCTACCATTCGGAAACTACATTAACAAATTAAAGGTTAAAGAGTACCTGATGATTTCAATAGATGCTAAGAAAGCATTGTTTAAATACAAAATCCATTCTTACTTTTTATTTCATCTTAGCCAACTAGTAATTGAAATAAATTTTCTTAAATAAATGTGCTGTATAGAACCTACCAGAATTCAACAACAAAAATTATCATGGTGAACCCCATGTTCCAGTCATTCCAGTTAGCTTTTTAGTGACTCATTCATAATACGAATGAAGAGTCAAGGATTCTTAGACATTTGACTAAAATCTCTAACAATAGCAAAATAAAAGCACACAGGGAAAAAATGCAGGGAGCAGAAGAACAATAAAAGGATTAAAAATATATATAGAGAGAGAAGGAGGAGGAAAGAAAGAAGGAAGGAAGGAAAAAATAGGGAAGGAAGGAAGGGAGAACAACAACCTTCAGAGAACATAAAAGAGATTTGGAAATTTTAAAATATATATGAAAAGCAAAACCAATAGAAAGGTTGGAGGATAAAATTGAGAAAATATTCAAAAAATAAAGAAGAGAAAGATAAAGGGTTTGAAAATGGTAGAGAAAAGATAAAATTAATTAGAAGATAGGATCTGAATAACAGGAATTCTAAAGAGAGTGCAGAGAAAATGGTAGGGAAAACATTACTAAAGAAACAATATAAGAAAACTTCCAGAACTAATGTACATGGGTTTCCAGATTCAATGACAAAGCACAAAGGTATACCAAGGCATATCACTCTGAAATTTCAGAGCACTCAAGACAAAGAGAAGATTCTGAAAACTTCTAGAAAGGAAAACAGGTATGTTAAAATGTCAATGGACTTCAAATAATATCATTGTCAGCAAGTAATTAAAGAACTGTCTCCTAAATTTTGAAGGGGAAACATTGTTAACATAAATACCTGAATTCAGCCAAGTTATAAATCATATCTAGTGTGACATACTTCAACATTAGGGTCTCAAAAACTTTATTTTCCATGAGTTTTTATAAGGAAGCTACTGAAGAATATGTGCCACCAAAACAATGGAGTAAAATAAGAAAAAGACTTGAGATTCCAAAAAATAAGGATGCAAGAAAATGAAGAGATCAAAGGACTTCCTAGACTGATAGCAGAGGCAAAGCATGGCATGGCTGAAGTTCAGCTTGCAACAAAGCAGTTATTTTCAGCAAAGGAATACTGTTGACAGTCAGTACAGGGTAAGTTATGCTGCAGTAATACACAACCCGTCCCAAAATCTCAGTGAATTAAAACATCAGAGGTTAACTTCTCTTTCTACATGCCCATTGTAGATTAACTTGGTTAGCAGACAATCTCTGCTTAGGATGGAGATTTAGAAATTAGGCTAAAAGGGAAGATTTTTAAAAGAAAAAGTGAAATATACATATTACTTAAATTGAACATACTGAAATAAATTTTACAGCTTTGTTGAGAAGTCTGAGGCTTAATTAGTAATAGGTACACACACACACAAAAAAAATCAGCAAAAAAAAAAAAAAGATTGTACAAAAAGGAAATGTATTTAAAGTATACTGTTTAGCTTAGCTCTGAACAAAATTTTACAATCATGTCAATATTGACACCAAATGTTAAATATTATAACTTTTAAAAATTTACAAATTGGATTTCATTAAAAAGCATCAACCATAAAAAAATTTATAAATTAGACTTTATTAAAACTAAGAATTTCTGTTTATCAAAAGATAACATGTAGAGATAAAAGGGTAAGTAATAAACCAGAAGAAGAAACTACATGTCTAATAATTGTGGACTTGAATCCATAATATATAAAGAAATATGAATCAAAATCAGAAAGACTGACAATCCCAAAAAAAAAAAAAAACAGACAGAAGCACTTCATAAAAAGAAATTTATGAATAGTCATGAAGCCTACAAAAAGTTTTTCAACATCATTGGTCACCAAGATAATGAAAATTAAAGAGAAAAATGAGAATCTACTAGATTAAACCTATGAGAAGATGATTGCATACAGACCAATCTGATAAAATATGACTAAAATTCAAGGAATGACCATACCAAATATTGATGAGGACATAAAGCAGCTGAAACTCACATACTGTTATTCCAAGTAAATATCAATGTAACCACTTTGACAAACATTCTGGCTATATCTACTAAAGCCAAGCATACATACAACTATGTCCCAAAGTTCCACTCATGGCTATAAATCCAAGGATAGTAAGGGCTACTGTCTATCAAAGGGTAAGTACAGGAATGCTTATAGCAGAAACGTTTAATAGACTAACACAAGAACCCATATGTGCATCAACTGTAGAATGGAAAATTGTAAAATGGTCACATAGTAGAATGGTACATAGCAATGAAAAAGAACAATATTTTTACATACAATGTCTTGCTCATAGAATACAGGGTGAAGGAAGCCAGTTATAAAATAATATGTTTTATATGATTATTGTATGATACAAGTATATGACTGTTGAATTGTACAAAACATACTATATAATTTCATTCATTAAGATTTCAAAACAGGAAAAATCGATCCAGAGTGGTAGAGAAGAGAATACTGTGAACATTGGCCAAAAGTGAAAGGGATAGTCACTCAGTCATGTCTGTCTCTTTGCAACCCCATGGACTGTAGCCTGCCAGGCTCCTCTGTCCATGGGATTTTCCAGAATAGTAGAGTGAGTTGCCATTCCCTTCTCCAGAGGAGCTTCCCAACCCAGGAATCGAACCCAGGTCTCCCTCACTGCAGGCAAATTCTTTACTTATGAGCCACCAGGGAAGCCTGAGCATGAGAAATGCAGTAACATTAACTAGAGACAAGGTATAAAGGGATTCTACTGCAGTTCTGGAGATGTTTTATATGTTGATCTAGGTGATGGCTATGTGTTTATGTAAATATATAATAATTTTGCATACTAAGTTAATTTACTTTGAAGATTTTAGATAAGACCCCCATAATATGTATGACAAAGGATACGAAAATATAAGTCTGAGAAAATATACTTGTAAAACATAATTGACAAAGAATTTTTATGCAAAATTCATGAAAATTTTCTATATATTTTAAGAATATAAATAACCCAACAGAAAAATAGGCATCATTGAAAAGAAAATAGGAATGTATCCAAAAAGTACAAAAAGATATTCAATCTTGTTAATTATCATGGAAATGCAAAATAATATCACAAATACCATTTCCATATACCAGAAAAGCAAAATTTTAAAGTTCATCAATATCAAGTGTTGGCAAGGTATGGAACAATCAGAACTTAAAACACTGCTGCTGCTGCTGCTGCTAAGTCACTTCAGTCGTGTCCGACTCTGTGCAACCCCAGAGATGGCAGCCCACCAGGCTCCCCTGTCCCTGGGATTCTCCAGGCAAGAACACTGGAGTGGGTTGCCATTTCCTTCTCCAATGGCACTTAATTATGATCCCCGTTTACATCAAGTTGAAAAAACACACAATACTAAACCACATACGGATCAGGATAATGTCTTATATTTTAAGCTAGACAGAGTACACATAAATTTGTTATTTTTCACAAATCTTTGCACTAAACATCTATATTATGTTTATAATAAGAAAAAATGTCTGATATTTTGTTTTGGTTCAGAGCAGAACTTAGTGGTCTCTAAAATCTCTTTTATTTCTAGTAAATCAAAGGATTTTGAAGTTTTCATTAAAACTGTACCTAGATT
This sequence comes from Bison bison bison, assembly GCF_000754665.1. Taxonomy (NCBI): domain Eukaryota; kingdom Metazoa; phylum Chordata; class Mammalia; order Artiodactyla; family Bovidae; genus Bison; species Bison bison. The sequence continues at coordinate 2,086,989 of NW_011494945.1, read as the reverse complement.
TAATATTCTGGTTATTTGTGCGTTCCCAAATTAGAAGCCTAAGAAGTATTATTATCCAGGACATGGGCTAACAGGCACTCTTTCTTTTGTAACACAGTACTTTCAAAAACATTATTTTGTATCTTTGCCTTTCTTCAAAGGATGTGAACAAAATGTTCAAGGTCAATGAAACAATTTACAAGTTTTACCAAACAGAGTAGGGCAGGGAGAAAGAAAAAAGAGAGATAAGGTTTGATTCCCGAGGACCTTTTGATGTATCGGAAGTCTGCTGGAAAATCAGTTTCTTTATAAAGTAAATAAACACTTTTGAAGTCAGTCCATTCTGCTGGTGTTTCCTAAGTGAAAGACAGATTTAAAGGGAGGGAGAAATGAAACTGAAGCAGCTGAAGCAGCACTGTCCTTTCAGATTGTCATTTTCTTCAGACATTACATATTTAGAAGACAAACTCTAAGAAAATAAAATTTAATGTCACAAAAATGTACTTTTCCACCAGCAGCTATAGAGACATTACCAAAAACTCATTTTACAAAACCTTTGGAATTATAAATACCTCTGACTTGAGCATAATATTAACCAATGGACTAAGAAAACATGCCACAAACAATAATTCAAAGTCTTACAAGGGCACTCTGATTGGTATATACACTTAATTTTTGTTTAAAGGCATAGTTTAGTATAGGGATCTTATAAAAATTGTCTGTTTCTGCAAGATTGTTTACCTTTGATATTTCATTGAATATTACTTATATCTATCATAACTCATTACATTGATAAGTCTTAATATAATGTATATTATTACTTTTCCCCCTCCTTCTATTCTTTTAGCCTCCAGACTAGAAACTCAGCTAAACTTGTAAATCAGATATTTATGTACATTTCACTTATAGATTTTACCTAAGATTTATTCCTTACACCTTGAGTTTCTGTTAAACATTTACTTGCTATGTTGTTTGAGAGAATCAGGAGAGTCAAAAATCTTACTGCTTTTTTAAAAAGTCCCATTAACTAGTCCCTTAATAGGATAATTCCTTCTCTCTCATACCTCATAAACCTGAAATCATGTTCCTTTCTCAATTGTTTTTCCCCTTGTTTTTTTCACTTCTGTAGCAATGAAGAGAAGAGGGTGGTGGCTGGTAAATATTTGTGAAGGCAAAGATAGCTTACGGACAACTTGACACTTCCTGGTTCCCAGCACAGAGCTGTGGCTCCCCCAGATCCGACTCACAAGGCCAGGCAAAGGAGCACGCTCACTGAAGGAGTTATCATCCGAGGATTTCATTAGCGTGGCCCAAACTATCATCTTGATCCAGTACATTTTCTATTACTTTATCTCATTTACAGTGTAAATGTGGCTTCTTGGTTAAATCATAGTCATTTTTCTGTCAATTTTGGTGCCCTTCTGCTTAGCCATTTTGACATTATACTTTAAAATGGAGAGTTCTCTGTAAACAAAAACGGAATTTGGAAGAACAGTGTCCTCGGTCTTTCTTGATACTTACTGAGAGGGAGAGAGAGCTAGTGGTAAGGCCCCCAATATAGCTGAACTGTATAGATGTTGAATAGAAAAAAGAAAAAATGCTTTTGATCTCCTTGAAAATATCTATCTAGGTGTGTATCACATTTATGCTTTATTATTAAATCTTTAATTTCAGTGTTTGTTCTAAAATCAATGGGGAATTTCAGCTATAGATTCATGTAAAATAAAATAATTAAAAAATAATTGTAAAAGGAAAATCAAAGTTGTAGAGTAAAACAAAGCTATTAAGTGTATTTTCTGAAATGCTAATTATGTTCTAGTATAAGTTAGACCTACCCTCACCTCCCTATGCCTTGGAAATTGCATTTTAAATTACACTATTTCGAAGTAGGCACCATAAGGGTAAGAAAGTGGGACTAAAAGGGTAAATGTAAAGGCAAAAGAGAAAAAAGCTGGATGGCCTGATTAATCCACTTTTGGTGCTCATTATATAGTAGACATCTAGTTCACACTACAGTTTTAAATAAAGTCATAGAGTTTATAAAATATTAAATACAGTATGATTCAATTTTAGTTTTAAAAATCTACATTTCCATGCACAGGAAAATATCTGAAAAAATTATACCCTAGATATTTTTGGTTATGGGATTATGTACATGTAATCTTTTTTTCAATTTTCAAAAGTATATAAATATATATATGTAAATATATACATAAATTATACACATGTGGTGGTGGTTTAGTTGCTAAGTTGTGTCCGACTCTTTGCAACCCCATGGACTGTAGCCCACCAGGCTCCTCTCTCCATGGGTTTTCCCAGGCAAAAATACTGGAGCAGGTAGCCATTTCCTTCTCCTGCGGATCTTCCTGACTCAGGGATCAAACTTGGGACTCCTGCATTGCAGGCTGATTCTTTACAGACTGAGCCACTATACATATATAGTTTTATAATATATATACATAATCACATATACTACATTTTGTACATATGCATATAATATATATATAATTATATATATAATGTCTGTCTATATTATATATACTATTATTACTAATAATAAAAATTATTTTTAGCTTAAAAATGTATTATTTCATTGTGACCTAAGAGGTTCCTAAGTTAAATCTGGAGAAATCTGACAATTCACTTCATTTATTCGAACATTTAAAACAATATATTTTGAGCATTTACCATACATCAGACCCTCTCACAGGGGCAACTTAGCATCTAAACCACCACCACCATATGTATACAATTTATGTATATATTTATATACTTTTGAAAATTGAAGATTAAATGTACACTATATGTCATATTACATATGATAGTGACATATGACTGTTCTGTTCTCAGACAACTAAAAGTCAAGTTCCAAATCCAAGAAATTCAGCTGTCTCCCAACACTGTCTAGATTATTTCAACAAATATTTGTTGAGCCACTCTGAGATCCTCAGAGGATGAAAACAAAATTGATTAGGGAGACATATGCAACCTTAGACTATAATGTGCAGTGAAACACTGAATGGGGGTGAATGATAAGAGTGAATACATAAGCAGTGCTCACCCTGTTAAGCACTGCTTAACACTAAGCACTTCATGTGCATAAACTCCTCACGGCAGCCTTATTAAGTAAGGCCTGTTGTTATTATTCCCATGTTATATATGAAGAAACAGGAGCTGAAAGAGATTAAGTGTCCTCTACAACATGGATTAGCTAGTATATGGCAGAGATTGAACTGGAACCCAGGCAATCTGGCCCCAGCACCCAGGCTCTAAACCACTACCCAGCCTAGGTGCTGGTTTGGCAAAGAAAAAGAAGGAGTACATTCCGGAACAGAGAAAAAGATGTTTAACACATTTGGAAGTAAACCTGTGGAAGGAATGTGTCCAACAGTAGGTAAGGCTTTATAGAAAAGATACAAGCAGCACAATCAAGATATTTAAGTAGTGGGAATCTGGGAGCTTTGCCCTGAAAATTATGTATGGATAAATCAAAGATCAAGGTAAAGATGAGAAACAACTGATGAAAGATTCTGAAGCAGGTGGGCGCAAATATAACAGAGAGAAAAGAAATTTTTGTTATGAAACATTTTGCAGTGATAAGAGTTGAGAAAGCTCAGACCAGGAAACCAAGTAAAAATATCTAGGTGTGAGAGAACTAAGAATGGGAGGGTGCTGTCAGAGGCACAAAAAGGCTAGAGTTCTGGATCCAAGTGAGAACAGCTAAGCATTCTAAGAAGGGCAGCCAACTACAGGAACTGAGTAAAGTGAAGAACTTTCTGTGGAAAACAATTTGGACTGTGTAGACTGAACTGTCAGGCAGCTGTTATGCAGCAGAGGCAAGAAGTCTGATGGAGGAGGAATTAGAGAGATGGACAGATGTTTGGATGGTGCTGCAGTCACCAAACCAGGAGGATGACACTGCACAGTAAAGAAACTGTGCAAGGAAAAGAACGTGGACTCACACTGGAACCTCATTCCATAAACGGGAGAATGTCTCCAAAAGAGGAGTCAGGGAGTCAAGAAGGGAAAAACAAAGAGAAACAGAAGGAGAAAAAAATCAATGCCATGACAGCTCAGATACAAAGACTTTAGAGAGCTTTTTAAAAATCAATACTTAACATTTGTTTTCACATATCTTCCATAAAATCTGAAATACGTCATTTCATTTTATTGTGATCTCAAACTATATGCATTGCCCATGCTAAAAGTGAGAAAAAGTTGAATTCTGAAGTAAATTGATTTTTTGAAAAAACTGTCATTGCAGTTATGTTAATCACAAAAGTATGACAGTAAATTATTCTTGGAGATTTTTGATGTCAAAATACACAAATAACATGACTGCTTTTTAGACTCATATGCAGATCTATTTATGAAACTGAACCCCACAGTTCAAAGGTATTAACATTAAGCTCCAAGATCATTTCTGCTCTGTGGAAATACCAAGCAGTAGACTTATTCTGATGCTTAACATGCTCCAGTTCTCACTTGTACAAATGGGTCTGTAGGAATGAATGTGACTGGGGAGCAAACACCTATTGGGAAGCATCCCCTGTACTCTTTGGGAACACAAAGAGCCATCACATTCAGGATAAGATAAAAGAGAATCCTTTGGGGATAACCATCTCATGGTCGAGCATCAGAAAAATTAGTTACTTAAGAAATTTTTATTTTTTAAAAAGCCTTACCCAACAAGAAAAGGCAGCAGGGAAGAACTCGTTTCATAGGTACAAACTTCAGTCTGTAGTCTTCCCTATCTTTAGGATTATCACAGGTACACAAAAAAGGTATCAAACTTTTAGTTGTTCCAAAGAGTGATCTTTCCTCCCTGCATCAGTTTACTTACTGATCATCTATAAACAAGTCTGTAAAAGTGTTTATAAAAGGAAAAGAAGGTGTATTGACTCTCCTCTGGCACAGTTTCATTTCAAAAGATGCTGGTGACCCAGCAAACACCATCAACTATCCCTTTAACATTCCCAAACAGACACCACAACCCTTTCACTCCCGAGAGACCATATTCTTTGTAGCCTCTGTTCTGTAGAACTTTGGATGTCTGCTAAATTGTTGTCTGTTACAAAGCATCCTTTTGCTGTGACAGATGCCCCCAACTCCTTCTCTCCGCTGAGCTCACAGAATCACAGCTGTGTTGTACCACAAGTACAGTGTTGTCAAATCTTCACTTTGTTTAATTATTCAAGTTGGTTCTACCACAGAATTAAATTGCCTGGGGATATTATGGAATTTTAGCACAAACAACACACATGACCCTATAGATGCCATCCTTTGCCAAGTATCTACACAGACCCCACTGCTCCCTCACAGTGGTAACTGACAGCACACCCCCTAACAACCAGAAGCAAAGCTAGATGGAGCAGTTTAATCCAAAGCCAGTTTACCTCCTTGCTGTATCACAGTCCTTCATGCTGTGAGCCCTTGCTTGTTCAACGCCAGTATAAATCAGAAATTCAGCCTGGAAGTGGTTACCTCCCCAGAATTCAAGTTCTGGCCAGTTTATGAACACTACTCCAAGGCTGTAGTTCCCTGAATTAAATAGAATCATCAGGATCAACTTCATCCTCTGAACTTTATTTTTTCTTTACTCGCTTCTGCCCAAAGTACTTTAAAAAGCATAAAGAAGTGTTTATCTGTGGAATAGGCATTGCCCAGTGCTCCAGTGGGATTATGACAAGACTAACTTGGAATGCTTATTTTCTTTCATCCCATAAAATTTTTAAAAACTAGAGTATTAGGAGAGGAAATAGGCTTTAGAGATCATCTAGTTAGAGTTGCTCATTTTGTGAAGAGGAAATGGAGATAGAGTGGTAGAGTGATTTGTCAAGTATCTCACAGCCAGAAGGAGCAGACATCCTGTTGTGTCCTAATCCAGGGCTCTGCCACTGAAGGCTCTGTCACCAAAAGAAGGCCCTTCTCTACTATCCTATCCTCCTTCCTTTCTCTGCACTTCAGCCAGGGTGAGTGTCTCTCTCTTGAAAAGAGAAAGGACAGCTGCTGTCTCTTTGCTGTGTTATGGTGTAAACTGGAGGCTGGACTAGCACAAGGAGGTGCAACTCTGAGGAGGATATATTTATAGGGAAGAGGGCCTCCCAATCCCCATAACATCCTGGTGCCTCAGTGTCTACGGGCTAAGAAATCAGTGCATAGAAAGGGACTTTTCTTGGTCACCATGTAACTAGGAACGCAGCTGCACTGGCGGCCGCACAATTCTCCAGGGGCGACCAGGCATCAGTCCAGCACCTCTGAGAACTGATGGAGCTGGGAGAGCTGACTTCTTCCCTCCACGCTTGGAAAGATGCATGGCTTGAGCTCTCCTAGGCTGGGAGGGGAGAAGCAGATTAAGAAGCTACAGAAGCTGAAACCAAAAGTGCCCTTTCTCAAGGCTCAGCAATCACTTCTCAGTGCTGGATGAATTAATGAGGAAACATGGCAGCAGGCCGGGGGGGTGGCGGGCAGATGTTTGCTGTAATGGACTTTCAACATTCCAAGGATTAGTGTATTTATCTAAGCAGGGTTTTTTTTTTTCCATCTTACTTAGAGAAACATAGATTTCTGATAATTTTAAGGAACCTGAGAAGTCAGCAAGTACAAAATACTAATTAACTGAGGGATCCAAACTGTAACTGGCTTAAAGCCTTTCAAGTTATTCTATATTTAATCAAATATAAACTAATTTGGTAACTTGCACTAATAAAATATTTCCCAGGAGACAGAAAAGACTGAGACTGTTTCCTGAGTAGACAACTCTATTGCATCTACATTTATTTCCTAACCCTTGACCTCCCTCCTAAGCTCCAGTCCTGAGCTTTGAACAAGCTGCTTAACTCCCATGATCTCTGCATCCACACAGTCTAATGCGTTTCTCAAGCTGAAATGTATAAAGCTGAATGCATTATTTTCCCTCTAAAATTATTTTCTGATTTTTATAAATTTTTATAAATGGTATGACTGTTTTCAAACTCAAGACTTTGTAGTTAGCTTTTATTGCATCCTTTTCTTTATCCTCAATCACAATTGTCCTATTGATGATCCCTGCTTCATGCTCTGTGGAGTCCACTTCTCTGCTCTAGTCTCACTGCCTCATGCCTTTACATCTGTGCCCAGGTGCTCACATACTCTCACACACTCCTGCACTCATAACTAATTTGTCTAATTCCCCCTGGTTCTAGATGGTCTCACTACCTTGGATACCATACCTGAGGAATCTTTCTAAAACACCTCTCTGATCTTAAATATTTGAGTAGTACAGCCTTTGCTCTCAGAAGAATCTAATTGCCTTAGCTTGGCAACTGCAACGTCCTATCCTGTAGGGGCTACTGTCTATCATGTCCCCTGACTCCCCAAAGATGTATGGTTTCTATACACGGGTCAGTTGTTAATGCCTTTCCTCAACTTGGATTGCCTTTGCCCCGTCTCTGACTGTTACCACCTTAACTTCTTCCAACTATTTCTCTGCTCATCAATTCACCTTAATTCCCTGAGCACTTATTAATATTACATGTAGCACCATATCCCCATATAACATTATATATTGTTTTATACTATTTCTGTTTTCCTATGTTTCCCATTACATATTTATCTGTGAAGAACAAGGGGATGTACTAGGCAGTTCAGGTGTTTAATTATATATAAGAATTATGTATTGGAAAGAAATATGTACACAAATAACATTAATATGTATCATTATATAGTAAGTACTAAAGTTAGAAAGCAGAAAATCAGAGCAAAAAAAGATTATCTGCAACTGAGAGTATCAGAAAAAAAATTCATGGAGCATTAGACCTGAAGCCCCAAATTAGGATTACATTCTATGGTGTCTCAGACATACTGGGTTCTCCAAGAATATGTGCTGACTGAGTAACTATGGATTAACTAACTAATGAATAATGAAAATGAACACAAAAACAAGGTGATTTATCAAACTGTTGTTGTTGCTTAGTCACTAAGTCATGTCCAACTCTTTGCGACTCCATGGACTTGTAGCCCACCAAGCTCCTCTGTCCATGGGATTTCCCAGCCAAGAATACTAGAGTGGGTTGCCATTTCCTTCTCCAGGAAGATCTTCCCAACCTAGGGATTGAGCCCACGTCTCCTACATTAGCAGGCGGGTGGCTTAGAGGGTAAAGTTTCTGCCTGCAGGGCAGAATACCTGGGTTCGATCCCTGGGTCGGGACAATCCCCTGGAGAAGGAAATGTCAACCCACTCTGGTACTCTTGCCTGGAAAATCCCATGGATGAATAAACCTGGTGCAGGTTACAGTCCATAGGGTCACAAAGAGTCAGACACAACTGAGCGACTTCACTTTCACTTACTTTCTTTACCACTGAGTCACCTGGGAATATCACCCACTATGTCAATGACAAAGATTAGAAAAGTTTACACAAATGACTCATGAGCAGTTATCTATCCAATAGGCACTCCATCCCCTTGTGTTTCCTTAATCTTTAAGTTTGCCCAGATCTTGCATCATGATCTACTAGAGGTATGTGACATAGGTGTGTCACTCCCAAAGTGAGCAGTATCTAAGAACCCATGGAGTGATAGAAACAGACATGTCTTTCCAGAGCCTGTAATTCTACACTGCTCCAGGAAATCTCTTCACTCCAGGGGGAGGAAAACACTCTAGCCTTAACCTTTCTGAGAGCAGGAGGCCTTGAGAGTGGCTACGCAGACACACCATTTGTCCTATTGATAAAAGCCCCATCTAGGTACTTTTCATGTTACAGTTGCAGAAATAAAGGTTTCAAACATAAGGGAATTGCCCAAAGTCATAGAGAAAACCAGCAGCAAGCAAACATAGCAGCAAAGGGCTGGGATCTCCTGCCCCGAGTCCAGTGGGTCATGCCACCTCCAATTAGGAATACTTAAGAGCAGCCAGAACTAGTCCCAGGGCCTCCTTTGACAGTGGGACCTTTTGACGACCCCAGTCTCTTTAACTATTAACTGTATCAACTCTTCCACCTGCCATGTACTAAGCTTCCCATCCCCACAGGCAATGACATTACAGGTGCCTAAAGAGAAGGTTATAAATATTAATCAAGAGAGTGAAGTTCATGCTTGAGAATGTTATGACAGTCAAAGTAACACATAAGACAGAAATTACTTCCACTGAATAGGGAGACATCTTTTCATTGCGTGAAGCCTCTGCCTGCAAGGTAATTTCCTGTAGAGGCTGTAGTGTGAAGGAAAAGAGTAGAAAAGCTAACCTATATGGTTCTTTATAATGAATATGTTGAAGTCTTCTGAAAGTAAATAAAGTCCCTGTAAAACACTATGAAATTTCTTTGCAAATAGCCCATAAATTGGCTATAAAGTTTACTTCAGCCTGAAAGGCAGGCCATGAATATAATTAGGACTCACTACAAGAATCCAGACCAAGGGTGAGGACAGGTCTAAGTACTGCTCAATGTGAAGGGAAGAGTGGTCAGGTAGGAATGTTAATTGCCTCTCAAACAGACCCCTGAGGAAATTCTGCAGGCCCTCTCCATTTCTTTTGGGGGATGAGGCCCAGTGATGGGGAAGAGAAGTTATCCATAAAATTTCACTGCTAGACTAAGTCCCTAGTTCTGTACAGTCACAAGCAGTTATGATTATTCCCAGACCTGGGATATTTCTTATCAGTGAGCCTAAAGAAATAGGAAAAGTACAGAGAGCGGTTCCAAAAATCCTTGAATTTGTGCAAATCCAGTAATTAAGAATTTAAAATAATTATGTTGGCTCCTCTTAATGGTATTTCCTTAAGGCAAGTTCGTATTAATAGCTCATGTTTCTATAGCTTTTAAGCATTTACAAATGATTTTTACCTATATTACCTCATCTGAACCTCCCATCAAGTATGTAAGGTATTATACTGTGTGAAAGTACAGGCTTAAGGAATGTTGATCTCTCACTTAAAAATCTTTGGGAACCTGCTTGTCTCTGGGGCTATACATTGAATGCATGGAATATCTACAAGTTCTATTGGAAAACCATGTCTGTGCAGAGTGAAATAATAGACATAAGGTGATATTTATTTACACATATGGACATATATGCATACATACATACATATATATGCATAATTTCAGTATATGTGTATATATAAGATAAACCAGTTTCTTACGGTAAAATGGATATAGGAACTGTTAATATTTATGATCCAGAAAAATTTGTGAAATTCAGTAAACATATAAGTTTAATGTGGAAATAACTGAATATATATTAACAGTCTGCAGAAATGAAACAGACAGAAAATGAATTCACTAAGTTGTTGATGAGAGTATCATTTATATATATTTTTTTCCTTAAAAAAATAGATTTTCAGACTTTTCATGGAATGAAAGCATGATATATATATATATATACACACACATACACATGGTATGGCTTAAACTTACAGAGATGACTACTAACTACTTTTATTTGTCCTTTGCTGCATTAAATGATCAATGGGGCACCCCCAGGGACTCCTGGGTACAGCTTGGAGGCAAGGCTACCAAAAGAAATAAGTGCAAAACCCACCTTTCTTACTAGTTAAGTGATTCCGAGTAAGATTCTTAACATGTATAGGCATCAGTCTACACCTATGAAATGAGGATAATGATCTAATACTTCTCCAAGAGGCTTGAAATATTTTTTTAAAAGATGTGAGTGAAAATGAAAAGCAATATAGAAATGTTAGTGGATTTTCTTATTTTCTTTCTTAAATTCAGAAGAATTTAAAACTGGGATAAATTTTATATGCCTTATAAATTGATAGCTGTTTTGTTTCTTTTTTAAGTTTTATAGACTTAGCTTGCGGCAAATACTGCATGAATGTAGTAATTTTTGAAGCTATAGACAGTTTCGCTCACTGTTACAACCTCTTAACAAACATGTAGAATAATTTCTATGGTAACTGGCTGAGATCAATTTCAAAATGATCACAAACTTCTCTAAGCCCTCTATGCAAGCCCCTTTTGCTGTCTCTGCCATCAGGAAGGGAGAATCTGGGCTTTGCTGTATGATTTGCTTTGGCCAATGGGATATTAGAAAACATGACACAACAGACATTTGAAAAAGGCTCACCGGTGTTTGCGTTCTTTTCCTTCTAGGATCTTATGAACAAGTCCAGACCTGATAGCCTGCTGGATGATGCCATGTGGAGAAAGGCCTCAGGCATTTCAATCATCCCACATCATCCAGACGAGTCCCCACCATGTGAGTGAGTGAGGCCATCCTCAACCTTCCAACCTTAATCAGGCCAGCCCAACAAAACAGGAGAAGGAATAAATGTTGTTTTCTTAAACAAGTAGACTTTACAGTGGTTGGTTATGTAGCAAAAGATAACTGATGCCTTTGCCTAAAATGATTGCCACAGCTACAGAAATTTCTAGAAACTTCTCTTCAGTGACTTGTTCAAGGAATGATTATTCCTATGCTCAAAAGACCTCTTAGACTTTAAAACACTGAATTTGTGAGCAGTTATCATTTTACTTGAAGAAAGTTACTCAACTAATGGAACCAAGTGTGTTAGGGTTCGTTGCTCAGTTGTGTTCAACTCTTTGCGACCCTTAGACTGTAGATCACCAGGCTCCTCTGTCCATGGAGTTCATGCAACAACACTGGAGTGGGTTGCCATTCCCTTCTCTAGGGGATCTTCCTGATCCATGGATCCAACCCAGGTCTTCTGCAAAGCAGGCAGATTCTTTACTGACTGAGCCATTGGGACGAAGCAAATCCTTTAAGACTCAGAATCCCTAAAGATGACCCGGAAGTAAACAATAGTTTGGTTAAGTTTTTTAAAACCAACTGCAATACAGGGGAACAAACTCGTGAGGAAAGGAGTGCTTGGTGTGCTTCCACCTTCAGCTTCTGTGCCTTTCACAGAACTTCCAACAGGCTATTTTGGGACAGAGCATCTAGAGGTTCACGACCTCTGTGGTTTGTAGGAGGCACAATGAGGAGGCTCCAGGGAAGAATACACCATTTTCAGTGGAAAACAAGCGGAGGTTACCAGCTTTGATGACTTTATACTTTGGGTCTAGATTTGCTGCACCTTTATGTTAATAGTAAGACACAAACTGCTTAAAAAATAATCCACGAGGCAGATATGAAGAGCATTTTAAGAGGTGCAATCTCTTTGAAAAAAGGATCAAACTCTTGAACTCAGCATCCTGCTGCTGCTAAGTCACATCAGTCATGTCCGACTCTGTGCGACCCCATAGAGGCAGCCCACCAGGCTTCTCCGTCCCTGGGATTTTCCAGGCAAGAACACTGGAGTGGGTTGCCATTGCCTTCTCCAATGCATGAAAGTGAAAAGTGAAAGTGAAGTCGCTCAGTTGTGTCCAACTCTTAGCGACCCAATGGACTGCAGCCCACCAGGCTCCTTCGTCCATGGGATTCTCCAGGCAAGAGTACTGGAGTGGCTTGCCATTGCCTTCTCCAAATAAACTTATAGCACAAATCCTTAAAAAAAATAAAACCAATTGCAAAAATTTTATCAGAGACCCCCTGACATTTCTTTTACTATACTCTGACACTGACATTTTACATCACCCTCTTTGCCCACTCCTCACCTCCCCTTGCCCCTTGAATAGCAAAGTTCTGAGCAGTTCCCTCTAGCCTGTCTAGATATTCTTATTCTTGAATTGTGGATGATCCTGATTAATACACATTAATGAATGTAAATAAGAAATCCTTTTCAACAAAACAAAGCCTAAAGTATCTATAATCAGATCATATTCAGAATTATACCACAAAGTTATAAGATTTTCTGAATAAATAAACAAGCCCAGCAACACAATAAACATGCCCCAGTGAAAACTCCATGAAAAACCAAGAAGAAATATAATAAATCATGGAATCAACAAAATAAAAAGGAATGTGGAAATATGGTTATGTTAGGATATCAAGTCTAGAGGAGTAGACTGAAAACAAACTGCTTTCTAAAGATGATGTAATTTAGATTATGCTGAAAAGAGACACATGGTGGGACTTTTTAATCACACACATACCAAAAAAAAAAAGTCTGTAAATCATCTCCACAAAATAAAAAACAGGGAATAGATAAAGGTAGTAAAAAGAGTGAGTGAAAGAAAAAAGCATTAGTCACTCAGTTGTGTCCGACTCTGCAATCCCATGGACTAAAGCTCTCCAGGCTCCTCTGTCCATGGAATTCTCCAGGCATTCTACTGGATTGGGTAGACATTCCTTTCTCCAGGGGATCTTCCCAACCCAGAGATCAAACCCAGGTCTCCCACAATGCAGGCAGATTCTTTATGTCTAAGCTACCAGGGAAACTACATGACACATAATTTCAACTGGACATGGAGATATAATGTAATGAAATAAGGATACATAGTTATAACAGTACAGACTATACCCCTTGCCCAATTAGCAACCATCAAAAATCAAATTTATCTCAATTAAATATCAAGAAAATGAGTCAAATAACATTAATCAGATTGTAATGGTAATTAATAACCAAAGACCCATAATTGTAATATATGTCAATATTGTCAATACAGTTTTATTGCACTCTATGGAACTGTATACATTATTACGTTATCCTAAAGCTTCATATCAAAAGTAACTCTGCAATAACTGGACTACTGGATAAAAATATTTAGCCAGTATTTATTCAGCACCTACTATGTGTAAATCAACCATTATAAGGAGTTTCTTTGTACAATTTGGGTTCCAAATGTTTATTTTCATCCCATTGTTTTGAAGCTGGACCGGTGCTATAAACAGTAAGCAGTTTCCCAAACCAGTTCACAGACGTTCATTTATCACCTTGCTTTTGCTGCTGCTGCTGCTAAGTCACTTCAGTCGTGTCTGACTCTGTGCGACCCCATAGACAGCAGCCCACCAGGCTCCCCCATCCCTGGGATTCTCCAGGCAAGAACACTGGAGTGGGTTGCCATTTCCTTCTCCAATGCATGAAAGTGAAAAGTGAAAGTGAAGTCATTCAGTCAGGTCCGACTCCTAGCGACCCCATGGACTGCAGCCTTCCAGGCTCCTCTGCCCATGGGATTTTCCAGGCAAGAGTACTGGAGTGGGTTGCCATTGCCTTCTCTGATTTATCCCCGTACTTAATTCTTGTTAGTACACCAGCTACCAGACAATGCATGACAGCATTTCAGTAGAATAAGAAATGCTGCGTTACATACTCAGGTCTCACCTCTTCCCACAACTCAAACCACATCAAGCTATCAAAGCTGTCATGAATATGCCGCAATATAACACCTCCATCACTTCTGCACAGCCTATTTCTTTTACCTAAAATACCACTTCCAACCACCAATCCTCTCCTAAACACACACATATACAAACACATAAATGCCTTGCAATCTTCAAAACATACTTCAAGGCTAAACTCAGATATCATGCTGCCACTATGAATCCTTAATGGTTCCCCAAAGCTGAATTAGACCACTATCTTAACCATTTTTTATAAATATGTATAAAATCATTCCATTACAGCCTCTAAAAAACTGACCAATAATTTATCTGTTTATGCATTTGTTTTTCACTAGACTGTAAGCTTTCCAACACATTCTATATGTTATTCTCCTTTATGTTCTCAAGGTTCAGCACAATACCAGGAACTTGAGGGGTACATGATAAATGGTGACTAAAGAATAAACAGATGCATAATGGAAAGAATACTGAAAAAGGATCAGTATGTCAAAATTATCTTTTTTGTTCTGCCACCAACTACCTAAGCAACCTAAGAGCAATAAGCCCTCTGAATCCAGTTTCTTCTTCTGTTAAATTAGAGAGTTGGATTCAATTAACTAAGATCAGATCAGATCAGATCAGTCGCTCAGTTGTGTCCGACTCTCTGCGACCCCATGAACCACAGCATGTCAGGCCTCCCTGTCCATCACCAACTCCCAGAGTTCACTCAACTCATGTCCATTGAGTCAGTGATGCCATCCAGCCATCTCATCCTCTGTCGTTCCCTTCTCCTCCTGCCCCCAATCCCTCCCAGCATCAGAATCTTTTCCAATGAGTCAACTCTTCACATGAGGTGGCCAAAGTACTGGAGTTTCAGCTTTAGCACCATTCCTTCCAAAGAAATCCCAGGGCTGATCTCCTTCAGAATGGACTGGTTGGATCTCCTTGCAGTCCAAGGGACTCTCAAGAGTCTTCTCCAACACCACAGTTCAAAAGCATCAATTCTTCAGTGCTCAGCCTTCTTCACAGTCCAACTCTCACATCCATACATGACCACAGGAAAAACCATAGCCTTGATTAGACGAAACTTTGTTGGCAAAGTAATGTCTCTGCTTTTGAATATGCTATCTAGGTTGGTCATAACTTTCCTTCCAAGGAGTAAGCGTCTTTTAATTTCCTGGCTGCAGTCACCATCTGCAGTGATTTTGGAGCCCCCCAAAATAAAGTCTGACACTGTTTCCACTGTTTCCCCATCTATTTCCCATGAAGTGATGGGACCGGATGCCATGATCTTCATTTTCTGAATGTTGAGCTTTAAGCCAACTTTTTCACTCTCCACTTTCACCTTCATCAAGAGGCTTTTGATATCTACATATCTGAGGTTATTGATATTTCTCCTGGCAACCTTGATTCCAGTTTGTGTTTCTTCCAGTCCAGCGTTTCTCATGATGTACTCTGCATATAAGTT
>NW_011494945.1:2070131-2070983 GCF_000754665.1 Bison bison bison | reverse complement strand
AGAATTTTCCACAGTTTATTGGGATCCACACAGTCAAAGGCTTTGGCATAGTCAATAAAGCAGAAATAGATGTTTTTCTGGAACTCTCTTGCTTTTTCCATGATCCAGCAGATGTTGGCAATTTGATCTCTGGTTCCTCTGCCTTTTCTAAAACCAGCTTGAACATCAGGAAGTTCACGGTTCACATATTGCTGAAGCCTGGCTTGGAGAATTTTGAGCATTACTTTACTAGCATGTGAGATGAGTGCAATTGTGAGGTAGTCTGAGCATTCTTTAGCATTGCCTTTCTTTGGGATTGGGATGAAAACTGACCTTTTCCAGTCTTGTGGCCACTGCTGAGTTTTCCAAATTTGCTGGCATATTGAGTGCAGCACTTTCACAGCATCATCTTTCAGGATTTGTAATAGCTCAACTGGAACTCCATCACCTCCACTAGCTTTGTTCGTAGTGATGCTTTCTAAGGCCCACTTGACTTCACATTCCAGGATGTCTGGCTCTAGGTCAGTGATCACACCATTGTGATTATCTGGGTCATGAAGATCTTTTTTGTACAGTTCTTCTGTGTATTCTTGCCACCTCTTCTTAATATCTTCTGCTTCTGTTAGGTCCATACCATTTCTGTCCTTTATCGAGCCCATCTTTGCATGAAATGTTCCTTTGGTATCTCTGATTTTCTTGAAGAGATCTCTAGTCTTTCCCATTGTGTTGTTTCCCTCTATTTCTTTGCATTGATCGCTGAAGAAGGCTTTCTTATCTCTTCTCGCTATTCTTTGGAACTCTGCATTCAGATGTTTATATCTTTCCTTTTCTCCTTTGCTTTTCGCTTCTCTTCTTTTCACAGCTATTTGTCTG
>NW_011494945.1:2069823-2070031 GCF_000754665.1 Bison bison bison | reverse complement strand
GTCAGATCTAGGCCCTTAAATCTATTTCTCACTTCCACAGTATAATCATAAGGGATTTGATTTAGGTCATACCTGAATGGTCTAGTGGATTTCCCTACTTTCTTCAATATTAGTCTGAATTTGGCAATAAGGAGTTCATGGTCTGAGCCACAGTCAGCTCCTGGTCTTGTTTTTGCTGACTGTATAGAGCCTCTCCATCTTTGGCTGC
>NW_011494945.1:2059024-2069723 GCF_000754665.1 Bison bison bison | reverse complement strand
CCAAATTTGCCTGTTACTCCAGGTGTTTCTTGACTTCCTACTTTTGCATTCCAGTCCCCTATAATGAAAAGGACATCTTTTTGGGGTGTTAGTTCTAAAAGGTCTTGTAGGTCTTCATAGAACTGTTCAACTTCAGCTTCTTCAGCATTACTGGTTGGGGCATAGACTTGGATTACTGTGATATTGAATGGTTTGCCTTGGAAACGAACAGAGATCATTCTGTCATTTTTGAGATTGCACCCAAGTACTGCATTTCGGACTCTTTTGTTGACCATGATGGCTACTCCATTTCTTCTGAGGGATTCCTGCCCGCAGTAGTAGATATAATGGTCATCTGAGTTAAATTCACCCATTCCAGTCCATTTCAATTTGCTGATTCCTAGAATGTCGACATTCACTCTTGCCATCTCTTGTTTGACCACTTCCAATTTGCCTTGATTCATGGACCTGACATTCCAAGTTCCTATGCAATATTGCTCTTTACAGCATCAGACCTTGTTTCTATCACAAGTCACATCCACAGCTGGGTATTCTTTTTGCTTTGGCTCCATCCCTTCATTCTTTCTGGAGTTATTTCTCCACTGATCTCCAGTAGCATATTGGGCACCTACTGACCTGGGGAGTTTCTCTTTCAGTATCCTATCATTTTGCCTTTTCATACTGTTCATGGGGTTCTCAATCATCTAAAGATGTCTCAAATAGTAGCAATAAAAAAGAAATTATTTGTGCTCCTCCTAAGACACTTACTCATAATAGCACTAATCTTTACAACACTCCTACAAAGTGGGTACTGTTTATACCCATTTTGTAGATAAGAAAACCAAAACTCAGTTTAAGTAACTTATTGCTCCCCATAGATAAAAACAATAACGTTAGGATTCATGCCCAGGTCTGTCTGGTCCCAAAGCCCATATGACACTAGTAATAAGAGTATGTTGGCATCTTGTAGGCATACTGTTAAGATTATCTACCCACTTTTGTGTACAAGTGGAGAATTATCTATCCACTTTTGTATACAAGATTTCCATGTCATCTAGGAATGATGGTAAGTCAGCCATTCTGTTCCAGACTGCTAGTGCATAAACCACACCAGTCAACACTGAAATCCACTTGAGATCCTGGAAATCAACTCTTCCCTACACTAAACTGGAGCTTAAAGGATTTTCTCAATTCCCAGCCAGATAAAATGTTTGCTAATATACTTTATGGATGGGAAAACCTCATTAAAATGTTGATGTCATCAAAGAAGTTGGGTATCTGCTTAGTCTCTCTGTAGTAGAGAGAAAAGATCCACTGAACTCAAGACAGAATAAATGTTCAAATAACAGAATTTCATCATATATGTGTATATGAAAGTTATTAGTTACACTGGGTCATTCTCTACTTTTTGGAAATAAAACAAAGCCAAAGATGTATGTCTTAAGATCAGGAAATAGGACTTTTTCATACCTTATATCAGCATACTATAAGTTTAATGTGTAATTAGGTATTTATATCTAATAATACTTTGTCTTTATGTTCACAAAATTTGTCCCCAATTCTCTTTAAAACATACAAAATATCTATTCAGTGTATTTTTTCATTTGCTTTCCATAATAACATGGGGTGGAAAGTTTTGGAAAAATAACTACCAACATCTCTTCAAAAATTCTCTCTGGGAATTGGGATTATGGGAAACTTTCACTTTATATATTGTTAATTTCAGACACTAGTTTAATTTCTACAAAGATCATGTATTGGTTTTTTAATTAGAAAAAGCAGATAATCACAATCTTTAATAACAGCCTCAAAACATTTTTACTACATAAATCTTACTAGAAACAATATGCATGATAAACCCGAATGTTAAGATTATTTTTGCCCCCGAATGACTTAGCAACTCTTAGCATTAGAAGATAAAGTCTGTTCAGATGTGCAGAGTATTATCTAATATCTGGCCTTGAAAGAGTATCTAGGGACTGACAACATCTCACCAGAATGCCATGTAGTATTAAATCACAAAATGCCTTTAATTTAAAATCATCTCAAAAGCATACTCAAACATTTCTCAAACATTTGGCATTAACAGTACTATGAGTCCATGAGGGAAATGCTCTAATCCTTCAACGTAAAGACTCCAGGTCATGTTCTTCATTTAAGCCTGCATCACCTCTTAATCTTGACAGCAAAATCCTCACCAAAATTTTGGCAAGCACACCGGGAATGATGCTGCCAAACAGGCATCACTGTTGATCAGTCTGGTTTCCTCTCTGCTGAAACATGAAGCTATCTAACAAAAGGTGCTTGATGTAAATCACAAACAGATTTTCTCAGAATTTGGTTCTTTTGTTTAAGCGCAGAAGGGAGAAAAATTACCCTATTGTCACCTCTGTCTGCTAGCCACTACTATATATCAGATGTTGGTGAACTATGGCATGTGGGTCAAATTTGGCTATCCTCACCCCCTGCCTGTTTTGATATAGCCAACAAAATGTCTTTTGAATTTTTGCATTAAAAATCAAAAGAACAATGTTTCAGGACATGTGTAAATTATATATAATTCAAATTTCAGTGTCTATAAATTAAATGTTATTGGGACACAGCCCACTCATTTGTTTATGTATTATCTATGGTTGCTCTTCTGTGACAACAAAGTTGGTCCTCTGTAATGGGTTCAACAGAAACAGAATCTCTCATAAATTCATGTCAGCCTGAACCCTCACAATGCAATCTTATGTGGAAATAGGGTCTTAGTAGATGAAATTAAGATGAAGTCATATTAGAATAGCTTGCTTGGGCGGAGACCCTAAATCAGTGACTTGTGTCCTTATTAGAAAAAAAGATACAGAGATACACAGAAGGAAGGAATCTTGTGGAGACAGAAGTTGAGACTGGAGTGAGGCATTTACTAGCCCAGGAACACCAAGGTTTGCCAGCAATCACCAGAAACTCGAAAAGACGCAGTTTCTTCCTCAGAGCTTCCGAAACCATAAGAGAATTAATTTCTGTTGTTTTCAAACACGAACAGAAATGAATTTCTGTTGTTTAGTCGTATGTTTAGTGGCAGCTTAGGAAACTAATATATCAGAACCTTTTCATAAAAATGTTGCTAACTCTTGGTATAGAAGATTGTGCTCTGGAAGAAAACTTCCACAGGGTAAGTTACCAAAGGCCAACCAGTGAGGGCAATACTAGGCTTAGAAAGAGCATAAAAGCACTTAAAGACAGCAGGGCAATTAGAAGAGAAGCAGTTCTTACCACATATGCTCATATTTAACTTACAGTTTTTCTTAATCTCACAGAAGTAATCATTTATTTCAGTTGTAGATCACACACTGTTATATCACATTGCATGAATTTCAATAATGGCACTTCAACTTAAAAGTTCATGAGCACCTCATGGGTTCTATTTTCTGTGAGTACAACAAGAAGTCAACGTTTTAGTGTGTGAGGTTAGTGATCGATGATAGAGGGGAGGGTTGGTTAGCTAACTCTCACTAAAAAATGATCCACTATCCAGTACAGTGAGAATGCCATCACTTCCAGGTTCTAGGAAGCTCTATTGTCATCACAGAAAAGTCTGATAGCAGCACTTTAAAATCTTTAAACTCAGAAGCACTAAATAAATATGTGTTGACTGATTTATTGAATATCCATCTTTATTTTTTCCAGGATTTTACTATATTTTACTATATTTTCTTTTCAATGCATAACAAATGATATGTAATAAGAAACTATGTCTGTATAAGTAAGAAAGCTGTTTTGATATGTGCAGTTCAATCAAATGCTAAGGAATAAGAGAATATTGTGTCAAAATTTAACTGGTAATATTCTTTCAATCTTAATGGTACATAAAATAATGGTTTGGCTTATAACGAGTAGCATCTTAGATTCAATGAATGAAGGTAAAAACAATTCCCTAGCTTGTTACAAGACATAAATGCGACAGTGTATGGAAGAACACCTGGCATGCAGCAATCATCCAACACATACTAACTGAATCTCATTCAGAATTAAATCTCATTAGAATTAGTCAGAGACTCTTAGAGATAGAAGTGACCTCAAAGGTCATTCTCCTGGAATGATTATTTTCTTCTGCCAGTTACACTGGTGCCAAGTGTGTCCACACAACACATTGAGAAGCTTCTCAAATGCAGACATCACATGACAACAATCCCTTGGTCACATTTGCTTGGGGCAGAGTCTGGAACAACTACTAAACCAGGATAACCATCAATCTCTATGCTGGTGCTAATCTGGTGCTAGGGCTTGGTCCAACAGACATACTCTATGGGTAGTGACTGACCTGCCAGAAGATTCCCTGACTTGGGGCATTTGAGATGCACAGACTTAACAGCAGAGTGAAGAGAAACCCTGGGGACACACCGGACAGTAAAAGCTATGAGCAAGAAGAACCGTAAAAAAGCAGTGCCTGAAAGAAAACCTGAATAAATATTTTTCCAAAGAAGATATATAAACACCAATGGGCATCTGAAAAGATGCTGAATATCACCAACATTAGAGAAATGCAAATCAAAAACCACAGCAAGATGTCACCCCATGCTTGTCAGAATGGACATCATAAAAAGACCACAAACAACAAGTGCTGGCAAAGATGTGGAGAAAAGGGAATCCCCGTATACTACTAGTGAGAAGGCAAACTGGTACAGCCCCATGGAAAAGAGCATGAAGGCTCCTCAAAAAATTGAAAATAGGCAGTTTTCATATGACCAGCAATCCCAATCCTGGGCATATATCTGAAGAAAAAGAAAGTTCTAATTCAGAAAGATACATGCACACCAATGCCCACAGCAGCATTATCCACAACAGCAAAGACATGGAAGCAACCCAAGCATGCATCAACAGGTGAATGGATAGTGAAGATGCGGTATACAAACATACACACACATATACACACACTCTCGCATGCACAATGGAATATCACTTAGCCATAAAGAAGAATGAAATTCTGCATCTGCAACAACACAGATGGACCTGGAGGGTATCACACCTAATGAAATATATCAGAGTAAGAATAATACACTATCACCTATATGTGGAATCCAAAGAAATAAATGAATGAGTATAATAAAACAGAAACAGTCTCACACAGAACAAACTGGTCACCAGGGGGAGAGAGAAGAGAGATGGGGAAGATACAGGATTAAGAAGCACAAACTACTATTACAAACCAAATAAGCTATAAGAATATATTATACACCACAGAGAATATAGCCAATATTTTATAGTAACTTTAAATGGAATATCCATTTCCATTAATTGGTAATGTCTATAGAAGATTCACATTTTTAGTGAATTTCTATTATATTTGATTAAACTCCATTGCTGGTGCTTTACTGGATATAAAAATACAGCATGATAATAAAATGGTTCACAATAATTTCAATTTTTGTGTAACTTCAATTTCTTCAACTCAAGACTAAATTTGTATTCTCTAGACCTAATTATTCAAATAAAGGATGAAATATACCTAGTGAGAGAAAGAAGAAACAAAATGTATAATTTTAATATAAAAATACCCATGATGGTGGTTATAGAAGTCTGGGAACTCTGTGCTAAGGATACGAAACAACTCAAAAGGAAACTTACATTTCAGCTAAGAAGCAAATTATAATTTGTCTTGCATGCTAGAGAACTTCAAAGACTTTGCTGATTCTTACACCAACCACCATGATTTTTCAAGTGGAGCTGAAGGTTCAAATTTGGTTTGATGAACCCCTTGCTTCTTGGCTAGGAAAGAAACAAAATTGCCAACCAGGCAAGTTACACAGGCAAAGATCCCTTCCAAATGTTCTTTAGGAGAGAAAATATGGGTCAGCCAACAAAGCATCAATTCTTCAGTGAAAAGCTGGGACAGTGATATCCTGAGAGAGCTATCTGTAACTCCTGTCTATCAGGTATCAGGTAATAAGTGTTCTCATTCCATGTGTGGTTGCCTCATGAAAGAGTGGAGGTTTGCCTGATTGAGCTTGAGGGTTTCACATGAACAGCAATGAGAACAAGGAACACATAGTAGAGATATTGAAGCTGACACACAATTATTGTAAACATTTTCAATTTCAAAATGAAATACTTCATTTTTAAAAATAATGAATTTCCTGTCAAGAGTACCTAGATAAAGACAAAGACACCAAAACAAAGCAGAAATGGTATTTAATGTACTGGGTCACCTTCTGCACCATGACTTCCCATTATCAATTTCACCAGAGAAGACCCACAGACACCAAAAGCAGGAGTCAGAATATCCTGTGAGACCTCTGTGTAGAGTGATGTAAGGATTTCACTAAAATTCAATACTTAATTTAAGTCCCATCATTCACTTGTGGGACACTCCCTCGGCTTCTGTACAACAGATATTATGGAAGGTTCATAACTGGCTCATTATTAAGGTAAGATCAACCCCCTTGAAAAACAAGCATGTCAGAACCTTCCTTCTCACAGATGGCTTCAAGAAGATACCCCAACCTTCTCCAGTATTTGATGACTGTCTCCATAAGGACTAGAAATTCAGGTACCTCCTGAGTCAAGACAGTATTTTTTCTATTTTGTGATCTTCACTTCTTCAACTGGCCTCCATTCTGGGCAACCTGGTTCCTCTCATCTTTGATTCCTTCAGACAAGGTCTTTCCTAAACTTTATTTAGAACAAGTCACATTTATATTATCTACTAAATCTGTTTTTGGGCTTCCTGGTGGCTCAATCAGTAAAAAAATCTGCTTACAATGCAGGAGACCTAGGTTCAATCCCTGGATCAGGAAGATTCTTTGGAGAAGGATACGGCAACCCACTCCAATCCGTGCCTGGAGAATTCCATGGACAGAAGAGCCTGGTGGGCTACAGCCCATGAGTTCGCAAGAATCAGACACAATTAAGCAACTAAGCCACCACCAAATCTGTTTTTGACTGGATCAACATTTACATGTGCTGACTACACTACACACTTCAAATTTTTACTGTTATATTTGTTCTAATCTAACAGGCATAACTGCATTTTACTTGAGGTCCTGTGCTTAAAAATAGGGGAAAATGATACAAAGGTAGTTAAATCTTTCAGTGTTCTTCTTTTTATGATATGGAATTAGCATACACACCTACTTATTCTAGAGAAAGTGCTGGAGATCTTTGTATAATGAAGGGACACAATGCATCAGGCTTGCTTCTTGACTAGCCACCTGTAGAAGCTGTTAGGATGCATCATTAAGTCAGAATCTACTTCCATATAAGTTTTTGATAAGAGATCCCTAGTATCATATTTTCTGGAGAAGGCAATGTCACCCCACTCCAGTACTCTTGCCTGGAAAGTCCCATGGATGGAGGAGTCTGGTGGGCTGCAGTCCATGGGGTGGCTAAGAGTCAAACATGACTGAGCGACTTCACTTTCACTTTTCACTTTCATGCATTGGAGAAGGAAATGGCAACCCACTCCAGTGTTCTTGCCTGGAGAATCCCAGGGACGGCGGAGCCTGGTGGGCTGCTGTCTATGGGGTCGCACAGAGTCGGACATGACTGAATCGACTTAGCAGCAGCAGCAGCAGTTTCATATTTATTTACTGAAATTTGCAGATTTATTCTAGTGTCAAAGCACTTGATGATAAGAGTCACACTGTACTGATAATTGCTAAAACTCCATCTTTTTGTCAAGTGTTGACGGTGATCAAACAATTCTGTTTTGCAACAACACTAAATGCAAGACAAATGCTAAGCTTAATTATAATGTCTCTCAATTTTATGAATGTGATGACATTTTATAGTTTTATTTTGTACATGAAGTTTGAGACAAATATTTAAGAAGTTTTGCTGAGGTTTCACTTATGTGAGGCCTTTAAAGAAATATTAGGTTAAAAATAAATTCCAAAATTCTGTCAACCTAAGTATTACTTGAATTTGAGAAATTTTAACCTTATAAGAGTCTACTGTTCATTTCTTAAGATTCAGAGACTTATGAGCTTATGCTATATTTCCTTCAATCAGATTCATTATTCAACATGAAGGTAGGTTTAAAAAGAGAGAGAGCACCAAGAATGGGCACGAAGAAGAAGCTGCCTTATGGTGGGGTAACACCAGTCAGAAGACTTGGATTCTAATCTTTATTCTGTTAGTTGAACTTAGGCAAATATTCTGTTACTAAGTAGTTGAACTTACGCAAATATTAACTAGTTGAATTTAAGCAAATTGGAAGGAAATACAGGAGAATACATATGTACTTTTAAGGCAACAAAGTCCTTTCTAAACAAGATAGAAAACCCAGAAGACATAAGGGAAAAAACAACATAAAAAGTTAAAAGAGAAGACAGACTGGAAGAAAATGTTTGCAACACATAACAGAAAGAGCTAGTTGCTATAATACGTAGAGAACAAAAGGCTCCTTCAAATCAATAACATACAATCCAATATAATAAGGTAAAAGAATAATAATGAGCAAAAGAAAAAGTGATCAAAGAACATGAAAAGTGGCTAATATTATGAGTAATTTCTCATCATATAAGAAAAAAAAAAAATTGGTGCTATGCAGTTTTGACAATGGAATGGGGAAATAGGCATTTTTATCACTATACATCTGAAAACAAACAAGGAAAACATTTTCATAGGTCAATTTGGCAACATCTACCAATATGTTAAGGATTATGACAACTAATCATAACCTCTGATAAACAATATTAATTCTAACAATCCATCCTACAGAAATACTTATAGATGTGGACAAATCTATATATATATTTTAATGTTGCTCAGTCATGTCCAACTCTTTGCAACCCCATGGACTGTAGCCTGCCAGGCTCCTCTGTCCATGGAATTTTCCAGGCAAGAATACTGGAATGGGTAGCCATTCCCTTCTCCAGGGGATCTTCCTGACCCAGGAATCGAACCTGGGTCTTCTGCATTGTAGGCAGATTCTTTACCATCTGAGCCACCAGGGAAGCCAATGATATTATAGAGACAAATTTAAAACAACCTAAATATTCACAAATAAGAATGACTAAATACATTTTAATACTTCCATATGAACTATGAAACACAATGTGCCTCTTGAAAAGAATGAGGTTTTTCTATATGGACTCTTAAGGGCATTCTTGAAGATATGAAGTTTTAGAAAGTCACAGAATAGAATAGATTATAGAAAATAATTTCATTCATTCCATTTGTAAAACTCATGTACATATTGGTCTGTAAGCATGAAAAGGAATAGGAAAACAACTCAAAAAGAAATATTACAAGCAACTAACAGAGAGTAAAGAATTCCTAAAAGAAGGAAAAGTGAAAGGGAATTTTTTTCAGTTACTTTATATTCTCCTATCGCATTTTAAAAATTGCAATACGAACATATATCTTTTCTCATTAAAAATTTCTATGGAAAAAAACAGAATTAGCAATGTGCAGTATTTTTATTAACATAGCTCCCACCTTATACAAAACTATTTGGTCAGGTAACTAACTGGCAGAGTTACAAAGTCTTAAGTCTAGAGCTATGTTTTGTTACTCACTCATTTCTTTTCCTTATTTTTCATATTTATCTAAATAGCTCTAGTTTTTATAAAGATCAGGCTAATACAAAAGCACTGAAAATTTTATAAGAGTAAAATGCTGAACTGTGTGAGTCTGCTAATACCCCTGTTCTTTACAATGAATATATTAATACAGTTGGCTCTCAGGTATTCTGCTTCATTGACTATGCTAAAGCCTTTGACTGTGTGGATCACAACAAACTGTGGAAAATTCTTAAAGAATGGCAGATTTTATTTTCTTGGGCTCCAAAATCTCTGTAGATGGTGACTGTAGCCACAAAATTAAAAGATGCTTGCTCAAAAGCTATGGCCAACCTAGACAGCATATTAAAAAGCAGAGATATCACCTTGCTGACAAATGTCCACATAGTCAGAGCTATGGTTTTTAAAGTAGTCATGTTGAAATGTGAGAGCTGCACTTCATAAAGGTTGAGTGCTGAAGAACTGATGCTTTCGAACTGTGGGGCTGGAGAAGACTTGAGAGTCCCTTGGACTGTAAGGAGATCAAACCAGTCAATCCTAAAGGAAATCAACACTGAATATTCATTGGAAGGGCTGATGCTGAACCAGAAGCTGAAGCTCCAATACTTTGGCTACCTGATGGGAAAAACCAACATACTGTAAAAGATCCTGATGCTGTGAAAGACTGAAGGCAAGAGGAGAAGGGGATGACAGAGGATGAGATGGTTGGATGATGTCATCGACTCAACAGACATGAGTTTGAGCAAACTCTAGGAGATAGTGATGGACAGGGAAGCCTGGCGTGCTGCAGTCCATGGGGTCACAACACAACTTAGCAACTGAACAACAATGACAGTTGGCTCTCAGGTATTCATGTGTGTTCCCCATCCATGAATTTAACCAACCAGGGATCACACACTAAGTTTAAGATCTGCAGTTGGCTGAGTCCACAGATGAGGAATCTTCAGATACAGGAGGGCAGACTGTGGAACTACAGCCTCAAGGGATTTTGATATCCAAGGCTGGTCCTGGATACAAACTCAGGCATACACTATGGGAGGACTGTATACACAAATCCAACCTTTAAAACTGACCTTGGATATAGACATGATCTATTAATAAAAGTCCATAATTTTTCCATGAGGATGCAATAACTCCAGAGAGCTACCACTGCCACATGATGCTCTGGTGCAGTGATGCTCTGGGGCAGACATCAACTCTGAATCACATGATAC
>NW_011494945.1:2043346-2058924 GCF_000754665.1 Bison bison bison | reverse complement strand
TGGCTCTGCATAGCAAGAACACAATTTGAACCTGATGTCCAATCTTCCATGAAGTTCTAAAGTTCTTGCTCTGAAAGGGAAAGGGCATTTTTAAACTCAGTTTCCAGGCCCCTGGAGCACATTCGCTGCTTATTTTCAGAGTGATCTAAGCAAAATCGGGTCAAGCTTTCCATGCCTTGGTATCTATTCTATTGCTGAAATGATACCAGTGCTTGTCTCACAGAGCCTGGACCCAAAGCTAATTTTATGTGATTGTAAAATTATTAACTGCTACACCAGAGAGAGTTTATGATGCTTCCTACCTCCTGGTATACACATTTTACATTTTGAAATCATGATGATGATGATAATTACAGCAAGGACCGTAGTTTGTTATAAATTATCTCTTTTTAATATTTTCTCAAAACTGGAGGAAAAAGCAAAACTTCAGAAATTAAATTTGCATATGGATAAGAAGAAAAACCCAGGACATAAATAAATTATTAAGAGATTGCTGATAACAAAATTTTTAATTAGCACTCAGGGAAAAAAGAAAGAGAGAAAACCCGGAAAAACTCATTATTCTATCTGTACTTTCTATAAGAAGGGTGGGATTAAAAAAAAGTCTAATGCGAATTTTTCAAATTGCTGTTTATTCTGGCATCTCTCTGCTGTCTCTCCCAGCTAGGTCTCAGATAAAGAGACGTCCCAGAGAAGAGGGCAAAACGATGACTTACATTAAACAGCGCTGGTTTGCAGGATATTTCAGGAAAAGCATAGATTAAGAAAAGATAGTTATAAAAAAAAATAAAATGTGGAGATACAGTATTTGCTTAATCATGTAGAAGTCTAAATGCTAATTAAAATTAATATTAATTGAGAAATACAATCTCACCTCCCTCATGAGAGCACCTGACTTGCTGGAAGAAAAAGACAACTACCAATTCTATTGCCTTCCAGCACCTTCTCTAGTCTCTAAAGTCAGCTTCTCTCAGAATTCCTGAAGGAATTCTGCACAAGGGAAAAGTGAGGATATGGGTTAACTACAAGTCCTTATTTAAACAAGTTCTTAATAACAGCTCTGTGATTCCCCCTTATTCTAAGATGAAACAGAATCCCCACATTTACCATTTATCTAGTGCTTACCAAGTCCCAGACTATTAAATGTACTACCTCAATACATTCCTCTTATCTCCTGCCTATTTTCATTCTGATGCCAACAAAAAACCTCTTACAAAGTACAATTTAAAACAGTAATACATTAACAATTCTTTCAGTTCAGTTCAGTCACTCAGTCATGTCCGACTCTTTTGCGACCCAATGGACTGCAGCACGCCAGGCCTCCCTGTCCATTACCAACTCCTGGAGCTTACTCAAACTCATGTCCATTGAGTCTGTGATGCCATCCAACCATCGCATCCTCTGTTGTCCCCTTCTCTTCCTGCCCTTAATCTTTTCCAGCATCAGGGTCTTTTCAAATCAGTCAGTTCTTCACATCAGGTGGCCAAAGTCTTGGAGTTTCAGCTTCAGCATCAGTCCTTCCAGTGAATATTCAGGACTGATTTCCTTTAGGATAGACTAGTTGGATCTCCTTGAAGTCCAAGGGACTCTTAGGAGTCTTCTCCAACACCACAGTTCAAAACCATCAATTCTTCAGCACTCAGCTTTCTTTATAGTCCAGTTCTCACATCAATACATGACTACTGAAACAACCACAGCCTTGACTAGACGGACCTTTGTTGGCAAAGTAATATTTCTGCTTTTTAATACACTGTCTAGATTGGCCATAACTTTTCTTCCAAGGAGTAAGCGTCTTTTAATTCCATGGCTGCAATCACCATCTGCAGGGATTTTGGAGCCCAAATAATTAAAGTCTGCCACTGTTTCCACGGTTTCTCCACTATTTGCCATGAGTGATGAGACCAGATGCCTTGATCTTTGTTTTCTGAATGTTGAGTTTTAAGCCAACTTTTTCACTCTCCTCTTTCACTTTCATCAAGAGGCCCTTTAGTTCTTCACTTTCTGCCATGAGGGTGGTGTCCTCTGCATATCTGAGGTAATTTATATTTCTCCCAGCAATCTTGATTCCAGCTTGTGCTTCCTCCAGCCCAGCGTTTCTCATGATGTACTCTGCATAGAAGTTAAATAAGCACAGTGACAATAAACAGCCTTGACGTACTCCTTTTCCTATTTGGAACCAGTCTGTTGTTCCAACAACTCTTTAAGATACAAATTTTTATCCCTTTCTTGTGAAGGGCTCAGAGAACCTATCAACTGTTGAAGGTCATTACATAGCTACTAATTGATTGCACCTGAAACTGAACCCATGTCCTGAAATACTGGAGTTCCACTATACCACAGCGAATTCATCCCAAGAGTGGCATACTCTCTGAAGACAAGTATTAATTTTACAGACAACCAAAAGATATTAAGAAGTGGCAAGAGTACATAGAAGAACTGTACAAAAAAGATCTTCATGACTCAGATAATCATGGTGTGATCACTCACACTCACCTAGAGCCAGACATCCTGGAATGTGAGGTCAAGTGGGCCTCAGGAAGCCTCACTACAAACAAAGCTAGTGGAGATAATGGAATTCCAGGTGAGCTATTTCAAATCCTGAAAGATGATGCTGTGAAAGTGCTGCACTCAATATGCCAGCACATTTGGAAAACTCAGCAGTGGCCACAGGACTGAAAAAGGTTAGTTTTCATCCCAATCCCAAAGAAAGGCAATGCCAAAGAATGCTCAAACTACTGCACAATTGTACTCATCTCACACGCTAGTAAAGTAATGCTCAAAATTCTCCAAGCCAGGATTCAGCAGTACATGTACCGTGAACTTCCAGATGTTCAAGCTGGTTTTAGAAAAGGCAGAGGAACCAGAGATCAAATTGCCAACATCCGCTGGATGATCGGAAAAGAGAGTTCCAGAAAAACATCTATTTCTGCTTTATTGACTATGCCAAAGCCTTTGACTGTGTGGATCACAATAAACTGTGGAAAATTCTGAAAGAGATGGGAGTACCAGACCACCTGACCTGCCTCTTGATAAACCTGTATGCAGGTCAGGAAGCAACAATTAGAACTGGACATGGAACAACAGACTGGTTCCAAATAGGAAAAGGAGTATGTCAAGGCTGTTTATTGTTACCTTGCTTATTTAACTTCTATGCAGAGTACATCATGAGAAACGCTGGGCTGGAGGAAGCACAAGCTGGAATCAAGATTGCTGGGAGAAATATGAATAATCTCAGATATGCAGATGACACCACCTTTACAGCAGAAAGTGAAGAAGAACTAAAGAGCCTCTTGATGAAAGTGAAAGAGAAGAGTGAAAAAGTTGGCTTAAAGCTCAACATTCAGAAAACTAAGATTATGGCAGCTGGTCCCATCACTTCGTGGGAAATAGATGGGGAAACAGTGGAAACAGTGGCAGACTATTTTTTTAGACTCCAAAATCATGGTAGATGGTGATTGCAGCCATGGAATTAAAAGACGCTTACTCCTTGGAAGGAAAGTTATTATCAACCTAGACAGCATATTAAGAAGCAGAGACATTACTTTGTCAACAAAGGTCCAGAAACCAAAACCAGAAACCACTGGTTTCTCCAGTGGTCATGTATGGATGTCAGAGAAGGCAATGGCAACCCAGTCCAGTACTCTTGCCTGGAAAATCCCATGGATGGAGGAGCCTGGTAGGCTTCAGTCCATGGGATCACTAGGAGTCAGACTGAGCTACTTCATTTTCACTTTTCACTTTCATGCATTGGAGAAGGAAATAGCAACCCACTCCAGTATTCTTGCCTGGAGAATCCAAAGGACCAGGGAGCCTGGTGGGCTGCCTTCTATGGAGTCGCACAGAGTCGGACACGACTGAAGCGCTTAGCAGCAGCAGCATGTATGGATGTCAGAGTTGGACTATAAAGAAAACTGAGCACCAAAGAATTGGTGTTTTTGAACTATGGCGTTGGAGAAGACTCTTGAGAGTCCCTTGGACTGCAAGGATATCCAACTTGTCCATCCCAAAGGAAATCAGTCCTGAATATTCATTGGAAGGACTGATGTTGAAGATGAAACTCCAATACTTTGGCCACCTGATGCGAAGGGATGACTCATTCAAAAAGACCCTGATGCTGGGAAAGATTGAGGGCAGGAGAAGGGGACAACAGAGGATGAGATGGTTGGATGGCATCACTGACTCAATGGACATGGGTATAGGTGGAACTCCGGGAGTTGGTGATGGACAGGGAGCCTGGCGTGCTGTGATTCATGGGGTTGCAAAGAGTCAGACACGACTGAGTGACTGAAGTGAACTGAACTGAAAAGCACAGTGAATAAAATTATACTTTACAAGTTAACTGAACACATTTTCAGGTACCTAGAAGATGTTAGTATTATTAAAGTGAGTGATCAAAGTGGGTAACACAGTTTATAATAATAAAAATTATCATCATAAAACACAATTATAAAGTACTGAAGCAGTTTCTTGTGTGGTTCATGAGGCCCAACCAAAGAGGAATGTTCCCCAAATTGATCTGAAGATTGGCATTTGTCTGATGGGTGTTCTGATAAAGTGATCATTTCAAAGTATAGTTGCTTGTTTCTATAAGTGTGGATATGGTGGCAATGAAAATCAATGTTCTCAACTTCCTATTTTACCCCATGCATAGTCACTCACTATAATAGTTATATGTGATATATAATTCAAATTTAAATAATATATGATGTAACATATATATTTATACAGTGACATAAACTACATCTTAATGTGTTTCAGAGTCATTCTCAAGACTCATTAACAACTTAAAAAAATAAGTTGAAAGATACAGACATAATAATATTTACCTATCTGGTGTCAAATAATTTTTCACTGTTTTCTCCCATTAAATTGAATGAATCAAATAAATATCAAATTATTATTAAAAAAACAACAATGTCTAAAATATAATAATAGTTTTTTGCTTATTATGAGATACTCTCAAGACACCACATTATAACAACATGAATTTTGTCAACTCAAAATTGCAGATATCTTTTCCCTTCTAATGAAAAGAATACAAATATAGGGAGAGAAAAGCCAGCCTTCAGAATGGGAGAAAATGATAGCAAGCAAAGCAACTGACAAAGAATTAATGTCAAAAATATTCAAGCAGCTCCTGCAGCTCAATTCCAGAAAAATAAATGACTCAGTCAAAAAATGGGCCAAAGAACTAAACAGACATTTCTCCAAAGAAGACATACAGATGGCTAACAAACATGAAAAGATGCTCAACATCACTCATTTTCAGAGAAATGCAAATCAAAACCACAATGAGGTACCATCTCACGCCAGTCAGAATGGCTGCTATCCAAAAGTCTACAAGCCATAAATGCTGGAGAGGGTATGGAGAAAAGGGAACCCTCTTACACTGTTGGTGGGAATGCAAACTAGTACACCCACTATGGAGAACAATGTGGAGATTTCTTAAAAAACTGGAAATAGAACTGCCATACGACCCAGCAACCCCACTCCTGGGCATACACACCGAGGAAACCAGAATTGAAAGAGACACGTGTACCCTAATGTTCATCGCAGCACTGTTTACAACAGCCAGGACATGGAAGCAACCTAGATGTCCATCAGCAGATGAATGGATAAGAAAACTGTGGTACATATACACAATGGAATATTACTCAGCCATTAAAAAGAATACATTTGAATCAGTTCTAATGAGGTGGATGAAACTGGAGCCTATTATATAGAGTGACATAAGTCAGAAAGAAAAACACCAGTACAGTATACTAATGCATATATATTGAATTTAGGAAGATGGTAATGATGATCCTATATGCGAGACAGCAAAAGAGACACAGATGTAAAGAACAGTCTTTTAGACTCTGTGGGAGAAGGCAAGGGTGGGATGATTTGAGAGAACACCATTGAAATATGTGTATTATCATATGTGAAACAGATCTCCAGTCCAGGTTCGATGCATGAGACAAGGTGCTCAGGGCCAGTGCACTGGGATGACCCTGAGGGATGGGATGGGGAGGGAGGGGGGAGAGGGGTTCAGGATGAGGAACACATGTACACCCATGGTGGATTCATGTCAATGTATGGCAAAACCACACAATACTGTAAAGTAATTAGCCTCCAATTAAAAATATAGGGAGAATTATTACCTGTTTTAGTCAATTAATGGACATTGTATAATTTAAATTCACTAAAAGTACTTAGGACATTTAAAAAACAATGCAGATAAAAAAAAAAAAGAGATCCAGCCAAGGAAATTAAGTGTCAGTGTGAGAAAAAGAAATGTTACATACAAAATTTTTTCATGAAGAAGGAAAAACTGGTCTTGTCCACATAATCAGAAGGCAATGTCTATGATTTTTTTTTAGCTGCTGTTTTCTCTTCTCCTCCTCTCAGGGGGACATTTTACCCCTTCTGGTGGCATAGACTGCCCTACAAAGGGGAGAAACTAGCAATGAGGTAATTTAGGCAGATGCCTTAAATATCTTGACATCAGTTTTACCACGTATTGAGAAAATATGAAAGATGTTTGAAAGGAAAAAAAATCAACATAACTTGAGAAAGATGATCTATGGAGTATTCTGAGTTTCAATAAATTATACAATGAAAATCCCAGTACTTTCCTTGTTATAGAATTATTTTTATAAAGTCTAATGAATAGTAATTTATTAATAGTAAATAATAGTAATAGTCAACATAAGAAAACTGTGTTCAAAATGTTAAAGAAAGATAGTAGAGATGGAAAGAGAAGTTTATGGGCTGACTAAACACGTAAAAGCTTCAGGTTTTGTTTTAGATGGTTAGTTTGTTTTAGTTTTTTCTTTTTTTTATTTTAACTTTTTATTTTGTATTGTGGTATAGCCAATTACAACGTTGTGATAATTTCAGGTGAACAGGAAAGGGACTCAGACATACATACATACATAACATGGAACCAGTAGTTTTAGTTTTTAATTCTAATTGGTAGCAGACTAGTTTGGTCATACTGAATCTTGAAGGTGATCTTACATATGGTTCTATTCTTAGCCTGGAAAGTGAAGGAGAGGAATAAGTCAAAATGTCAAGAAAACCAAAGAAATCCTTTCATAATGTGATGCTGGTTTAGGTGGGAAAATGATAACCTGAGTTTGAGGGAGTGGTGAGAAATACCCACAGCAACGCCCAGATCAGTAAAGATATAGCAGAAAATACAGATCTGGAATGTGGGGTAGCAGTTAGGACAGGAATTTCTGATTTTAACATCACTAGCATAGAAGTAATATTTGAAGCAATGAGAATAAAACTCAAAATCAATTGAAATGTGGCATGATTCTCTTTTTATTAAGTTATTAAGGTGGAATGGGAGCGGAAAAATGCTACACAAGGGCAGAGACAGCAGGAAGAGCCATTCAGACAGTCCCTGCCTGTCCCAGCCGACCACAAGATACTGGCGGTGTGAGCAGCCATATGTAGAACTTCAGGCAAATTATTCAGCTCTCTTATAACTGGGAATTAACTGATGCCTGAATTTACTGTGAGTATCAAATGAAATATACATAATACTGCTTTACATTTTAAAACCTATTGTACAACCAAAGAGGCTTCCCAGGTGACACAATGGAAAGAATCTGCCTGCCAATGCAGGAGATACAGGACACATGGGTAGAATCCCTGGGTCAGGAAGATCCCCTGGAGAAGGAAATGCAACCCATTCCAGTATTCTTGCCTGGAAAATTCCATGGACAGAGGGGCCTGGCGGGGGGCCACAGTCCATGGGATAGCAAGCAGTCAGACACAACTGAGCTACGCAGCACATACAACCAAAATGTACATCAAATTTCAACTGCAGACTTAATGGAAGAATACCCCATTCTTATCACCCCTACATTCTCTGTTACAATTTTCTTTCTTCCCAGGAATGCTCACAGACTTCCCACAGTGGTGCTGTGAAGGTCTGCACCTTCTCATCTCTGGTCTCAGCTCCCAGACACATCTCATATCTTGATTTCCTTCCCAACAGTAACTTCCTCTCTTGAGTTCTACATTCTATTTTACCTACATTCCAACGGCTTCACTCTGCCCTCACCCAGACTCACATTTTTGTCTCCAGAAAAGATAAAGGTAAGTTCTGAGTGCAACTTAACCATGTTTTAATTTAATTATACCAGTATCTACTCTGCAATAACTATATTATGGAAAAAGTTTCTAAGGATGGTGCCAGGTTCAAGAATCTGATCTTTCAGATTCTGAGTGTGTGTGTCATTTTTTGAATACTAATTCTCATTTTATACCTGGCCCTAAGTATTTCTCTCACAATGGATAAATGAACTTGAATGCCTTTTAGTTAATTTTTAGTGTCTCTTGGGCATTTTTATAACTTCCAGGAGAACTGGAAACATCCCATAAAA
The DNA here is from genome assembly GCF_000754665.1 of Bison bison bison. Lineage (NCBI taxonomy): Eukaryota > Metazoa > Chordata > Mammalia > Artiodactyla > Bovidae > Bison > Bison bison. The sequence goes on along the minus strand of NW_011494945.1, from coordinate 2,050,543 downwards.
TTCTTACTCTAATACAGCATGGTATCCAGGGAAACAGTGCCAGAAGCTTTGGAACCACCAAGAGCTGGACTCACAATCCAATCCAGCCCAGACCACTTATAAGCAACAAAAATCTGAGCTTATTATGTAACCTCTGGGGATTCGGTGAGCTATCATAGGCAGAGTGCTATTATCCAGTGCCTGGTGTAAAGTAGAAACTTAATAAATACCAGCTGAGCAAATGAATGTCAGCATCCTTCCCAATCATTCCATCAGAAAGCCCAACAGAGCACTGAAGACACTGAAATGTCCATTACACAGAGGGGGTCTTACAGAGGTCTGGTTTAGTAGTAGCTTAATAAAAACTTGTCAATTTATTGATTGCAACAAGTGATTTCTAAAGGTTAACATATCATTTTTTAAAGATGCCATTATTATTTGTAATAAAGATATTTAATGTAATTTTATAATTTAATTTCTTGAGCCATAGAATAGTTTAAGTATCTCATTCTAGCCAGGGATTTAATCTACTTTTTAATATCAGAAAGTATTTATGTCTTTAAAATAACAATGAAAAACTAACCTTTACATGGTTCCTATGCTATCACACTGAAGAGTCAACTTTTTTCCATGTGAATTTTCTACTGTCCCTTCTGGCTAACTAGTTAATTAGATAACTCTGTAAGACTAGGAACCTGATCCTTTTAATGTTAACTTTGATTGCTTTTCTTTATTTACTTGCCTGTTTCTCTCTCCCTTCTAACTCAGGTCTTTCAAAAGCTGACATGGAAAGTTTTCAGCCTGTCCCTTGAAGGGTAAATACTGCAACTTCTAGGGAATGCTACTATAGATAAGCTTTGATTCAAAATTTCTGGCAAAAACTTTTTTCTTTAAAATTTTGTTTTCTTCCTTTTTTTTCTTTAATCTTTCTATCACCTAGAATGTATCTTACCCTTCGGTAAGTTTTTCAAATATAAAAAATCTTGCTAAGTTAATCAATATGCCTGAAGAGCAGTAATCAGAAACATACTCAAGCTTCCAGTGGTTTTGTAGTAATCACCTAAGTATCTGGAGGGGATCTAACATTCCAGAAACTTCATTCCTTTTGTAGGTGTGTTAATCCTTGAGTCTTCAGATCAGATAACCAGTGATGCTGATATTTCCCAACCATGAAAGAAATCTTTCTATTTGAGTGTTATTGGATAGTTAATAAAGAACACAAAAGCAAAGTTTAACGTTTCAGTACACGCTGGTAAGCTGGTAAGTCGCTTCAGTCGTGTCCGACTCTGTGCGACCCCATAGATGACAGCCCACGAGGCTCCGCCGTCCCTGGGATTCTCCAGGCAAGAACACTGGAGTAGGTTGCCATTTCCTTCTCCAATGCATGAAAGTGAAAAGTGAAAGTGACCAGGCTCCTCCGTCCATGGGATTTTCCAGGCAAGGGTACTGGAATGGGATGCCATCGCCTTCTCCATTCAGTACATGGTACCTATTAAAAAATTAATGAAGCCCCTACTATGAGATTCCATTGTGCTATTACTATCATTTGAAATTTTATTAGATTCCTAAAATCATATAGCCCTCAACAGACAATGGTTAACATAGTAGTTGAATTTCACTTTCCAAATCTTACTGAACATCAATTTCCAAATCTGTAAAATGGGGATAATTATTCAAGTCCATGGGTCTGCTGTACGGGTGAAATAGAAGCCTAGCACAAGCTCATACAGTACAGTACCTAGTGCCTAGTAGGTTCTCTTCCCTACTCCATTCTGTTTATACATATCTGTACAAAACCATACAGGATTAACTGAAATAGAGCTTTATAAAAGCAGTCAGTTTAATCTATATTTTTGTGCAGATACTGATGGTATAGGCATCATACAATTAGTAGCAGCACTATTCCCAATGGCCAAGACGTGGAAACAACATAAATGCCCATCAACAGATGAATGGATAGTGATGTGGTACATATATACAACGGGATACTATTCAACCATAAAAAGAACGAAATAATGCCATTTGCAGCAACCTGGATGCAACTAGAGAATATCATACTAAGTAAAGTTAAGTCAGAAAGACAAATGCCACATGATATCACTTATATGTGCAATCTAAACTATGACACAAAAGAACCTATCTATGAAACAGAAACAGAATCAGGGACACAGAGAATAGACTCGTGTTTGCCAAGGGGGTGGCAAGGCTGGAGAGGGTTGCATTGTGAGTTTGACATTAGAAGATGCAAACTGGTACATACAGAATGGATAAACAACAAGGGGCTATACCATACAGCACAGGAGACTATATTCAATAGCCTGTGATAAACCATACAAGAAAGAATATGAAAAAGGCTGTGTGTGTGTGTGTGTGTGTGTGTATAACAGAGTCACTTTGCTATAGAGCAGTAAGTGACACAGCACTGTAAATCAACTATAATTTTGAAAAATTGGGTATAAGCTGGGAAAGTGAATAGCTGGTAATCTTAAAGAGGATTGTAATAAATATGACTATTCAGTTAAGAGTTTGTATGAGGGCTTCCTTGGTGGCTCAGTGGTACAGAATGTCAATGCAAGAGACAGAGATTTGATCCCTGATCTAGGAAGTTACCACATGCCACAGAGCAGCTAAGCCCGTGTGCCACAACTATTGAGCCTACGCTCTAGACTCCAGGAGTCTCAACTACTGAAGCCCACACGCCCTAGAGCCTGTGCTCTGCAACAAAAGAAGCCACCACAACAAGAAGCCCGCTCACCACAACTAGAGTAGCCCCTGCTCGTTGCAACTAGGCAGAGTCTGCATGCAGCAACAAAGACCCAGTACAGCCAAAATTAAATAATTTTAAGAGTTTATACCAACAGAGAAACTCTGATATACTGAGTAATCATCATCAGGATTTATCAACATCAAATGGGCACTCATTATTGCTTTAAAATCTTACTATACCCAAAAGTCTCAATCCTGTGCTTCCCAATTACTATTTTCTACCTTCTGTAACATAATCAAACTCAAACTTCTCTTCTTCACCCTTAGCTGATGAATTTCAAAGGCAAGTAAAAACCATCAGAAGGAAAACCTCTCATCTTCCTGGGAGTCAGTCTTGACCATCCTCTTCTGTCACAGGAAAGGAGCAAAGTCTTTCAAAATTCAGTATTTCAGCATGTGCCCGACATCTCCATCCCCTCCTTCATTCTTAGAGGTCTCATTCCATTCATTATTCCTTTTCAATGTTATACTGGTTACATTTCCCTTTTACTGGATTAATTTTCAGAGCAGTCAACTTTGCTCTATTATCTTCCATCCAAGTCAACCCAAATCCAAACAAAAAATATTCTATCATCCCTTTACAGCTACTTCCCTGTCTATCTACACCCTCTACCCAGTCAAACTTCATAAAGAAGGGACTATTTATATTGTCATCTTCTTTACCTCCTATTAACTGTTCAACATATTAAATCTGGATTCCACTTTCAACATAAGATAAAAACTGCTCTGCAGCCCGTAACTAGTAACTTCTATATTCTGCATACAGAACACTGTTTCGTAACCAGCAACAACCAATGGAAACTTTTCAGTCTTTTATTTGACTTCTCAACAGCATTTGACAAAACTAACCACTCCCTGAGACACTGTCTTCACTGATTTCCCAGACGCCACACTCTTCCGGTTTTCTGTCTCCTTAGAGGTTCCTTCTCAATCTTCTTTGCCAGCTAGCCTCCTTTTCTACCCAGCCTCACTCTTTTTGTTTTTACTGTTCAATTATTTTATTACTTTGTTAAATTATGCTATGCTTTATTAAGGTATAACTGACACATATCTACCCAGCCTCTTAAGGCAGAAGGTATTTAGGGTGTGCTTCTGCACTCTCTTGGTGTACTTTCATGACTTGGCTTCAGAAAGTATTTACATATGGAATGATCACATATCTCTATTTACATTCCAAACCAAACTCTGAGCTCCAGACTCTTACATCTGCACACTTAACTCTTCCACTAGGATATTTTAAAGGCATCCAAAAACATGTCCAAACCAATCTCTTGACCTTCCCCCCAAATCCATTTGAACTCTTCCCTCCTCGGGGGCTTTCCTCCATCTGAACACAACCCTCCACCTCTTTACCAGGCTAAAGCCTACTTATACCTAAAGGTTTCCTCTTTAGGTTTCCTACTTTAAAGTGGCCTTCTTAAACCCAAATTTTCCTTCAGAGCACATGTTATTATTTATAATTACTTACCTATTTGTGATCTTTTTGTTTAATTTTTACTTCTCTTGTTAGGTTAGAAGCACCTTATCAATTCCCTCACTTCTTCAAATCTGCTCACAGTTTATCTTCTCAGCAAGCAAGGCCTTTCCTGCCCTCCTATATAGAATTCAAACCCTGCACTCACATCCCCCTTACTTTGTTCCAGACCCACCCCCTTCCCAACACTTAATGTACTGCTAGTTTTCCATATAATCTGCTTGTTGTTATTGTTCAGTTGCTAAGTCATGTCCAACTCTTTGCAACCCCATGGACTGCAGCACATCAGGCTTCCCTGTTCTTCACTACCTCCCAGTTTGCTCACTGATACCATCCAACAATCTCATCCTCTGTCACCCTCTTCCTGCCCTCACTCTTTCCCAGCATTAGGGTCTTTTCCAATGAGTCAGCCCTTCCCATCAGGTGACCAGAGAATTGGAGCTTCAGCCTCAGTCCTTCCAATGAATATTCAGGTTGATTTCTTTTAGGATTGACTGGTTTGATCTCCTTGCTCTCCAAGGGACTCTCAAAAGTACTCCATAGCACCACAATTTGAAGGTATCAATTCTTCAGTGCCCAGCCTTCTTTATGATCCAACTCTCACATCTGTATATGACTACTGGGAAAAAACCTAGCTTTGACTATGTAGACCTTTGTTAGCAAAGTGAAGTCTCTGTCTTATAGTAACACTGTCTAGGGTTGTCACAGCTTTTCTTTCAGGAGCAAGTGTCTTTTAATTTCATGACTGCAGTCACCATCTGCAGTGATTTTGAAGTCCAAGAAAATAAAATGTGTCATTGTTTCCACTTTTCCCCCCATCTATTTGCCGTGAAGTGATGGAACAGGCTGCCATGATGTTAGTTTTCTGAATGCTGAGTATCAACCTAGCTTTTTCACTCTTTTCTTTCACTGGAGAGTGAGTGAGTGAGTGAGTGAAGTTGCTCAGTCGTGTCCGACTCTGCGACCCCATGGACTGTAGCCTACCAGGCTCCTCCCTCCATGGGATTCTCCGGGCAAAGAGTACTGGAGTGGGTTGCCATTTCCTTCTCCAGGGGATCTTCCTGACCCAGGGATCGAACCCGGGTCTCCCGCATTCCAGGCAGATGCTTTAACCTCTGAGCCACCAGGGAAGCCCACTGGAGAAGGGAATGGCAAACCATTCCAGTATTCTTGCTTCAAGAACCCAATGAACAGTGTGAAAAGGTAAAAAGATAAACTGCTTATTTATATTTGTTAAATTTTGTTTTTCTCCCTAGTCTAAAATGTAAGCTCCATAAAGATTTCTTGTCTCTTTTGTTCACTGATGTCTCACATGCCTAGCACGTGATAGGAATTCAAAAAATACCTATTGAATGAATGAGAGGCTGTGTCTGCTCTGCTCCATGCTATACTCCAAACTAATCAACTTATGTGGAATTAAAGTTCAGATAATATAAAATCTGAGATGAAAAATGGAGCATAACACCATAAATACAGTGGGATCTTGTATTTTCTGAATGAATGAATGCTGAATGAATGTCAAATGAAAAAGGTATATTTAATTTGGAATCTAGAAAGTGCCCCTCATCTTTTTTTTTTTTTTAACCACACATAATCCCATCCTTTGTTCTCTTTCTTCATATTCTAAGAAGTTTTAAGACATAATAATGTGAAATGGAAGTTACAAGTGAGGACAGACATGTTCATCCTCTTCCCTGGCGTCAGGGGTGTCAGCTGAATGTCTAGCACCTTCCAGGTACTCAGCAGGAGCTGAATTAAGTAATTCGGGAATGAATAAGCAACCTACCAATAAATCTGTGCCATCAAAAGAAGGTAAGCACCAGAAGTAATGGAAGAAGCTGGAGACTTGGAATCATCAAGGCAGTGAACTCTATTCCTGGTTCTGCCAACTGACAATATCTGGTAAGAGAAGAGATGAAACTAGATAATCCACTTCCTCTAAAGCAGACTATCTACTAAAATGCAAGCTCCTTGGGAATTCCTTGGCAGTACAGAGTCAGATTATAAAGAAAGCTGAGTGCCAAAGGATTAATGCTTTCCGACTGTGGTGCTAGTGAACTCTTGAAAGTCTCTTGGAGAGCAAGAAGATCAAACCAGTCAATCCCAAAGGAAATAAACCCTGAATATTCATTGGAAGGACTGATGCTGAAGCTGAAGCTCTAATACTTTGGCCACCTGATGCGAAGAACTGACTCACTGGAAAAGACCCTGATGCTGGGAAAGACTGAGGGCAGGAGAAGTGGCCTACAGAGAATGAGATGCTTGGATGGCATCATGGACACAATGGACATGAGTTTGAGCAAACTCAGGGAAATAGTGAAGGACAGGGAAGCCTAGCGTTCCACAGTCCATGGGGTCACAAAGAGTTGGAAATGACTTAGCAACTCAACAACAACAAAACCAGTGGTTAGGACTCTGTCCTTCCACTACAGGGAGCAAGGGAACAAGGGTTCAATAAGTTGTGAGGAACAAGAACCTGCAAGCAGCGACGGCATGGGAAGTAAGCACCTTGAGGCCAGAACTTCGTCTCTCTTGTTCACTAGTGAGAAAACAAGGCCTACATCAATATGTGCGGCATACAGTAGTCCCTCAAGAATCTGTGGAACCATTTCTAAAAATTCCTTCTACTGCTAACATAAGGGGAAAAAATAACTTTGAGATATCTTAAATAAAATAAAGCGTTCTTCTTCTAGAGAAAACTATTTACAGATCGTTAACATCTTAGAAATATCCTAGTGTGTGCTTTAAAAATGCAAATAAAGAATTTGTACTCCTGGTGAGTTGGTTACCAGTTTTACATTTTCACTATGACCACTTGGGTTCCTTAGTCTTATTTATATAATTTTTTTTTTTTAACTTAAAGGTGTTTTTGAAACATTTAGCTCTGGGTGTGTGAACACCGAACTCCTGAGGAACTGTGTACTTACATTGTACAACTTCCTACCGGTTTCAGTCTTGTTTGGCAGTCCTTCCCAGCC
>NW_011494945.1:2042983-2043246 GCF_000754665.1 Bison bison bison | reverse complement strand
ATGCCGGGGGAGTCTGAGGCGACACTGGCGCAGCCCTCAGCAACCGCCACCCCCGGCAGCGTCCCGCAAGCTGCCTCCCCCGCCAGTTACTGGGGCCTGTCGGCTTTCCAACCTGCGCTAGAAATGCGCTTTCCTATCTAAAGAAAACTCTTTTCCACACTAAGTTACCCGACCGCTCCAGGCGAGGGAATCTACGTGTTTACACTTGTTTTCTAGCCCCGGTGCAGCTGAGGGAATTGATTGGCTCCGTCGCACTCGCTACG
>NW_011494945.1:2038263-2042883 GCF_000754665.1 Bison bison bison | reverse complement strand
CACGCCCCGCCTGGGCCCCGCCCCCTCGCGCGGCCATCTGCTTCGCTGTCTGTCTCCCTGTCTCTCGCTCAGCACCTCTTTCCCTTCTACCACCTCCCTGCCCACCCTCTCGCCGGCTCCGCCCCTTCCCCCTCCCCCCGCCCTGGGCTCCGAATCTTCCCCGGCCGTTGTCAAGGAGACAAGCAGATACTAGGCAAATAGGCATTCGAGAAAGAAAAGGGGGGAAAGCTACACGGCAGCCTGGTAACAAAGGAGCAATAAAAGCAGCCCCCAAATGGAGGGCTAAGAACGCGTCTGGAAAAAATTCGACAGCTAGCTAGCAACACCCCAAGTTTAACCAGGAGGGGGATGCAGAAGAAAGGGGCACGATTCACGTTGGGGGTGGGTGGATATCAACGGTTTAAAAGAGCTATTGAGAATCGCCTGGATGGTGGTTTTTGAATCAACCAGTTTGCTTTTCGAGTTGGAACTCCGCTATTACAAGGGATTCGTATCCATCGCGGCAGCTGGGGTCCTGGGTCAGGCCAGCGGGCTCCCTTAAGGGTGATAACATGTTTGGCAAGATACACCTCGACGGAAACGCCTTAACGTCGGCTCTGGGGAGTATGACTTCGTGATGGAATAATGATGCATCTGAAGTAGTGGACAGTGAGAAGACTAAGCTTGTAAAGATCTGCAACTTGGTGACTTTCAAAGCAATACTTGAACAAAGAGTTATTGGCTTGAACCAACCGTCTTTTTCACTCTAGAGTGTGACCCATTTCCCTACAATGAGCAGAAAAATAAAACTGTTTGAGAATTCAGAGCCAGCACCAGGAGAAATGAACCATTCTTTCGACTGCTTCTCACCTCCATAAACGAAAGGTTATTCTTTTCAGGATCACTAAATGTAAACGAAAAAAGGTAGTCTGATTTGGACACGAGTGAAAACTTTGGGAGCAAAAATGTAGGTGGTAGGAGAATGCTTATAAGAGTATGTGTAAGTGTGTGTATCCTTGATTTTTGCCCCTACCTTCTCCCCCTCCATTATTTAAATCAGCGCGCTGTCTTTCACGCACAAATAGCGTCTGGTATTTCCGCGACAAGAGATGCAGTTGGAGATAGCCTGGGTTTCCTTATAGAAGCTTCTTCTCTAACCCAAGTTAGGCTTGGAGCGTTCATGGATCTTGGTATTTCTCAATATGTAATTTCTCCTTAGAAATTGTAATAATCAATCCGGTTTTTCAGAATTTTATCGCTGCTGCCTCCTTCATTCTAGGATCCCACTCGCTTGCTTGCACATTCACACACGTTCAGAAAAAAGAGAGTCCATCTGATCCTGGCAGCAGACTGAAAAAGATTCATAGCGACGCGAATCGCATCCCGACTGTAAATATGGATTCGCACACTCTAGACTGTCTCATTTCACCATAGAGGAAAACCGTCATTTCATACAGTGATAAAATGCAAGCCTTTTCGATCTTTTGTTCATGATTCTCACTTTATAATGTTGTGTGTGTCGGGGGGGGGGTGGTAATCACGAATAAGGGATGGGGGAGGGGCGAGGGTTGATGAGCGCAGAGGCCAATCTCAAAATATTTTATTTCACGTCAATGTGGAATAGAGAAGGGAGTGTGGCTTCGTCTGCTTGCTGGTTTTGCGTTTTCCACATCTGGCCTACAGACCTAATTCTAACTCGCAATCTCTTTTGATGAAATTCGATCTTCTTGGTTTAAATACCTTTCGATTTGGGGCGAATTCACATTTGCAACAGTTAGAAGAACAAACCCTGTGCAAGATCTGTGAAACCTATATAGAACAGACATAGAAAACATGCTGCACCCAAATCCCAACCATTGTCTAAAAAACTTGCGTACATACACACACATACACATAAACACACGGAAAGATGGGGGAGGGGAGGGAGTGGAAGGAGACAGACACGGTTATAGACCGACTAGAGCCAAAGCGAGTCAAGTTAACGCTTTCTCCGCCCTCATCCACAAGTACCCGCCCCCCCGCGTTAATTAATTACAAACAAAGCAAGCCAATCCAGTACTGCATTATTATTTTCAAGCAGAAGGAGGCGAAAGGCAGGTATTTTTTAATTGATTTATTTATTTGAAGGACATTAATTCTCGGTCTGAGGCTGATTTTCAAACCGTTTGCAGAGCGCGGCTCCATTGTTCGCCGGGAGCGCAGGCCCCACCCCCTGCTTTGTGTGCGGCGCGCGGATTGGCCGGCGAGCGCGGGGGCCGCGTCAGCGCCCGCGAGCCCATTCATCTGTGCACTTGGGCGTTGGACCCCGCATCTTATTAGCAACCAGGGAGATTTCTCCATTTTCCTCTTGTCTACAGTGCGGCTACAAATCTGGGATTTTTTTATTACTTCTTTTTTTTAAAAAACTACACTTGGGCTCCTTTTTTTGTGCTCGACTTTTCCACCCTTTTCCCCTCCCTCCTGCGCTGCTGCTTTTTGATCTCTACGACTAAAATTTTTTTATCCGGCGTGTATTTAATCGGTTCTGTTCTGTCCTCTTCACCACCCCCACTCCCCCCTCCCTCCGGTGTGTGTGCTGCTGCCGCCGCTGCTGCCGCCGCTGCTGCTGCCGCTTGCCCCGTCGTTACACCAACCCGAAGCTCTTTGTTCCCCCCTTGGATCTGTTGAGTTTCTTTGTTGAAGACCAGCATGGGTGCCCAGTTCTCCAAGACCGCCGCGAAGGGAGAAGCCACCGCGGAGAGGCCCGGGGAGGCGGCTGTGGCCTCGTCGCCTTCTAAAGCGAATGGGCAGGTAAATTCTACCTGTGGTTCTGGTCATTTATTTGGTGTCTTTCTCTAATCCCGGCCCTTCCCCTTCCCTCCTTGGTCGTGCCCGAGGCGCATTCGGCGGAGAGAAGCGTGGCCAGATTCCAGTCTGAAAGTTGAATGGAAAGCGATAGCCAAATTGTCAATTTCTCATAGGTGGGGTCTCCTCTGACTCCCAAAGTAATGGTTCCCGGAGAATCCTGGCGAATTCTTGTGTAGACGGGAGGAAAGAAGTGATAAATCGTTTAAAATGGCGTGTTTGGAGCTTGGCAGAACCTGACTAGCTAGGTGCTACCCCCACCCCCACCCCCAGCCAGGTTGCATTTGTGCTTGGTGGGCACAAAGGTGTTTTGGTGGCTCTCTGTTGTCGAGACTGGGTCGCCTTCAGGATTTCTGGTGTGATTGTATGTGTGTGGGTAGAGAAGGGTGGGGGGAGCGCAGTAGGGATGGCGGTGAAGAAAGGCTGAGGAGGGAAGGAGAGCTGTCTTATTGTAAACCGAGGTGGCGTGACCTGGGTTCTTGGAAAGGTTGCTGGGTGGCTGGAGGTGGGCAGGTTTCACTACCTTTCGATGGGCTTTTCTCACTGTTCTAAGTCTTTATTCGTAGTTGTCTGTGGAATTAACACACCCATCTGACTTTTAAATGGTCTCCCTAGGGTGGGAAGACTGTGGGTCCTTGAAGAACCTGTCCAGATGGTCAACAGGAGGCAGTTCGTGTGTTTCAGTCGAGATTGTTGGTGTGCGTGGCGCCTGGACCACTGCGGGGGCTGCCCCGGCGCTGCCCGAATCCAGGCAGATGGCCACAGTTGGGTGGGCGCGAGAGGTCGGCCAAGGGTGGCTGCTTCACAAACACCGGGCAATCACCACGCCTCTTTTCCTAGAGCAGAGACCGTGTTGCTTCGCCTGCCCTAACCTAATAGGAAAGGCAGGCTCTGCCAAGAGGCTTTGAACCCGTTAAAAATGCAAAATGAGCCGCCGGGGCGCGCCCGGGCTTCTCAGAATCACAGGCAAAGGTGGGCGTGGAAGCAGAGACAAGACCTCTGAAATAATGGTTTTCCCCCTGCCTTGTTGGTTTTATGCCGACCAGGATGCCACCTGAGCTTTGTTTGCGGACTCTGGGCTGCGCTATCCGGGCTCGGGGGCGCCTCGGCCAGCGGGCAGGGCCCGACCGGGTAGGGCGGGGTGGCCGGGCGGCCCCGCCCCTCCGCGCCTGCCTGCGCCAAGGTCAGCTGGTGGAGGCGCAGCGCCCCCTGCCGACCCCAGGTCTTGGGGCGTAGGGCCTTCGCGCGCGCAGTCCATGCGCTTCGGGCTGGAACGCTGGGATCCCCCCTGGGAGTTCTTGGTGTTTTGAAGAGGCCTTTGGAGTTTAGGGAGAAAAGGGGACGTGTAACCTAGGCACAGATCACTGGCTCTGGTACTGTGTCTGTGTCTCCTTCCAACGGGCGTTTGGTGTATCATTTATTATAGGACTCTTATCCTAAAGCCCATGAGGCGAAGGTTGGAATGGGTTACCCTTTGCTTTCCACGTTTCGGTCTCTGCCCTCTTAAGGCCTCGGAATTTGTTGCGTGGTCAAGGCCCCCGCAGTGCCTTTAGGCACCCCAAACACCACTGCCCCAGGTCTTCGAGGAACTCTCGTCGGGGCATCCAACCCCGTCTCCCCAAAAGGGAGAGGATCTGCAAAACCTGAGGGGCCCGGAGGGACGGTGGACCCTCCCGGTCCAGAAGTGGGGGCGGGGATGACAGGCCCGGGCCCCCTCAGTGACCTCCCGCTTTCTCTGCCCCGCAGGAAAATGGCCACGTGAAGGTAAACGGCGATGCTTCTCCCGCGGCCGCCGAG
>NW_011494945.1:2037537-2037993 GCF_000754665.1 Bison bison bison | reverse complement strand
CACTATACTTATAGTTTTCTAACTTCTCTAAAGAACCTGTTTTTAGAGGGTTTAAAGCATCTCGTGCCTCTCACGGTTGGGAGGCTGTGAGCAATCACATGTGGCCGGAGGAGCCTGTCAGGCAGGCTAGAGAAACTTCAGAGGAGTTTGTAGGTTAAAACACTCTTGTCACACCCAAGAGTTTTTATTGACTGGAGCTCTAGGTTAACTCCTTCTCCGAAAGAGGTGGTGGGGGACAGCCCCCCGTAAAGTCAGAGGTGTAGGTAAGAGCACAAAGTAGTAAAGTAGGGAAGCTCTGGTTATGGGGGTAGACGCTCGAGGATTTCCAGGGGGACTCCTGAGGCTCGATCCCGCCTTTGTGTATGTCGAGTCTCCTTCCTCATGACCTTTGACACGGGCAGAGTACCTCACTCTGGCCCCCAACAGGCCCTCAAGTCGCGATGACGGTTGAGGCTC
>NW_011494945.1:2034840-2037437 GCF_000754665.1 Bison bison bison | reverse complement strand
CGTGCCCCCAGAGCAGGAGGCGGCCCCCGCTGAGGAGGCGGCGGCCGCCCCGGCGTCGTCAGCCTGCGCAGCCCCCTCACAGGAGGCCCAGCCCGAGTGCAGTCCAGAAGCGCCCCCAGCGGAGGCAGCCGAGTAAAAGGGCAAGATTTTTTGAGATAATCGAAGAACTTTTCTCCCCCCGTTTGTTTGTTGGAGTGGTGCCAGGTACTGGTTTTGGAGAACTTGTCTACAACCAGGGATTGATTTTAAAGATGTCTTTTTTTATTTTACTTTTTTTTAAACAACAAATTTTGTTTTTAACCCACTCCCCACAGATCCCATCTCAGATCATTCTGTTACCACCATTCCAACAGGTCGAGGAGAGCTTAAATACCTTCCTCTGCCTTGTTTCTCTTTTATTTTTATTTTTTGCATCAGTATTAATGTTTTTTGCATACTTTGCATCTTTATTCAAAATTGTAAACTTTCTTTGTCAATCTATGGACATGCCCATATATGAAGGAGATGGGTGGGTCAAAAAGGGATATCAGATGAAGTGATAGGGGCCACCATGGAGAAATTTAAGTGGTGCATAACATTGCCAAGATAATGTACCACTAGAAATGATGGTGTAAAGGCTGAGTCTTTTTTTTTTTTTTTTAAGAAAAGTTATTACGATGTATTTTGTGAGGCAGGTTTACAACACTACAAGTCTTGACTAAGAAGGAAAGAGGAAAAAAAAAAAACACCGATACCCAGATTTTTAAAAAGATCATAGTCTTAGGAGTTCATTTAAACCATAGGAACTTTTCACTTATCTCATGTTAGCTGTACCAGTCAGTGATTAAGTAGAACTACAAGTTGTATAGGCTTTATTGTTTATTGCTGGTTTATGACCTTAATAAAGTGTAATTATGTATTACCAGCAGGGTGTTTTTAACTGTGACTATTGTATAAAAACAAATCTTGATATCCAGAAGCACATGAAGTTTGCAACTTTCCACCCTGCCCATTTTTGTAAAACTGCAGTCATCTTGGACCTTTTAAACACAAATTTTAAACTCAACCAAGCTGTGATAAGTGGAATGGTTACTGTTTATACTGTGGTATGTTTTTGATTACAGCAGACAATGCTTTCTTTTCCAGTCGTCTTTGAGAATAAGGAAAAAATCTTCAGATGCAATGGTTTTGTGTAGCATCTTGTCTATCATGTTTTGTAAATACTGGAGAAGCTTTGACCAATTTGACTTAGAGATGGAATGTAACTTTGCTTACAAAAATTGCTATTAAACTCCTGCTTAAGGTGTTCTAATTTTCTGTGAGCACACTAAAAGCGAAAAATAAATGTGAATAAAATGTACAAATTTGTTGTGTTTCTTTATGTTCTGATAAAATACTGAGACTTTGAGGTCCTGGTTTCATTTTGAAAAAGATCTTGCATGCCATCAAGAGTAAATTTTTCTTGTGGTTTTTAATCTGAAGTTTTTCAAACTCGTAAATTTATAATCAGTAGTATCAGATTACGTACAGGAATATCTTACAACATTCCATGTCAAATCTGTTAACGTTTATCTGCATTTAGTTTTCTTTAAAAATTGGTTATTTTTATTGTAGTTATATATAGCATGTCAGGATGAATCATTTAATACAAAAGTGGTATGAACTGAAGACTATTTAAATGTCTTATGTGAAAATGTCATAAAATTACATTTTTTTTTGTCATGCGGATCCCAAAACAAATTTATACTGAGAATATATTCAATTCAAACTGGAGGTGGGTCATGAAAAGTGACCGAAAGTGTTTTAAAAACTGATGGTGTATTACCTGCCATTGTAATTGCTTAGTGCTTGGCTAATTTCCAAGTTATAGCTTAGAGTATGCATTATACTTTAGGAGAACAAGCTTAATGTAAAGAAGTAATGGTGATGAATGGACGATACTGTTGGTTTATGGGCCTTTGTACTTGCTTCAGTTCAATAGTTGCAAGCATTTTTTTTTTTTTTTAATGAAAATAGTGTGTTAGTATCTTGTTATTCAAAGGAAAAGATAGAGAATAAAATTTCTTTGTATAGAAATAATTTACTAGTTAACTTTCTTTGCTCTTTACCACCCCATAACTGGATTTATTTTCTTCACTGAACCTTAAAAAACTGAATTTTAAGATAAATATGGCTATCAAATATTACTTCACTAAATGCAAAGAAAAGCATTTATGCATACCTGCTTTGCTGTTTTTGAGCAGTGTGCCTTGTAGGGTGAACCACGTTGGTAATAACTGAATGCCAGATCTTAAACTCATTAGAAAAATAACAAATTAGTTTCTGACATGTGCTTTTAATTGGAATAATGGATTATAAATAATAGTTCATGACCTCTTTACCAACACCCTCCCCACTAATAAAATCAAATAACACTTGGAAGAGTGTGTACTTTTAGTTGGGGTTCCTTGATCTTGGAGGACGTTTAAAAGTTAAAAGTCAAATACGGTAACCAAAGGACTGCTTTATGGGGTCTTCTACCTTACCAACTTTTCCTCAAATACCTACTTGGACAAGTACAGCACTTGGTATGTGGTAGGACTCAGAAAAAAAAATGGATTTTAAAAAGTAACCCTGAG
>NW_011494945.1:2013475-2034740 GCF_000754665.1 Bison bison bison | reverse complement strand
AGTAACCCTGAGTAGTCAAAAATACTATGTAGCCAACTATATTGCTAGGTCTGTTTTTTTTTTAACAGCTGGAGTTTATTAAGATGCTTACTTTGATTTTAATCATTGCCTAAAACACTTTGGGTGGTATCGATGAAGTGGTGGATTTTCCACCAAATGATTAAGTGAAATTTGACATATATCTTTTCATCCAAAGTTTTGTACATCACATTGTTTTCTAATGGAGAAATGTTAATATGGCTTTTTGTATTACTAAAATAGCTTTGAGATTAAGGAAAAATAAATAACTTCTTGTACAGTTCAGTATTGTCTATTAAATCTGTATTGGCAGTGTGTATAATGGCATTTGCTATGGTTATAAAATAATTCCTCTGGATTATAATAATTATTTGATCCAATTCCTATTGCTTGTAAAATAAAGTTTTAACAGTTGATATAATCAAGCTTGCTAAAATAGGATTTTTTACAGATTTAACTATAAAATGCAAGTTTTAGAGAAAAATTTTACATCTTCAGTGTTGATGGTAAGTATAACTTATTCAGTTTAAGGAATTTAGAAGGTATGCTTGACATCATACGTAGGATATAAAATTAAATCCATTGAAAGTGAGTTACAATGCTCACAAGTCAAAAACTTTAATGATAGAACTTAATGTATTTGAGAAACAATGTAATTTATTTACATTTCCCCCTCATGGATATAAACAATAAACTTTTGCAATTAAGGTTAAGGATTTGGAGGAAGGGTTCCTTTTTGCTTTTCTATATATCAGGTAGATCCAACTGGGAGGGGCATGTAGTTGAACATAGCCCAGTTAGCTTTGAAAATTAAAAAATTGGTTAAGTAACAGGGCTATTAGCTTTTATCTTTCCTTTAATTATTCACTTCCCCCTGTCCACTTTCCAGCTATATGAAAGAGCTTAAACCATGGTATAGCAAACAGAAATTTTAAAATGCTTTCAGTCTGTAAATGTGCCGGTCCCTGTTGGGGATTCAAGTTCTAGCACTCCTTTAAATTACACCCAACAATGCTATTTTAAAAATGGAAAATAAATACTTCTAAAAGGTGTGAATGCTAACCATATTTTATGTTCCTAAAAAAGTGATAAATTCTTGATCTTCAAATACTATCTGTGGTTTTTCCTCTCAACTCATCAACATTTTTAAAAACAAACCAAAACACATATCCCACCATAGGATCTAGCAGCTGCGTGTACATAAAATAATCACTTTAAAATTTTTAGAAACCCTAATAATCTCAGTTCTAGTGTTTTGGTGAAATTAGAACATAAGACTTCTTAGTACTACTAGTAAGTGAGAAGTGAGAGTATATTTGTCAACTACTCTTATTCTCTCGGGAAAGATGAAAGGCAATAGGATTACTCATCACTTGGAATTTCAATAAATATAACATTTCAGTTGAATTTGTTAGCATTACAGATTGTCTTCCCAACAAATGGCAAGTGTCTCTTAGGTTTGAAATATGTGTTATGGACTGGATAAAGTGCTAGAATTCTGTCCCTGGGTAGATTAGTGGGGATGCAGAAAGAGAAGGGATTTGTGATGAATTATAAATTGGAAGTCTAAGAAAGACTCAAAGCAAGTCTTAATTCAGATGATACATACCTGCATTTGGGAAAGCACCAACCAATAAAATATAATTCTAGCCACAATGTCATTTTAAACTTTTTTAGTAACCATAATTTTAAATAAGAAACATTAAATTATTTTAATAATTACATATCCAAAATATTTGCACTTGTAATCAATAAAAAAATTACTTAGTTGACTTGTTTTTTCCTTAATAACACTTTGAAATTCAGTGATTTAGACTGACATCTCAGTTTGGACCATTCATTCCAAGTGTACATAAAAATCACTTTATGGCCACATGTGGCTGCCATATTGGAGGGCTCATGTCTGGAGAATTAGGGTATGAGAGTCAATGATTAGAAATGTTTGGCTACAGACTATTTGCAAAGTGTAGCTTTGTAATTAATTGCATGAGCTTCAAGGGCTTAGCTTTTACATCAACACTGAAGTTTTTTCTAGATTTCAAACCATTTTAAGCAGTTAACATGGCTTCCCAGGTGGTATTCATGGTAAAGAACCTGCCTGCCAATGCAGGAGACATAAGAGATGTGGGTTTGATCCCTGGGTCAGGAAGATCCCCTGGAGGAGGAAATGGCAACCCACTCTGGTACTCTTGCCTGGAGAATCCTACGGACAGAGGAGCCTGGCAGGCTGCAGTCCATAGGATTGCAGAGCCAGACACAACTGAAGTGACTTAGCTCACATGCACATGGCATTGATATTACAAATGAACATGGTGAGATTTTGAAAGGCCTTGTTATCAGCTGAATCATCCCTGCAAAATTCATGTTGAATATGACTTAGAATGTGACTTATTAGAGACAGAATCTTAAAGAGGTGATTAAGTTCAAATAAGGGTGTCAGGGTCATCCCTAATTTAATGTGACTGATGTCTTTATAAGAAGAAAAAAAATTGGACATGCAGAGAGATACCCAGAACACATGTGTTTAGAGAAAAAGCATGTGAGGACACAGGAAAAAAGTGGCCATTTGCAAAACAAGGAGATTTGCAGATCTCCTTCAGAAGACTCCAGACCTGTCAGCACCTTGATTTTGGACTTCTAGTCTCCAGAACTTGAGAAAATAAATGTCTACTGTTAAAGCCAACCCAGTCTACTATTTGTTATTGCAGCCCTAGCAAACTCCAGGGTAAGAATGGAAAGGCTGTCTGTCCTTAGGTCAGGATGTAAAGAATTCTACATGATTACTTTTTCTCTTCCTTCAAAGAAAGACTGGTTTCTAGCTTGAGGTTTTTATTATTAATATTACCCTAGAAAAAAGAAATGATAGTTTAAAAATTAGAAAAATAGATATCTCTATCTTAAATCTTTATTAATGAGTTGATAGGAAGTATCTCTTTTGACATTCTGGAGTGCGAAGTCAAGTGGGCCTTAAGAAGTACTGCTGTTAATAAAGCTAGTAGATGTGATGAAATTCCAGCAGAACTATTCAAATTCCTAAAGGATGATGCCATCAAGGTTTTACGTTCATTATGTCAGCAAATCTGGAAGACCCAGCAGTGGTCACAGGACTGGAAAAGGCCGACCTTCACCCCAATTCCCAAGAAGGGTAGTACCAAAGAATGTGCTAGCCATCGGACAATCGCACACATCTCCATGCTAGAAAAGTCATGCTTAAAATTTTCCATGCTAGGCTTCAGCATGACATGAATCAAGATGTCCAACCTGGGTTTAGAAAAGGAAGAGGAACTAGAGATCAAATTGCCAACATTCGCTGGATTATAGAGAAAGTAAGGGAATTTCTGAAAAACATCTATCTTTGTTTTATCGACTACGCTAAAGCCTTTGACTACGTGCATCATGACTCTTAGGGTGATGGGAATACCAGACCATCTTACCTGTCTCCTGAGAAACCTGTATGCAGGTCAAGGAACAACAGTTAGAACCCCGTATGGAACAACTGATTGGTTCAAGATCGAGAAAGGAGTATGACAGGGCTGTCTGCTGTCACTCTGTTTGTTTAACCTATATGCTGAGCACATCACGAGACATACCAGGCTGGACAAGTTTCAAGCTGGAATCAAGATAGGCGGGAAAAACATCAACAACCTTAGATATGCAGATGATCCCACTCTAATGGCAGAAAGCAAAGAAGTACTAAATAGCCTCTTGATGAGGGTGAAGGAGGAGAGTGAAAGAGCCAGCTTAAAACTAAATATTAAAAAAAACTAAGATCATGACATCCGGCCCCATTACTGCATGGCAAATAGAAGGGGAAAAGGTGGAAGCAGTGACAGATTTCCTCTTCTTGGGCTCCAAAATCACTGTGGATGGTGACTGCAGCCATGAAATCAGAAGATGATTGCCTCTTAGCAGGAAAGTGATGACAAATCTAGGCAGTGTGTTGAAAAACAGAGATGTTACTTTGCCGACAAAGGTCTGTGTATTCAAGGCTATGGTCTTCCCAGCTGCCACGTACAGTTTTGAGAGCTGGACCATAAAGAAGGCAGAATGCCAAAGAATTGATGCCATCAAACCGTGGTGCTGGAAAGGACTCCTGAGTGTCCCTTGGACAGCAAGATCAAACCAGTCAATCTTAAGGGATATGAATCCTGAATGTTCACTGGAAGGACTGATGCTGAAGTTGAAGCTCCAGTATTTTGGTCACCTGATGTGAACGGACGACTCATTGGAAAAGTCCTTGATTATGGGAAAGATTGAGGGCAGAAGGATAAGAGGGCGTCAGAGGATGTGCTGGCTGGACGGCATCACCAATGCAATGAACATGAACTTGGGCAAACTCTGGGAGATGGCAAGGGACAGGGAGGCCTGGCGTGCTGCAGTTCATGGGGTCACAAAGAGTCAGACACTAATCGACTGAACAACAACAGGAACAATCTCTAAAACACAAATAGTTAAAAAAAAAGAAAAAGACATTGTCTAGGGACTTCCCTGGTGGTTCAGTTGTTGGGAATCATGCCAATGCAGGGGACATGGATTCAATCTCCAGTCTAGAAATATTCCACATGCCAGAACTAAGCCCATGGGCTACTGATACTGAATCCATGCTTTACAGCCTGTGAGCCATAACTACTGAGCCTGTGTTCTGCAGCAAGAGAAGCCAACACAAGGAGAACCCTGTGCACAGCAACAAGAGAACAGCACCCACTCGCCACAACTATAGGGAAAGCCTGTACACAGCAGCAAAGACCCTGTGCAGCCATAAATAAATAACTAAAATTTTAAAATATTGTCACCCATAAATAAATAAAATTAAAAATATTGTCAGCCATAATAAAAAAATGTCTAAAAATACTATGTAATGTTATGTCTGAATTTATCCATCACTGTTTATTTTCCTTGCAATTTATTTGTGCAAGAAACTGAGTTGTTTGTCCTATAATTTCCACAGTGTGAATTTTGCCAACCCTACTTCTTGTTGTCATTTAACATATTCCTTCATCTTTTCTGTATTTTCTGTATTTCTTGTATTTTCTATAAATTGATCAATAGATCAAGAGGCTTGATCAGATTCAGGTTCAAAGGACTACGTCATAGGCAATGGTGTGTATGTCTATCAGAAGGCAACCTGACTTTTTGTGATTTTTGAAGTAATTTATCTTTGCTTAAATCCATTAACTAATTTAGAGTGATAAAATGGCATTATTCTTATTGAGTTTCCTTTTTATATGATTTGAGCAGCTAATTATATAAAAAGAAACTTTCCTTCGTCAACCATTTGGTTGTCCTGAGGCACATTTGTTTATGGAAAGGCAGAATAAGTGTTTGATTTCTTCCCTCTAATTACTGATTTTCAGAATAAAGCTTTGGTTCCCTAATATCCTCCAAAGATGACCAATGATAGTATTTTTTGTTTAGTATCATTATACATTCATAGAATTAAACTTATTTGATATAAACAATGTAAATGATGCTCCAATGGACTCATGGTAGATTATCTTTTAAAGTTATAGAACCAATAAATGAAATCAGTTTAAATTTTATTAAGATACTGGGGAATGTGCTTAAAAAATAAACATAACTCGATATTTACTTTACTCAAACTAAATGAATTTACATATTTAAGTGTTGGAACATCCCTTACTAAATTTTAGTTGAGGTGTCATGTCAAGAAGGCTTCTGTTTATACAATTTCAAAGAAACGGGAGACAGTGCAGTCTTTTTTTCTTTTACCCAATAATTACTGCTGAGTAATCAGTTTAAATGTCGTCAAAATCTATCAACTTAACACCTTACTCCACGTAGTAAGAACAATGTCTGGCATGAGGAGACTCAGCAGTCACTAGTGATAGAGACATACATGTTAGCACTCGATGAAGTGGTACACTAAATAGAACATATTGCCCAGTAGGCATCACTAATTTCCCTGGCAAAATACTAGAACTTCTGTGATGGAGTATGGGTCAATGATACTGCAATTTTTAAAGAAAAAGTATACTCACTGTAGAGCCCAGAGGCTCTTATGGCAAGATTAATTGGTTGCTTTTATAAAGAAGTTTGAGAAAGTTGAATTTAAGTGACCATAAAGTAATATTCTCTTTTAAACAAACTACAGCCTAGAGCTACTTATTTTAGTGCTTTTTAGAAATTGGCAAGCACTGGACGAGGCAATAGATAATTTAAAATATATAACATTTTTATAGATTAGAGAACACAGTGAAACGATAAAGAAAAAAAGCATATGGACTTGGTCAGGTCATGTTATAAAATATTGATTTTTAACTAGAAAAATTAATTATCTTAACAATGTTATTTTCCTTCCATCTCTGGGACACTATATAGTTCTAGTATTGAAATACACTAGTACAAATAAATGTCTGATTTTCTTTTTATCGTATATGTCTCAATATTTTAAAAATGTAAACTATTGGTAGATATTTTGGAATGAGAATAAAAAATTTTTAATTAGAATTTTAAAAACTATATTGGTACATACCTTCTAAATTTAAAATTCCATTTGATCCAAAAATGAAATGTATGAGCACTCCAATGATGTATTTATTTAAAACAAACACGGAACTTCTCTGGTGGTCCAGTGGTTAAGGCTCAGCACTTCTTGTACCGGGGGTGTGAGTCTGAGCCCTGATTGGGGAACTTAAGATCCCACATACTGTACCATGTGGCCAAAAAAAAAAAAGACATTAAAATAAACAAAAAATATACTAGCATTTGTTTTATTTTCAAGACTATAGTGAAAGTTGTTATTCATCTCTCTTGAGAAAATCTACATTTTTCAACATTCTTATATAGAACATAATGATTCTTCATGCTTATTAATGTTTAGTGGGCAAAGAACCAGTACAATTAATTTAAAAAATACAGTCACAGTAATAGAAAGTGAATAGTTCCTATGAAACATTTCTGCCATAAGTTAAAACACAGAATAAACGTATGTAATGAGAAAATGAAGAGTTTTGATACTTTTCTGTTTAGATCAAGAAGACTCATTAAAACTAGCTGTTTGTAAAGCATGTGCTCTGTTACTTAGTCATGTCCAACTCTTTGCGGCCCCACAGACTGTAGCCCACCAGGGTCCTCTGTCCAGGCAAGAATATTGGAGTGGGTTGCCACATTCTACTCCAAAAAGCATGCTTCCTCATAAAGCATGCTTCCTCCCTAATTTCTTATTGACCTGTATACCAATTTTGTTACCAAAACTATATTTACAAGTTATATATATATAATTAATACAGAAATTTATGTATGTATACTAAATTAATATAGCAAGCATACAAATATTTTATAAATCTATCTCTCTCTCTATATATATATATATATATAAAATCAGGCATAAATCTGAATGTGCTCACTACTATTAATATTAAAAATTTTTTTTAAAATTTCCCCTCTAGTTTTAATTTTTCACCTCTTTCATTTGCTACCTGAAGTCTTTGGAATATACTATCATATCTTCTGAATCCTTAAAATTATAGAGTAGAAAACAATGATGGAATGAGGTTTAAGATTTGGTTAAAGGAAGTTTTTTTTGGATCAGAAGTTGATTTCTCTGAAAATTCTTTGTATGAGAATCTTTAATTTGGTTTTAACCACTGATTAGTCTTTTATAACAGGCAGGTATAATAACCATCATACAAATGTGGCCCACAATAAAGAAGAAATGGGCAGAATAAAGATTACTGACTTTTCTTACTTTTGTGTTCTTTAGGTCCTATTCTTCGTGATCAATGTGGTCAAATTGTGTTATTTTATTTAGAAAATAAAGTTAATTTATTGATATTTTATATTAATTTGTTTAGTAAATAATGTTATTGTGTAAAAAAGTCTAAGAATGAAGCAGTATTAGGCATTTAGGTGCTGAAGTCACATGAAAACTTTTTACAATATCAAATAATATATTATTTTTCTGAGCCTCACTGTTCTTGTGTGTAAAATTGAGAATAAAAAGAATGTCAGTAGGAAGGAATGCATCAACTCTAATGTCTGGCATTTAGGAGGCATTCATCAGTGTTCACTGTTATTATATATCTGAATTTTTGGTTTAATATTGAATACCTCAGATGCACTCTGCTGGTGCACTGCAACTCTTTGCAACATGTTTTAGGATGCCCAAGATAAAGATATTAAAACAAAAGGAGAGTTTTCTACTTAAGTATTTATCTCATACTTCATTTCTTATTTTAGTAAACATTTGTTAAACACCTACTGTGGTCTAGTGAAAGGACTGGGATCTGGGAACGTATGAGTGAATATACTGCATGCTTCAAATCTGTTCTGGTGGGAAAGTCACTCATCTTAAAAACAATACCAACACTACTACTACCAATCCATAATATGATTTCTCCTAAGTCAAACATTCAATGACCTTATAGTCTTAATCACATAGACATTAAAACAAATTGAATATTATTTAAAAAACTATTTGATGTATCTTTTAAGTTTATATGTTGTCTATGTTTATATTTTTAATTTTACTAAATAAAAGCATTTGTCACTCACTTGTGTCTGACTCTTTGTGACCCCATGAACTATAGCCCACCAGACTCCTCTGTATGGGGAATTCTCCAGACAAGAATGCTGGAGTGGGTTGCCATTTCCTTCTCCAGGGGATCTTCCCGACCCAGTGATTGAAGCCAGGTCTCCCGCGCTGCAGGAAGACTCTACCAACTGAGTCACCAGGGAAACCTCAAACATAAAATATAGAAGATGCATGTTCATTTATCTATTATCAGATCATAAACCACCTGAAAACTCAGTGGTATATAGCAACAATAATCTAAATTTTTTCTTTTCCAATAGCTTTTTTGCTATATAATGGATAAATAATAAATCATCTATTTTTAAAGAGCAAAATTTTATATACACAAATATATACACACCTGTGAAACTCTTACTATGTCCATGATGCCTATGATTCTGTGGGTCAGGGATTAGAGCCAGCACAGCAGGGACAGCTTGAGAGTCTGATACATGACGTTTGTGGCCACAGCTGGGGTTGCTTGAATAGCTGGGAGCTGCTGGGATGGCTAGACTGAGGCCATATGTCTGGGATCTTCATTTTTCTTCTTGGCATGTTTGCTGGGATTAGGAGGCCTAACATGGCTCCTTGACTACTGGTCTTGGTGCCCAGGTTGGGATGGCTGGGCCAGCAAAGACTTAGCACGTAGTCTTCACCCATGGCTGTGTCAGTATAGTCAGGCTTCACGCACAGCAGCTAACTCCTCCCTGAGGTGAAGATTCAAGATACGCTCCAAGAGACAGGGTGTAAAAGCGGCCAGTCTTTTACAGCCTTGTCTCAGAAACTGGCACAACTCACTTCTGCTATTCTGTTTCGGTTAAAAGAGTCACAGAGTGTATCCAGACTCTAGGAAAAAAGGACATGGACACAACTTCTTAGTGGGAGGAGTGTCAAAGCAATTTTAGCCATCTTAAAGCACTAAATACCTGTTACAGATGCGATATTCCTGAGTAAAAGATGACTCCAAATTGAGGTCATGAACAATTTCTTGTGGATGGTAAGAGCAGTGGTAGGGGAAGAAGGTGGAAGTAATGTCAGAATTTCCATCAACTCCTCAGTTTTCACTGCTCTTTATTAAGCAGTGTCCTTCAAAGAACCTGGAGTTATGCCTTGATATATTATAAATGGATATAAACACAAAAGTCATATAGTAAGCACCATTACTGTATATTATAGAAAATTATACCATTTAATGATATATTTTAGCCACATTAATTAATGATATAATTAGCCACATTTAATTAGTTATAACCCAGGTTCAGTCCCTGGGTGGGGACGATCCTCTGGAGGAGGGAATGTCAGTCCACTCCAGTATTCTTGCCTGGAGACTTCCACAGACAGAGAAGCCTGGTGGGCTACAGTCCATGGGGTCACACAGTCAGACACAACTGAGTGACTAACATTTTCCCCACTTTTATTGATATATTAGCCACATCAATGATCAAGATTCCAAAATCAGCAGGACATAATTCAGTAACACCATCTGAAATAGATACATCAGATTCTATTAGGTTGGTGCAAATGTAATTGTGATTTCAGAACGTGAGTTTTAAATCATTATAACTAGGCTCAAACACGTCTTTATTAATCAAAATAGGAACCATTATAATCAACACATTTTTTTGCCCATGAGAAATGGGTTGGTTTATTCTTGTAGTGTAAAATTCTGTACTTTGGGATTCGACAAACTCTAAATATTTTCTGCCTCCTGCCGGTTGTGGAAGCATTTTCCTTGCAAAAAGTTATTGAGATCCTTGAAGAATTTTTTGATGCAAGTTTGGTTTTGGGAAGTGCTTTGAGGCTTCTTCTCTGTCTAACCACTGAGCTGGTTGTTGGTGGTTGAATATAAAATCCACTTTTCATTGTATGTCATAAAACAATCAAGAAATGGTTTGTTGCTATTGCATAGAATAAGAGAAAATGACACTTCAAAATGATGATTTTTAAAATTTTTGTCAGCTCATGATGCACCCACTTATCGAGCTTTTTCACCTTTCCACTTTGCTTCAAATGCTGAATAACCATAGAATGGTTGAGGTTGAGTTCTTCGGCAATTTCTCATGTAGTTCTAAGAGGATCAGCTTCAATGAGCCTCTCAGTTGATCGTTGTCAGCTTCCTATGGTCAGCTACTATGCTTCTCATCTTCAAGGCTCTCATCTCCTTTGCAAAACTTCTTAAACCATTACTGCATTGTACATTCATTAGCAGTTCCTGGGCCAAATGTGTTGTTGATGTTGCGAGTTGTCTCCACTGCTTTATGACCCATTTTGAACTCAAATAAGAAAATTGCTTGAATTTGCTTTTTGTCTAATATTATTTCCCTAGACTAAAATAAATATAAAATACATAGCAAGTAATAAGTCATTAGCAAAAAAAAAAATAGAGAAATGCACATTAAAATATATTTAAGAATGTATTCCAATATCAAACGTCAAAGTTCACCAAAACCACAATTATTTTTGCAGCCTAACATTTGTTATTTTCCTAGGGCATTACCCTATTGGGAATCTACTAAACTTCATAAGAATTCCACTTTTTTTTTCACTTGGCTCAGACAGAGGTGGAGGGTGAGGGGTGGGGAGTATTGAAGCTTGACAAACGGATCTGTTGTATTTTAACAAACTTTACTGGAAATAATTTCAAATAGGCAACTTCATAGTTTCTGAATAAATTATTGTTGTTTAGTCACTAAATCATGTCTGACTCTTCAGGACCCCGTGGACTGCAGCCCACCACCCAGGCTCCTCTGTCCATGGGATTTCTCAAGCAAGAAAACTTCACTGGGTTGTCATTTCCTTCTCCAGGTTGATTTTCCAGACCCAAGGATGGAATCCATGTCTCCTGCACTCAGGGAGTCTCCTGCATTGCAGGCAGATTCTTTATCACTGAGCCACCTGGGAAGCCCTTCTGAATAAATACAATCTGCTATAGGGATAGCCATGTCATCAAGTCATCAAAGATAAAGATATATCTTTATTACATGTTCAACCACTATGTGAAGTATGTACAACTAACACAAAAAGCAGCAAAAATAATAATAATAAAGTAAACCTCTAAGGAGAATGTTTTTATTGTAGTCTTTTGAGAAACACAAGGAAAAGACAGTATATAACACAGCTTACCCATGGAAGAGAGGTACTTGATTCATTTAAGGGGAATTAAGTAAATGCATTCATCATTATTTGGCCATACTTGGAAAGAAAGAACTACTCTTGTTATCCTTTTGGGTTCCCTTCAACCACAGCTCATCACAGTGATATCAGTGGTTTCTCAAATTTCTCATTATATCTTCATTCCTAAAACATTTCCTCTTCTGACCAAAACACACAGGAATGAAAATAAAGAAGAAAGAATATTTTTGAATGCACATGTGCTTGCATACATTATCATATCAGAGCAATTACAAGGAACCATTAAAAATGTTAATCACTTGGAAGTCTAGAGTGGAGACCAGGTGGTAAAAAGTTTTGATAATTAGGTAAATTTGAAGGTGATTTCCAGACTTCTATTAGAGGTCTGTATCTGGACTTCCCTGGTGGTGCAGTGGATAAGAATCCACCTGCCAATTCATAGGATACAGGTTCAGTACATGATCTGGGAAGATCCCACACGCTACCGAGCAACTAAGCCCGTGCACCACAATTACTGAGCCCTTGCTTTACAGCCTATGAGCCACAACTATTGAGCCCATGTACCTAGAGCCTGTGCTCTGCAACAAAAGAAGCCTCGGCAATGAGCAGCCCATGCACCACAACTAGAGAGTAGCCCCTGCTCGCCACAACTAGAGACAACCCGTGCAAAGCAATGAAGACCTAGTGCTGCCAAAAATACATAAATCTAAATAAATATTTTTTTTTTAAAGAGGTCTGTGTGCAAGGTAATAAGACTTTGGCATTTGAGGCATTGAGTTAATAATCAGCATTAAGAGAAAGAGCAGTTATACCTAATAGATAGGAAATACAGTCAGCCCTCCTGTATCTGTGGGTTTCATATCCTCAGATTCAACCAACCACAGAGAGAAAATACTCAGAAAAAAATTCCAGGAAGTTACAAAAAGCAAAACTCGAATTGGCCTTATAGTCAACTATTTACGTAGTGTTTACATTACGTAAGTAACATAGAGATAAGTATACGGGAGGATGTGAGTAAGTTATAGGCCAATATTGTGCCATTTTATATAAGGGACTTAAGGATCTGAGGGATTTTGGTTTCTTTAGTGGTCCTGGAACCTATCACAAAGGACATGGAGCAACACTGTATATCCAGATAAAAATGAGACTGAAGTATTTCTACATCACTGAGACTTGAGTCCTAGAGTTTCCAATGTGCTTGTTAACAGTCTTATGGACTCTACGGGAGAGGGAGAGGGTGGGAAGATTTGGGAGAATGGCATTGAAACATGTAAAATATCATGTATGAAACGAGTTGCCAGTCCAGGTTCGATGCATGATACTGGACGCTTGGGGCTAGTGCACTGGGACGACCCAGAGGGATGGTATTGGGAGGGAGGAGGGAGGAGGGTTCAGGATGGGGAACACATGTATACCTGTGGCGGATTCATTTTGATATTTGGCAAAACTAATACAATTATGTAAAGTTTAAAAATAAAATAAAAATTAAAAAAAAAAAAAAACATAGCATCCAGGTACGTCCTTGGCAGTCCAGTGGTTAAGACTTGACTTTCCAATGCAGGGCGTGCAGGCACAATCCTTTGTTGGGGAGCTAAGATGCCACATGCCTCAGGGCCATAAACCACAGAAGCAATATTGTAACAAATTCAATAAATTCTTTAAAAAAAAATGCATTGTTTAAAATAATTTTCTTTTAAGTAGCATATTTGTTCTCTCTCAACAAACTCTGCCCAGATAATGTCAACAAGAGTGGTTTTATCTGTGGAACTAGGGCTGGATGAAAATTTCTTTCATATGGTTATCAGTACTTACCAACAGTCTCTTATAGATGAGCCATTGTGCTAGGCATTCAGGACATGTCCATAAAGAGTCAAGGTTCTTGCCCTTGAGGAAATCAAGAGGTATAAGGAAGACTTGTAAATAGATTAGGAAATACAACAGAAAGCCAACTGGAAAACAAATTTAGATTCATGCTTTAGAAAAGATTTAAATGAAATAAACAATTAAAACGAAAATATGAAGAGGAATCCAAGGTACAATTTCAAACTCTTAGAATGGGAAAGACCCCATTCTGATGATTTGACCCATAAAAACAAAAAGCTATACATAGCAAGAGGTACTCTAAGCAAAGTCAAAAGAAAGAGGACAAATTGGGGAGAAAATATTTACAGCTTATATTATAAATAAAGGATTAAATTCCCTGAAGACTTTTTATAAATTAAAAAAAATCCTAATATAATCTGAGCAAAGGACATGGACCTTTCACTTAACAGAAAATATAATGGCTCTGAAATATATTAAAATATATTCAACTTCACTTAGAACTACAAATTAAAATGATATCATTTCCTATCTATTAGATTAGCAAAAATCAAAAAATCTGATAACACAGTGTTATTTAGAGTTATGGGAGAATTTTCAAGTATTATTGCTACCGAGTCCAAGCTTGTACTACTTGCTGCATGACAGGCTAATCAATCGAGAGACAGGTTGCTGGAGCAAGGAATAATGACTTTATTTAGAAGCCAGTAGACTGAGAAGATGGTAGACAAGAATTCCAAAGAACTTTCTTCCCAGAGTTAGAGTTCAGGCTTCTTTTATACTAAAAGTGAAAGTTTTAGTTGCTCAGTCATGTCCAACTGTTTGCCACCTCATGGACTGCAGTCCACCAATCTGCTCTGTCCACAGAATTCTCCAGGCAAGAATACTGGAGTGGTTTGCCATTCCCTTCTCCAGGGGATCTTCCCAACCCAAGGATCAATCCTGGGTCTCCCACACTGTAGGCAGATTCTTTACCATCTGAGCCAAAGGGAGTAGGCAAAGTCCTGGTTCTGGTCAGACTCTGGAGGGGATACGCTAGTTTCATCTTTACAACAGCCAGTCCCAGGTGAGCCTGGTCAGGATATTTGTTGTGAGCTACACAAAGGCATTTTAGCTTAATGTTCATTATTAGAGGGGCAGGTTTCCCAAAGAAGGGTCACCATGTATGTATAATTTGAGCTTAACAGCAGCATCCCCTTAGTGATTAACTTGTAACAGAATACAAAGTTTCTTTACTATTACATTTTTGATAGTAGTGTAAGTCAGCAAAATCTCTGATAACAATTTATAATATCCATCAAAACTATAGACACATACTTCCTTGTATCCAGAAATTCTACTTCTAGAAATTCATCCCACAATTATATCCATACATGTAAAATGACACATATACATTATTATTAATTGTAGCATTGTTTGTAGTAGCAAAAAGGTAACAAGAGTAGAAACAACCTGAATGTCCATCAGTAAAAGTTGAGTAAAGTAGGGGTATATATATATGATGGAATACTTGGCTTTGGGGTTATTTATTGCTATTCACAAACCACCCTAAAACATAGTGGCTTAAAACAATAATAATTATTGATTTCTTCTCAAAATTCGACGGGTGACTATGCTTAGCTGGGGAAGTTCTGTTCTATGTGATATGAGCTGGGGTTGCAGTCATCTGGAGACTCAATGAGGCTGTATTGTCCAAAATGGCTCATTCAGATGGCTGGCAGTTGGTGCTGGTTGTTGGGCTGAAAGTAAGCTGAGACTGTTGATCATAGTGTACTAGCATTAGCTCTTCTCCATGTGTCCTCTCCTTATGGCTTGGGCTTCTTCCAGCAAGATGGCTCACTTCCAAGAGGGAGTGTGGCCAGAGCATAAAGCTGTAGCTCTCTTTAAGGGTCAGCCTTAGAAATTATCACTTCTAACTCATTCTATTGACAAAATGAGTGATAAGGACAGGCCAGATTCAAAGCAAGGGAAATAGACTCTTTCTCTTAAGTAAAAGTATGGCAAAGAACTTGTGGCCATCTTTAATCTACCAAAAAGAAAAAAAGTAATACTTTATATACTGATCTGATAATTTCCGGTATGCACTGTTAATTAATGGGTATATAACTGTGTATATAATATGATAGTACT
The DNA here is from genome assembly GCF_000754665.1 of Bison bison bison. NCBI lineage: Eukaryota > Metazoa > Chordata > Mammalia > Artiodactyla > Bovidae > Bison > Bison bison. The sequence continues at coordinate 2,019,106 of NW_011494945.1, read as the reverse complement.
GTCAATACAAAAAGTGTGGATGAGGAGAATACTTAATTGTTTACATGCACCCAGGAGCGTCTTTAGAGAATACACAAGAAACTGGGTAGCTAGACCCAGAGGAAGAATGTTCAGTGATTTCTCTTTTTACCTTTTGAATGTTTCATAATATGAAGGTAGTATTTATTTTAAAATGTTAAACTATAAAAATGATAACATAGTAATTATTACAGGCTACATTTCCTAAAGATACGTAATGAAACAATCAATAGTCAATTTGGAAAGAAATGGAAAATTTTATTTAAGCCAACCTGAGGATTATAACCCAGGAAACAGTCTTTCTGATAGCTCAAAGGACTATTCCAAAAAGGTAAGGGGAGAGGCCAGTATGTTCGTGATTTTAGAGAAGGGGCACATGTACGTAATCAATCACACATCTTGCTCCTTGTGAGGAATAGGTATCTTAGTTAATAACTTTAGAGTTTTTCTACATACAGGAAGATGCAAGACACTGAGTTCACAAAGTTTTCTCCTGCAAACCTCTGACTATCTGAGGGCCGGTTCTGTCAGTTTTCCCAGAGCACAACGTGCTCAGATCTTCACCCTGAATTCATTTCCGGGTGTATTATATGTCAGCATCTGTAGTGGATAATGACTTGATTCTTATAGAACTTGATAGTGGGCAAAATTCTTATAATCCCCCCTTTTCAGCCTTAACTTAAATGAGGATTTGGGAGGCATTTCATGACCAACTTGTCCCACGTTGCTCATTCCCAGGTCAGCTAAGGGGTTCACTGACAGGTAATGTGCTATTACTGAACTAGGTCTTGTTAACAGTAGCCAAAAGCCTTTGGACTATTTGTCTTAACTTATTATGTCTGTTATGGTTCAGGAAATGTTTCTCTTTTGTTGCTTCTTCCCATATCTCAAGTTTTACTAACACAGCCATTGATCTCATAAAATTATACATTTGGTCAATCATTTCAAGTCATCTAATCATCATTAATTTTATCAGCAGCTCAGTCACACATCTGGTAGTACAAGAAACAATAATTTCATAAATAAGCAGAATATAAGTAATATAGCAAGTAACATTAATAAGGATATAAGTAATAGGTTAAGCTAAGAACTTCTGTTAGGTAAGGCCTAATATCTCCCCAGGTCATCTGACCTAGTCTGTTCTCTAGCAGTTGCTATCTTTAAGCAAAATAATATTTTGGCATTGTACATAAAATTCACCAAAAGTATCTACATGCACGGGCTTCCCAGGTGATACTAGTGGTAAAGAACCCACCTGCCAATGCAGGAGATATGAGATGTGGGTCTGATCCCTGGGTCAGGAATACCTCCTGGAGGAGGGCATGGCAACCATTCCAGTATTCTTGCCTGGAGAATCCCATGGACAGAGGAGCCTGGTGGGCTGCAATCTATGGGGTGGCAAAGAGTAGGACACGACTGAAGTGACTTAGCATACACGCATGCATGTGCATACACAAGGCAAGTAGTAGGTCATTATGACCCTTTATAGGAGTGAGAAAAGAAGGTCACCTTTTAAGGAGTGGCAGGGCTGGCACCAGGAGGAGAAAATTTGATCTTCATGGTTGAGCAAGCATCTCTGCCACTGGACAGATCCAGGTTATGCATAATACAGATGCCCGATGGCAACCCAGTCCAGTATTCTTGCCTGAAGAATCCCATGGACAGAGGAGCCTGGCTGGATACAGTCCATGGGGTCACAAAGAGTCAGACACTACTGAGTGACTGAGATGATGCATCCTAGAAGGGAGGAAGGAGGTCCAAAGGGCCAGATGTTTCAACTTTTCCTGTCTTGCCTTAAAATATGAATTGTTATCTCATTAGGTATATTTAATAGACAGTAGGAAATTTAAGATATATTCCTAAAAATCCATCGTTTTTATAGGATTTATATTCATAACATTATTGGAGCTCAGAAAACAGAACTGACAATTTGTACTGAGAGAGAATGATTCAGAGTAGCTTTTATGCTAGGGCTTGAAGGGTGAAAAGCCTGAAAATATTGGTAAATTATAGTGAGAAGAAATCGAGATGGGTCAATCCTAATGGTTTCTGTTTTTTATGTGAAAGAGGAGGCAAGGTCATCCCTTGAATATGAGTTTTTCAGGATAAGAGGGAAGGCTTAGACAGAATGAAAAAGTTTGGCAGCATTTCTATAGGAAATGAGTAAGAGAAGCAAGAACAAGAAGACGAGCCAGGTCAAAAAATATCTGCGCTTGCAATCCTGCCATCAACAGCAATGAGATTTTTCTCCACTGACTCAGATACAGAGAAAACAAATAATGAACTGATCCACAGTTGACAATGGACAGGACAGGTATGGGAGAAAGTTAAAAGAATGTGGAAGGACCCTAGTATGAGGGGTATAAAAGTGATGGGCCCTGCAATCCTAGACAGGAATTCAGTAGAAATGGGAGACAATGAGAAATGAGCAGATGGAGAGGACCCAGAATGGGAATAAGGGCAGGGAAGTTAGACAAGGAGAAGACAACTTGATTCTTGGTTTGAAGTCAAAGATTTCAAACACAGGATGATTCTGGGTGCAGGTACAATCCAAGGAATGACTGACTGGGGTTCGGCTTCTAGTGTTGGTTATTAGAAATGTATTGCCGAGGTTTTATTTGACTGATAAGCGTAAATTGGGTAAGTCCACTCATAACACTCAGGCATGGGTCAAATGACTGTATTTTTTATATTCAACTCTAAACACATGGTTTAACAACAGCTCCTCCTTTTTGGCGACTTGTTAGTATATTTACATGAAAAGACAGCATAATATACTACCTACACAGTATTCTGGCACCATGTTAGAAAACCTGGGAATCATAATTTATGTAGACACTACAGATATAACTTTTAAAGTTGACAAATGATGATGGAAGAAAGCTAAGCACTTTCAAACATGTTTAAAATGCAAAATTTTGAGTTAAACTGTAAAAACTTCTTGAGAGAAGAGACCCTTTTATTAACTCAGTGTACTCTGATACTCCTTTTGAAACTTTGCTCCCCTCAAGCTCTACCAATGTGTAGAACTATATGGGTCAGTAGTAAGAGATAAATAGTACTTCTTGTTTAAGTTACTGGTTGGTAATTTTATTTGTATCTTTTGGGGAAATGGATCCCAGCTACAATAATACCCACTACTCTCCCCACACCCCAGAAAGATGGGTGTATTCTTTCTTGTTCTATGTCTAAAGAACAAGGCTACTTCCCTGATCAAATTCCAAATTTCTTAGGAAAACAGAAGCTGCAACTAAACCACACCAGTAACTTCCACTCACATGTCAGTTTAAAAACAAGTTGGGAAAGGTCAGCCTATTCAACTTCCTTCTATTGTTGAGTTCACCCAGTTCCTGATTATATTACAGTGTGGTGGTGATTTTTAGAGGCGATTCCTTTATCTGTTTCAGCTTTCTAAGCAACATAAATTAGCCAGGAGAGTTCTTTTCATCCTGAATCCTATATGTCTTGGGAAAAGATTGTCTGTGATAAAAGCCATGATCTCCAGTGGCCTTTGCAAGAAAGTCTGTGGCACTTAAGTGGAAACACGTTCAAGAATGGGGCCTAGGAAAGCTCACCAGTGACACAAAGAGGCCACTGGTGTGCAGTGACTTTCAATTCAAAGGGCAAAGACACTCCTGGGCAGTTTAAACACTAACAGTTAGACTTACTGAAAATAGGGTTTTAGCTTGCAAACTATGGCTCCCGTTTGTTTAGGCTTTTATCATTTTGAAGTCATTAGCTTCGCCCCAATTATCTGAAAATATACATTTGTCCCATGTAATGGTTGAATAAGAATGACGTATAGAAAATTGTTTCTGAGGAAGTTTTTTAGCCTATCGTATGAAAAATTCAGAATACTATATTTTGTTTATATTGTGATTTTATCGACTTTCTTTTTTACTTTTCGACTACCAATTCTAGTCTGTTTTCTATGCAATCTCTATATTTTAGTTCCCTTAAAAATTCTGCACGGACAATATCTCAGAGTTAAAGTGAAATTCAATGTATTCAACACGAAAAAGGAATATCAAAGGCACCATCTGCAAAACAGACAATCAAAAAAAAAAAAAACAGGTGGAAGAAGTCTGGGAGGAGCCAGAGCCAGGCTAGGCACGCTTAGAGCATCATTTTTTTCACTGATGAGTGTGTACTGTTAGCAAGCTTGTAATAACACTATAATAAACCTGTAATAACATTGCTTACCAGAAGTGTTCCGAAGGCAATAAGTTACATGCATCATCAGTGTTTAGAAATTTGGCTACCAAATAAGTAAGCTCAAAGCGGGGATGGGGAGTGGGGACTGGTGGTTAAGAGCAAGGTTCTGCTCTGCTGAATTCTAATGATGTGACCTTGGGTAACCTACTTAGCCTCTTCAGGTTTTTCACCTATAAAATAACAATAATGGAATTACCTCTTAGGGTTGTTGTGAGGATTAAATGAGGTAATAACATATGTAATAGAACAATATCACAAACAGTGCCTGGTACGGAGCAAGCACTGAGATATCATGGGGAATTCTCTACTCAGTTTTTAAGTTAGGTTTGGTTTCCAGGAGAGTCCTTAAAATGGTGAAAGTTTTTTTTTTTTTTTAAATATCCTTTTCTAGAGGTGAAAAAAATAAGACCAAAGAATCTTTAATGCTGTGAAAGGATATTGAAAGAGGAGAGTCATCATTAAGTATTTTGCTTATACCAGTAAGGAAACAGGTTTAATTTATAGCGGGAAACGCTAGGCTTCAAGTTTGTAGACTTCCTGCACATTGAACTGTAAGATCTTGCTGAATTGGAAATTACAAAGCAAAGCTACCTGATGTCATTTAACAAGGTATTAATAAACTTTGAAGCTTCTCTGTGTCCTTCTAATTGGATATGGAGTGTAGCGATTTGACATAAACATATTACTATCTATAGGAAAAGAACTGGATTCTGACACTATTAGGGCTGCTTAACAGGGAGAATCAGTTCATCAAGGGAGTTCTATCAGCAATTCAGCACCTAAGCTCCCTTGATTAGATTCCAAGACCAATGATAAAGATAGGTTTGCTTTAGAGCAAAGTGTCTATAGTGATGTTTAAGGCCCAACTGTATTCCATTCAAATTACAGTGGAAAGCAACAGTGTTAAACACCTAATAATCCATTTAATTTGTTAGCAATCTCAGTTTAAATCATTGTGTAGAAGACCTCCGTGGCAAGCTATTTTTATTATGTATTTTTGGGTTTTGTGAAATCTGTAAAGTTTTAAAACACTAAAATTTTTAATATTTACCATTTCATTCTTTTACAGAAAATAGTACAAAACTTAAAACTATTTTCTAAACCAAATTTAGTCCAGAACATATGTTTGAAAGCATTGTTTTTAAAAAAAATGATATTTTAAAAAGTAAATGTGAAGAAAATCTAGAGAAAAGTTGGAATACCACCTTGTCATAATGATTAAATTTTAGCTCAAAGGGATTGAAATATGATTTAATTTGCTCACCTATCTTCCTGTTACAGACAGACCGCTTTGTTGTTCAGTTACGATGTGAACAGTCTCCTTGAAATTGTATGACACTTGTATACAGACTTGTATGGCCATAGTAGTGCCCTGGTGACAGATGAGAAAACAGAGGT
>NW_011494945.1:1971168-2013375 GCF_000754665.1 Bison bison bison | reverse complement strand
GAGGTGAAAGCACCTGCCCACAGTTCTGCAGAAGCTTGGTTTCTTACTGGCTTCTGGGACACTTTCCAAACTCTAGAGTGTTGAAACGAGATCTGCTGCTGCTGCTGCTGCTAAGTCACTTCAGTCGCGTCTGACTCTGTGCGACCCCATAGACGGCAGCCCACCAGGCTCCCCCATCCCTGGGATTCTCCAGGCAAGAATACTGGAGTGGGTTGCCATTTCCTTCTCCAGAAATGAGATCTACTAACTCTAAATTCATATAATATATCAGGATACACCACTTGGTTAAAATTAACAGAGACAACAAAACTGATATAAATCTTTACAAACTCATGCTTCACAAGGGACTGAACTTCTTGTAACAGTTGAAAAGTGCACCCACAGGAAGAAGATAGTACAGAGTACATTAGAGTGTACGACTGTATTAAACCTATTTTTAAAAATTAGCAGTCCCCTCTGGGTAGAAGGTGGGCAGGGAATCACATGGCAGAAGCCCAGGCCTGGGCCCCTTTGGCAACACAAAGTTCCGCTCAGCTGCCAGGTGTGTGGTGCTTTCTGTGGTTTTCCATCTCATCATTTTAATTTTATGGGATCATAGTTTAGGTGGCCTCACAGAAGCAGAGTCTCTGGAGATCCTGTAAAGTACAAATAAGAGAAGTCATTGAGGGAGAGTTGCAGGAGGCATTGGGGGAAACTGGATGACTATGTAACCCAAGCAAGAATAAGACAAAGACGTTCACTTCGGTACTGGGGGAATTGCATCTAACTGAGATGTTATGTCACTCACATCTTTTGGACGTCAAAAGAGATAGAATCACATGTAAATAGATACTTTCAGCTTAATATTTTTATATCCTGGTAAATGATTCAAACCACAGTCATTGTGATTCAACCTTCTTATATTTGCCCTTGAAGGACAGGAAGTATAACTCACTTCTTTGGTATTCCTCACAACATATAGCATATGAAGACAGAGGGGGAAAGAGAGTTTGATTACATTTGTCCTAGGTTATTAAGGGAAAGGAAGGGAGAAAAAGATCCCTAGTTTTCTAGGTTGTTGTTCATTCTTGCAAATAAACCATGTATGTCCCTTCTGATTTGTCAAAACTAGTTAATTGGGTGTGAGCCTATATTTTCATTTACGGTCCACAAACACTCATTCTAAATCACAACCTACTCCAATAGAAAAAAAAAAACAAAAAAACAAACAAAACAAGCCCCAAGGCTGGCTGGCATTGAAAGTGCTGGCAGACAGAAGTGGTAGTCTGTTGGTAATTTTATAAGGTTTCTGTGCTGATCACCATTTGGGCAGTGTCCGCAATCGCTGATGAGGCGTTCACACACTCACAGCTGCCCTGGGCGCAAGACAACATCTGCACAAAAACAGACAAGGATTCTTCTGACAATTAAAAGAGCTGATTACTGCTAATGCTATTGTTGTGGTTTACTACAAGAATTTCAATTAAATGAAAATCAAATGTGGTTCTCAGAGGCCATATGGTGCAGTGAGGGAAGGGCCCCACTCCCACAGTCAAGGAGCCCCCCGTTCCTGCCCTGGCACTGCCAACGCCTCACTGTGAAAGACGATGCTCGGCTGACACGTGCCCAGGCCTAAGCCCGGGTCTTTAGACTTGAAAAGAAAGGACCTGTGGTTCAGGAACATGCAAAGAAACTGAGAAAAATAAAGCCCATCTTAGAGAAGAACAGACATACCAGAAAGAACAGAAAGGAAGGATCAGGCTCAAAGAGAAAACTACTGAGGATGGTGCCAAGTAAGGTAATAATAACTCATTATTTAGTGCCTAGACTATGCCAGGCCCTTAAAAATGTTCTTAATATACTTACTGGAATTGAAATGAGCAGACCACAATCCTTCAAAACTTCATTCATGTACGTCACTCAGCAGTTGCATTGCAATGCCAAGGGACCAAGTACTTTTCAAATATTATTTCTAACTTACAAAACAAGCTTTAACCAGAAAGTATAGTTGTGTTAGTTGAAGAAACTGAGACTTGCAGAGGTTGAGTTCCCTGGGACCACACAGCTGGTGCATGGCACCATTTCTCTTTCCCTGTTATGAGAGATTTGGGCAAAGCCTACAGATGACTCAAACTGCCCAGGGTAACGGAAGCCTGGGAACTGGGGGGATTCCTGTCCTGCATTAGAGCCTAAGATGTTCTCACTCCATGGCAAACTGCTCTCTAGACTTTAAATGGTTCACAGTGAGAAGAGGGCTAAAACAGGAAAGAAGAGAGGATGAAAAGCTGGACTCTGAGAGAAGAAAGGTAGTGAAGAAGGGAAAAGGTAGAAAGAAAAGTATAAGAAAGTGAGAAACGAAAGGGAAAAACTAAGTCATCATAATAAAAGGGATCTGGATAAGGATTCTGTTTTTTCCTGCAAATTAATAAAACACCTATTCCCTATGTTTTGACCCCAGATGCTGGGGCCTGTTTGCTCCAGATGCGACAACTGCTTCAAAGAGAGGCTTAGACTCAGAGCAAGTGACTTTGCCAAGTTGAGGAAAATCAAAATGGACAGGCCACATGGCAGAGAGCATTTTTTTTTAAAAAGAGACAGATATACTCTATACATTTATTTTGACAAGTTCATATCATATATCATATCAAGTTTATATCATAACATTATTATAACCTTGACACCAGATGTATTATAAAATTGCACATAAAACAGGTGTTTAATCACAGGGGGGCCAGAGAACAATTCTAGGATATTAAATTATTTGCAGAGAAGTGGGATGAGCGTGGTTGTGGTGACGGTGTGTGTCTGATAATCTTCTGTTTGCCACCAACCGTGTCAAATTCGTCCATCTACTCACAAAGACTTGCAAATGGGGTAAGTGAATGTAGAATAATAGATTATGATAATAATAACAACTAATATTTAGGAAAGCCATTCTTTCTTAGCATCGTCTTCCCTAGTCAATGTACTTAAAATTGTGCCCCAGACATTCTCTCCTCTCTCTCCATTGATTTTTTTCAGTAGCACTTACCTTATCTGTTATTTCCTGTCTCCCTTCAGAGAAGGTAAACTCCCTGGGGCTGGGGTTGCTGTTCTGTTCACTGCTGTCTCTCCGGGGCTGGGTTCGAGGCCTGCACATAACAGGTAAGTATTAGTTGAATGTATGCGTGAACAAATCAGTGCAGTGTTTCAAGAAGTATACTTTCGCTTTAAATTCATAATCTTACTTGACTGTCATATAATTCTAAGGTAGGAAGTGAGTCTTCAGAGAGTTTGAGTTAGTTGCCCAAAGTCTCGCAGGTAGGAAGGATGAGGACAGAGCTTGAGCAAGGCACCCTGATTCCAGAATCCTTAAACAACTACGCTAAGGAATAACAGCACATGTTTGCGTGTGTTTAATCCCTGCAGTTAGATTGTTAAGATTTTCTCAATTAAAAACTCACTTGTATTCAACCAAAAGATGATGACAAGACAAAATGGAACACTTAAATGATATAAATAAATGTTTGGTTTTCTCCAGTTTCTGCTAAAATGGTAATTGCTTGTGGGAGTGAAAAAAAACCCATAAATTTCAACATCAGTGAAATTCTCCTTTCTTCACATTTTTTCATAATATGTTACACATGTAAAAATCCAACTTACCATTTTGCCTTAAACTAAATACGTAGGCATCATATTTTTTCAGAGTGCTATATAGCATGTCTTGCATCTTACATTATTAATTCTTGTTCACAGCGCCCTTTAGAATAAGAGAATATTTGATTTTCATTTCCCATTCAGACCAACTATTTTCTGCTCTCTACTCTTAACTCCTTTCAAAGTCAGGAGACACTATAAATATGTCCACTTTGGATTCTGAGATGGTGATGAGCATTCCTGGGCAGCACACTGGAGACCTAGGAGTAGAGAAACGGAAACAGTGAAGTGCAAAATACATGTTTGAGTTATGATGGTGGTGTCAGTAGGGTAGTTTTTAAGTTTTTCATTTTCCTTTCTAGTCTTCCAAGCCGAATTTAAATTTTTCATGTATGAATTTTACCCTGAAATTAGAGAAAACATTAAGGCACCATTCAGAGCCAAGAGAACTGGATTCAAATCCTAGTTCTGCCACTGGCTTGCTCTGTGGCCTTGAACAAGTCAGAACTCATTTCCTCAGCTGCAAAGTAAAGAATTGTGCCAGGCTGCTTCTGTGAACATCGTAATTAGGCAGAGCATGTGAAGGACTCTGCAAACTTGAAAGCACTTTGCAAATGTTAACATTTCACTCAAGAAATTTTTATTACACACTGGATGGAATAAGAAAGGAAAGTTGAAGTGACATTTAAAAAAATCTATTGCCTTATACTATAATGCAGATACAGTATAATTCATATTTATGGCCATTTCAGTAAAAAGAAAAACTTATTTGTCAAAACTAATATACTTAAAACAAAATAGACCTATTATATTATTTTCTCTATTGAAAAGTGAGATCTGAGTAGCAATAAGTAATTTTTTTCTAGATATATTTCTTATTTATTTTTGTATTATACTTTAATTGACTAGATAATGTATATGGCTCAAAAACTAGCAGTTCAAAAATATATGCAACAAAAGGTATCCTTCCCATCTTTTCCCCCAAATTGTCCAGTTTCTACACCCATCCAATAGGTAATTTCCACTTAAGTGCCTCATATGTCCTTTTAGACTCTTTATGAATATGAAAGCTTTAGATTTTTTTTTTTTTTTTTTTTTGCAACAGCATGAGCTTCTTTTGGTTTAGGATGGGAAGAAAGATGATAGGAACTAACCCTTCTAGCAATGACGTAACATTCCCAGGGTGGCATGTGCCTTAGTGTATCAGACAGGAGAGGGCTGGAGTTAGAGATCACAGAAAAACAAAGTGAAAGAGGAAAATGAAAAGGATAACAGGAAGAAGGCAGGAATCTCTTTTGTTTCTATCCAGGGAAAGGGTCCCAGCCCAGCGGTGTCAGAAAGTGACTGATGGATGTGCTTACCTGCAGAGAGGCTCCCGCCTTAGCCCAAGCTGAGGCATTACATGTCTTAGGCACCCTAAACATGCGTCACGTGGCTCGCAATGAAGGCCCAAGGTCAGCAGGGTGGTGTGAGCCTACTGGACCATGTTCATTCACCTGAGGGCCAGGAGAGCAAGCGCTGCAGAAATTTTTCTTCTCGGTGGAACTCAGTAGACCATCTGTGGCCTGAGACTGGAGAAAGGTTTATAACAACCCCTAAATGAGAGGTTATATCCGCTACAGTTGCATTTTTGAGGAGCCTGCTGAGGGTGAACACCCTGAGGAGTGCAGAACTTGGGTGTTCAGGCGCCCATTTCCATCACTTTGCAATGTGCAGTTGGAAACACTTGGCCTAATGAGTATCCTCTGAGGTCAGCCTTCAGCTAATTAACTTGGTCTTTGACATTCTGAGTCGACATACTTTGTCAGAAAATTCTTGGAATTTAGGAAGATTTGTTTATAAATGGTTGGCCTGATTTTTTTTTTTAACATTGTATTTTATACACCCACACCCACACACACACACACACACAATCTCTTACAAAACGGCAGTGAATTGGAAGGCAGATTCGTGTCTGAAGTGTGTGGTTCTTCGCATCAGTCCTCAGCTATTCCAAAATAATTCAAGAAATCTAGTTTGAATTTCAAAGATGTTTCTAAACCTATGTTTTTGCTTCATTTAGTTAACCTAAAAATTCTCTTAACTTTCCTTGATTTTTTCCTGTGTAATTGTTTTCATGTGCTTCTATTTCTTAAATCTGCAAAGTAATACTCAGAAAGCTCTATGTAGTTGATCAGTCCCACAAGAGCCACTCAACAGTAAATGCATTAGAGTCATGGCTTTTTGTTTTCTCTTCTTTTCTTTCTTCATTAATTTTATGCTGAGCTTCACTGTGTGTCCTCACCAAAAAAACTGGATGAAGGGACAGATGCCACTGACGTTCAACTTGTTTGTATGTATCAAAGCTATTTTAGGATTTAAATAATTAGTTCTATGAGTCAGACATATGCAGAAGAAGAAAGAAAAATGCTAAAAGGTGTGCTACATAGTGAGAATTTAAAAGTTTATGATGTTTCAGCAAAACATAAAACTTGAACAGAATCTCAAATGTGATTCTTCCTTGTCTCTGAATTGTTGATCAAATACTCTATTCATGTGCAAAGTGATGTCAACATAACAAAAGTCATTGCAGCATGAATTTTCTAGCAAAATATCAGAAAAACTTAAACACCTCTAGGAGACTGTTTAACAAACTATGGTACATCAGTAAAACAAAATAGATTAGATGGTTGAAAAAAAACATAATAATGTCCAAAATACATTGTTGAGAGAAAATTCCAGGTATCTACTATGCTCCAGATATTCTGCAGGATCTTGAAGAAGTGGAAGAAAGGTTTTTGTGATCTAGAGGATGTCATGGTTTACTGGAGAGATGCAAAATCAGGGTGAGTGAGATATGAGGGTGATGCAATGGAATTAGTAACTTCTGGGAAAAGGGAAAAGGCTGGGTCACTGTCTTAGTCCGTTCAAGCTGCCATAACAAAAATACCATAGACTGTATGACTTAAACAAATTGATATTTTCTTGGTTCTGCAGGCTGAGAAGTCAAAGCACCAGTGGATTGGGTTCTGGTGAGAGCCTTCTTAATGGTTTCCTCACTTGGTGGAGGGGAAGAAGAAAGCTTGCTGGCGTCTCTTCTTATAGAAGTGCTAGTCTCATTCGTGAGGGCTCTACTCTCATGACCTAATCACCTGTCAAAGATTCCAGCTCCTCAGGAGTTAGGATTCTAACATAGGAATTTTGGAGGGACACAAACACTCTGTCCACAAGGTTTCATGAAGCAGAGGATCCTTGAGTTGGATCTGGAGGAGTGAGAGGCACACCAGGTTGGCAAGGTGAGGAAGGACTTGGTCACAGAGGTGCTGAATGGCAGGTCTGGTGGATCTGTGGGCTGCAGGCGCACACATGGTCCGAGAGCGTGCTGGTCAGTGGAGCTCTCTGTTGCCTCAACGGTTCAAAGCTGCAGAGCAAAGCCGCAGGTGCCTATAACCCCTGTCCTAGACCAGCTGTGAAGGATGGGATAGCTCATTCATCAAGGTTTTTTGCATTAATTTCTGTTTTATAGAATTCCACTAAGATATTACTTTTATTCTGATTACTGCACTTTAGGGGTGCCTCATTAAATTTCGTGCAGAGGGGAGTGCCTCCTTCTCCTCACCCATCTAGCTCCAGGGTATGTTTTACCTTAAGCTCTATACTAATGATTATATAACAACAGGACCCGCTTCTCCTTAACAGGAAGGAACCTTCTGACCAATCTTGTTATCTTAAGACTCAAGCTGTGGGAGTGGGTCTGGTAAGACCTTTCTATTGTTAGTAACCAGTTGAAAAAGTATATAAAGCCCCACCCAAACTAGTGAGTGGGGCACTCTCTGCCCCCTTCTGGTGTCTATGTCAGAGGCTTTCTCTATTCCTTTTTTCACTGGAGAAGGCAATGGCACCCCACTCCAATACTCTTGCCTGGCAAATCCCATGGACGTAGGAGCCTGGTAGGCTGCAATCCATGGGGTCACTAAGAGTCAGACACAACTGAGCGACTTCACTTTCACTTTTCACTTTCATGCATTGGAGAAGGAAATGGCAGCCCACTCCAGTGTTCTTGCCTGGAGAATCCCAGGGACGGGGGATCCTGGTGGGCTGCTGTCTATGGGGTCCTACAGAGTCGCCAACGACTGAAGCGACTTAGCAGCAGCAGCAGCAGCAGCAAGACTCTGCTACACAAAAGCTCTGAGCGATCAAGCCTTGTCTCTGTCCCTGGATTGAAATTCTCTCCTCGGAGGCCATGAATACATCCTTGACTGTAAATTATCAGCCCCGCCTCTGAGACAATAACCGGGAGGGGAGGCCCCTACTCCTCACTGGATGGGAACTTCCTCCTTCTAATCCCTTCTCCCTTCAGGCTACACTCAGTAACTGATGGAGGGGGTGCTAAGGAGAGAAAAGCCAGCTAGGCTTGCCCACCTCATTCCCTGGAGGCTTCTAAGTTTACAGCAGGACTTAGCCAAAGGAGGGGTAAAACCCTAAGTGTGAACTGTCATTGTTGTTCAGTCACTAAGCCGTGTCTCACTCTTTGTGATCCCAGGGACTATACCATGCCAGGCTTTCCTGTCCTTCACTATCTCCTGGAGTTTGCTCAAACTCATGTCCGTTGAATCAGTGATGCCATCCAACCATCTCATCTTCTGTCGTCCCCTTCCCCTCCCACCTACAGTCTTTCCCAGCGTCAGAGTCTTTTCCAATGAGTTGACTCTTTGCATCCGGTGGCCAAAGTATTGGAGCTTCAGCTTCAGCATCAGTCCTTCCAATGAATAAATAAAAAGAAAAAGCCAGGATTTTTTTTTTCTTTTCCTCTTTCTTTCTTTTCCCATGTCCATGAGAAACCTAGATATTTTACTTATTGAAAGGAGGCTCTGCTTGTGTCTCTATGTGAGCTTCCAGAAAGACCTCAAGCTCAGCTGTGGGGAGTAGGCTGCCTGGACAGCCTCTCACTGCTGAGCTGACAGGCTCCATCTCAGCCTTCTAGACTCTTCTCAGTGGTCCCATCAGGGACTAAGGCGGTGGCCAGGGACTTGATCATTTTCCACTCACCCCGACCACTTTAACAAGCAGTCTTTGCTGCTGCCGAGCTCCCAGTGGGGGTGGAGAGACCTTTCAGACCTCTTTCCTGGTCTGACCACTTTGCTTCCATCTCTTTCCCCTGCTCTCTCTGCTCCTGATCCATGGCCCCCTTGGTGTCCTTTAGCACCTCAGGGATGCTGTTATCTCAGTGCCTGGGACTCACTGTTCTCTGCGTGGCATTCTGTCCCCGAACGTCTACGTGTTGACAGAATCATAAGTGTCCTTAGCCAGGCCCCTTTTCCAAGCTCTCTTTATAAAATGACAACTGTTCCTCCATCTACCCGCCCACTCCTGTACTTCCTGCTCAGCCCTGTTTACTTTGTTCCTCAACACATACATCTCTATTATGTTGATCATTTTTTCCATTAGAATATAAGCTTCATGAAGGCAAGAACTTGCTCATTTTGCTTCTGGGTTTTCCGGTTCCCGGAGTGGGGCCTGGGGCAGTATAAGTATCCAGTAAACACTAGAAGTACTGCAAAGTACCCAAAGTTCAGATGTTCAGGAACACTAAAATTGATTATTATAAGTTAAACTTTCCATCAGGTATTTGTTATTATGTAAACACTCTCATAAGCCCCAGTTCTTCATAAACTCTGTGTTTATGGAATCACTCAACATAAATACTTGTATTAAACACATGGCTTGTGTGCACACCGGGCGAGCCCACTTACAGCACCCGCCACGTGACTGCTCAGCCGTGGTTCTCCAGTCGGTAAGTAGTATTGTTTGCCTTGTATCTACAATCTCAGTTCAGAGTGTTTTCATTTCTCCATGGACACCAAACGTTCAAGTTGGCTCTAAAAACACTTTTGTTTATTTTCCTTCCAAATTAGTTAAACAACTGAGATGTTACAAGTTTTTCTTTCCTTCTCTTAGTTATCTAATTCTTTTCAAGAACATGACCCTCAAGGATAGTACACATAAAATATTGCTATAAAGACCATTGAATTGACTCATTAAATCACATTGGCATTTCATTCAGAGGGTTGAAAACACTGTTGAAGGACTGTTGTGGCAGAATTCTTATTCTGTGGGTTGAATTCATCTGTCATTCACATTCTGATTCTAAGCACACCAGAAAGTCATATAATAGTTTATATATTTTATATTAAATATATTATGTATTACATGCCATATATACATATATATTTAGATATATTATTCTATATATCATATGATAGTTTAAAAAGTGTTTTATTATGGAAAGTGTCAAATATATATAAAGTGGACAAAATAGTATAAGGAATGCCACAGAGGATGATGATGGTTGCATGGCATCATTGACTCAATGGGCATGAGTTTGAGCAAACTCGGGAGATAGTGAAGGACAGGGAAGCCCGGCATGCTGCAGTCCATGGGGTCTCAAAGAGTCGGACACAACTGAGCAACTGAACAGCAACAACAATGTACTTGTCACCTAGCTTTCATAATTATCAACTCCAATTCCTATTTCAACATAATTGTCAACTCCATAATCCTATTTCATCCATACATTCATGTACTTTCTCTTCTCCAGATTATTTTGAAGAAAATTCTAAGCATCACATTATTTGATATGTAAATACTTTAAAAGACAAGGCCTCTTATAAGATAATTTAAAACCTTTAAACAAATTTAATTCCTGAAGACCAAAGGGAAATTATTGATGATCAAATTTTAACATTGGGAAAATCACAGTTTTTCTGGATTTTTTTTGTTCATTATCTATATTAAGTTTCAAAAAAATTGGACAAGCATCATTTTGGACAAACCATGTAATGTCTGACTGGAAGTGTCTAAACAGGGGTAATAATCATGACTTCCTTCTATGAAAATAAAAACATAGAAGCATCAGAGAAATATTTAAACATCAGATTAGAATTTCTTTAATCTTCTGATTTTATCTTAGGATGAAAATATATCTTACATTCCCTATATGTATTCCTACTTCATTATGCATAGGCTTGAGAAAAGATGTGGTAAACGAAACAGCCACAACAAGCCTTCCTTGGCTCACTGCTGTTTACCTAGCTCTTACATATGCCATACGTGGCACGTAGTAGAGGCTCAGTAGATACCTATTGAAAGAATAAATTACTTTAGCAATGTAAATTAAGGATTGCACGGCATAGTTGAAACTCTTTAATAAAAAGTCCAAACCACTGGAGGGTGGCAGTATTGCTAGGTCTAAGTGGGTGTCTACTCCAGCAAATGCCAGCCTAGACGCCTTCCTCTCTTTTTTCCTCCTTTCTCTTTATTCTCTCCTCTTTTTTCTTCCAGCAATTTCATATGATCTAGCTCCTCATTTACATTGTCTTACTCTTTGAAATCTTTAATGTATTGCCTGACTTGGTATTTCACATTCATTTTCTTTTTTAAAAAAATTTTATTTCTTTATTTTTGACTGTGCCAGGTTTTTGTTGCTGATGAGAACTTTCCCTAGTTGTGGAGAGTGGGGGCTACCCTCTAGTTGCAGTGTGCAGGCTTCTCGTTGCAGTGGCTTCTCTTGTTGCAGAGCACAGGCTCAACAGTTGTAGTGCATGGGCTTAGCTGCTCTGTGGCACATGGGATCCTTCTGGACCAGGGATAGAATCCGTGCCTCCTGCATTGGCAGGCAGACTTCTCACCACTGAGCCACCAGAGAAGACCTTACATTCATTTTCTTATTTAAAAACAGTTGACAATAAAAAAGTTGAAAATAGAAATTGTCACCAGTTTCTTCCTATCAAAAGTGGAGGCAACAGTTTGGTATAATTTTCTCTCAGAATAATGAATTGGAAATCCATGAACTTGAGCTGGCTAGTTACTTTCCCTTCCTAACTGCTTATCCTGTGGACCTGGGCTTGTTTAGTTAGCCCCCACAGCTGAGTAAACCAATTCTCTTTCTGTATACACACATATCCTAAGAATATTCTATATACCTTCTCCTTTTTTCTTTTTTAATTTTTATTTCTTTGGCCGCCTCAGGTCTTAGTTGCTGCACTTGGGATATTTGCTGTGTCATGTGATTCCTTTCTTTGTGTTGCACAGACTCTCTAGTTGTGGCTCACGAGGCTTCAGTAGCTGCTCCATGGCATGTGGCAGTTTAGTTTCCAACCAGGGATCAAACCCACATCCCCTGCATTGCAAGGCAGATTCTTAACCACTGAACCACCATGCAAGTCTCCTCTTCTCCTTTTCAACCTCTAACTATCCAATGACCTTCTGTAGTATAGCTCTAATATACCCTGTTCATACTGTTAAGTCTAAAAATAATGGAAATTTAGCCCCAGTGATTTAGTTGTCCCAATATCAGCATCTTCATAACTAATATTTTCTAGCAAATGGGATTTCTATTCATTCTTTAAATAATTCCCTTGCAGGCAGCAGTCTCACTTGTAAGATCCCCTCTTCTTTAATCTCCAGTCCTAACTGCTGCCAGTTGGGTTTTTCTAACATGCACTTGACCATGTCACCCTCTGGCTTAAAAAACCATCAGTGATTTTCCAGAACCCATTAAGCACAAGCAAGACCTCCTGACATGGTACATACATTCACTCTGTTTTTGTTTTAATCTCCCCATGTCACTGTTCATCTACTTTGCTTCTTGTGCCCTCATATCCCAGCTCTTGCACTTCTTAAAGTGTGCCTTCCCAGAGCCAAGGAAGTGATTCTTTGGAAGAAATTACCAGCTGCTAAAAGACACATTTGTGAGCCAAACTGCTGTCACTAAGGTAAAGATCAAAATAAACATCTTTCTGAGAAGTCTTTTACATTATCTACATAATCTTAATGAATCAAATAACTACGATGGTGTGCTCAGTCACCCAGAGCTAGATATTCTGGAGTGTGAAGTCAAGTGGGCCTTAAGAAGCACTGCTGTTAATAAAACTAGTGGATGTGATGGAATTCCAGTAGAACTATTCAAAACCCTAAAGGATGATGCCCACCAAGCTCCCCCATCCCTGGGATTCTCCAGGCAAGAACACTGGAGTGGGTTGCCATTTCCTTCTCCAATGCATGAAAGTGAAAAGTGAAAGTGAATTTGCTCAGTCATGTCCGACCCTCAGGGACCCCATGGACTGCAGCCTTCCCGGCTCCTCCATCCATGGGATTTTCCAGGCAAGAGTACTGGAGTGGGGTGCCATTGCCTTCTCCAAAAGGATGATGATATCAAAGTGTTGCACTCAATATGTCCACAAATCTGTAAGACCCAGCAGTGGCCACAGGACTAGTAAAGGTCAATCCTCATCCCAATTCCCAAGAAAGGTAGTACCAAAGAATGTGCTAATCATCAGACAATTGCACTCATCTCCCATGCTAGTAAGGTCACACTTATAATCTTGAATGCTAGGCTTCAGCATTATGTGAAGCAAGAACTTGTAGACATCAACTGGTTTTAGAAAAGGCAAAGGAACCATAGATCAAATTGCCAGCATTTGCTGGATCATAAAGAAAGCAAGGGAATTCCAAAAAAACACCTACCTCTGTTTCATTGACTAAGCTAAGGCCTTTGACTGTGTGGATCATGACAAACTTTGGAAAGCTCTTAAGGAGATGGGAACACCAGACCATCTTAGCTGTCTCCTGAGAAACCTATATGTGGGTTAAGAGGCAACAGTTAAAACCCTGCATGGAACAATGATTGGTTCAGGACTGAGAAAGGAGTACAACAGGGCTGTCTGCTGTCACCCTGTTTGTTTAACCTAGACGCTGAGCACATTATGAGAAATGCCCAGCTGGACAAGTTACAAGCTGGAATCAAGACAGGAGGGAGAAACACCAATGATCTCACATATGCAGATGATACCACGCTAATGGCAGAAAGTGAAGAGGAACTAAAGAGCCTCTTGATGAGGGTGAAGGAGGAGAGTGAAAGAGCCAGCTTAAAACGAAATATTAAAAAAAACTAAGATCATGACATCTGGCCCCATTACTGCATGGCAAATGGGGAAAGGAGGAAGGAGAAAAGGTAGAAGCAGTGACAGATTTCCTCTTCTTGGGCTCCAAAATCACTGTGGATGGTGACTGCAGCCACAAAATCAGAAGATGATTGCTTCTTGGCAGGAAAGTGATGACAAACCTAGACAGTGTGTTGAAAAGCAGAGACATTACTCTGCTGACAAAGGTGTGTATAGTCAAGGCTATGGTGTTCCCCATGGTCACATACAGTTGTGAGAGCTGGACCATAAAGAAGGCAGAACACCAAAGAATTGATGCCTTCAAGCTGTGGTGCTGGAGAAGACTCCTGAAAGTCCCTTGAATAGCAAGGAAGTCAAACCAGTCAATCTTAAGAACTGATGCTGAAACTGAAACTCCAGTATTTTGGTCACCTGATACGAACAGCTGACTCATTGGAAAAACCCCTGATGCTGGGAAAGACTGAGGGCAGAAGGAGAAGAAGGCTGAGAAAGAGATGGCTGGATGGCATCACCAATGCAATGAACATGAACTTGGGCAAAGTTAGGGAGATGGGTAGGGTTAAGGAGGCCTGGCGTGCTGCAGTCAATGGGGTCTCAAAGATTCAGACATGACTGGGTAACTGAACAGCAATAATAACAACATAAAATTTAAACATGGCCATTTAGACATCAACAAAATGTTTTATGTACCACAACTTTCTGCTAACTTTACCTCTCAAGAAGTTGTTACGTGCCATACTCTACACCTACTGATCATTCTTTTTACTGCAGCAGTTCCTCTTTCTTTCCACTTCCTCCATTGTCATTGGTGGCATTACTTTACCTTGGGTTTCCCTTCAACCACAGTGTTTCTTAGCCTCATCTCTAATCCTGGAGTCACTCTCTCACAGTAATTCTTTCCTTCACGTACAATACTTTGATCTGTTCTCTTGCTACACACCTGACTCAAGTCATGGCTCTTTAGGCCCCACTGTAGATTATTCAACCTTTTCTACAGTTCATTCCTCCAGATTCTCCCATAGGGATTAAGAATAATCTTTCTCATGCCTCTTTTTCATGACATTATCCCTCACTCAGAATTTTTTAATTTTTTATTTTGTATTGGGGTATAGCCAATTAACAAAATATGTTGTGATAGTTTTAGATGGACAGTGAAGGGACTAAAACATACATATACATGTACCTATTCTCCTCCAAACTCCCCTCCCATCCAGGCTGCCACATAACATCGAGCTGAGTTCCATGTGCTACACAGTAGGTCCTCGGTTATCCATTTTAACTATAGCACCTCACTGAGAAATTTACCAACAGCTAACATTCAATCATTTCATGAATCTAAGTTGCTAACCTACTTCTTTAAATTAGAGATCATAACCATTAGTTTAAGGTTCATGCCAAACACCACTTCCATTGCAACCCTTTGCTTAACTCGACAGAGGTCTCAGTTCTAGCCAATCGGTTCCACTCATCCCACCCCATCACATGACACCCACTCCTGCAATACCAAGCTCTTTGCCCCCTTCCAAACTGCCCCCGGCTTCTCTTCTCCACCTGTCTGTCCTTTTCCTTCATCAAACATTTCTCATACACCATCTTTCTTATAAAGTTTTCCCAAGATACAGCCATTTCAGCAATCTCCTCACCACCTTGTGTCAATATGAACCATTTGTAGACATGAGAAATTGGCTCTGCTCAGTTTCAGAAAATCATGTATAACCACTGTGAGTTTAGTGGGGAAATAAGACAGAATTTCAATTCCCAAACACCTTTGACAGAATCAAACATGCAGACCAGAATGGCATTCCAGAAGCTTGTTCTTGAGACTCAGGTTCCAGTATAATAATAATGCACAGCACTAAACATAGGTCAAACTGTGTATATTAGATAATAAAAATGTTTATTTTTCTGTACTTTCTCTCTCCCTGTAGAGGATAAGGAATCTATCCACTTTCCTTAAGTCCGTGTTCAGCTCCCTTCTGCTTTTGTCTAGGATGAGGTCTGCTGTTGAAGAGTTTATTTTCATTAGGGAGTTGAGTAGGTATATATACCTGGAGAGAGGAAAAGAGGGATTGATGGTGGGGTTCAGATTTACCAATAAATGAGACCAGGTAGCAAAAAGGAAATTCTACCATAATGCTTCCCCCAGCTCCCAAATCTCCAGGATTAAAACCCTGTGATTCACTGCTTTCTCCCAAGCATGCAACATCAAGAATACCACAAGGGTTAGGATGAAGCTGACCAGAATGCTGGCTCCCAAAAAGATTTTCACTTTTTGCATTTCAGGCCTTTGTTGTTAACTAAAGTTGGCAAGAAGTTTTGGAGTCATGGTTACCCCTCTGCACAGCTGTTCCTTATTTTTTTTATTACCAGCATAGATTCAATCACAAGAGAAAAAGGAAGTTTATTATTTCAAATAGTTTCTTTAAATCTGAAAAACCAGGAAATAAGCCTGCAGTCATAAAAACACATAAATTCAATCATAGCACCTCAGTCAGGAAAAACATCAGGCCTCATGAGCCAAGCAACCTTAGGCCCAGTCCCTGCTCAAACACCCCTACCAAACACTCCATCCTAACTACGATTTAAAACCAAACCAAGCTCAGTCACTTATTTGTCTCTGAGCACAAGAGTGGCATTGGGATGTAGAGGGTTTCAACTGAGAGCAAAAATCCCTTCTCACATCTGAACCCCAGCAAGATGGCTGCAGAAAATCTCAGTTTTCAGACAAATATTCTACTTGAAATAAAAAAGCAGGAAAATATTTTTGTTTCTAATAAAATTGCTTGATTTTAATAATAAAGCTCTATACTTAGATTTTTCTCCAATAATATGAGAATGTCAGGGTAACTGACTTCCATTTCCCTGATATTAATGTTCCTAATTCTAATTTCCAGGTCAAAGCATCAAGAGTGAGAGCACATGGAGAGGAATGTCTCGTGGTTGCCTGTCTCCATTAGTCCTCACTGGAACACCATCATGTATCCAGGTGGAAACACATCATCCATATGTATGATAGAAACAGTGAAGAGTCAAAACAGATCTCAAAATCTTCCACCGTACAAGCTCTAAGTATGTCACATGAAGTGACCTTTTCGTACGACATTAGAACACAACACTGTTGGCTGAGCCCAGGTGAAGAGTCAGTCTCCTGTTGGAAGCTCAGTCCAAATAATCTGCTACTGAGACAACCAGAAGGCAGTTATCAGCCCTTATTACTAATGGTGGTTGAATTGGGGTAACTTAAATGGACATTTTATGAGATTCCAATGCAGTCAAATATAGGCATTTTTATTGTTGCAGCTGTTATACTTAAATAATCACAACAGTGAACTCTTCATTTCTCAGCTTCTTGTAAGCCAATCACAGGGCAATAGTTACAACTTCTTTAGACTATCTGCTTTAAGCACACAATCAAACATAGAAAAGTTGCAGGAGAGAAAGAGGAAAGTTTTATTATTACGTTGGGGAGGGAAAAGCAGTCCCATTTGATACATTAAAACTGCATCTTTCTTATGCAGCTGTCTTAGATATGAATATATATGTAGATATATTTAACTGTATTAAATTTCAGTTGTAACTTCTACCATTTTGAAAAAGCACTGCCTGGACCAACATCTATGCAACAGAGGCCTGTACCACAAACAGTTCACTGGATTCCCCATGGATCATTCCAGGGCATTCCATTTGAGACACATTCCTGGGACTTCCCTGGTGGTTCAGGCGTTAGGGCTCCACACTTGCACTGCAGAGACGGCAGGTTCGATCCCTGGTGGGGGAATGAAGACCCCTCGAGCTGCATGCTGCTGTAGAATAAAATAAAATACACATTTCTACCGGTGTGAAAACCCAGCTGTGTCTAGTGACGCCTCACTGACATCTAGGGTGAATCTTCACCAGGTGATTGTTTCCAGAGAAAAAGTTTAAGTGGAAAAAAAAAATGTAAAGGAAAACGTTAAGACCAGCAGGCCCAGGTCAGGGCCCTCTCTGTGGCATGTGCGAGGAGCCTGCAAAGAAATGTCTTGTTGCATCTTAGACCCAGAAGCAGCCTGTACATTTCCCTGGGATACAAAATCATCTGATTAATGTGGCCAGCTGCCCATTCCCTTTGCTTTCCCATTCTGGGTCCATTGTTGCACCAAGGTGTCCCCACCTTTCCCTCTATGTGACTTGTGAGCTCACAAGGCTGGTGTGACTTGTCATAACCCAGAGTAGAAAGTGTCAGAAAAGATAGCAGTTATCAGGTGAAAGCAGCCGGATCCACTTAAAAGTCCTTAGGAGAGATTTTTTTTTTTATCTGAGCATTTGCTCTCCCCACCCCCACTTTTAAGTTAATCAATTCTGCCTATTTGGAGTTCTGGAAAATATGAACAGAATGAGTTAAGTCAAAAGAAAGGTACCACCTTTTGTAAAAGAGTGGGAAGTACCACCCAAGAGTGAAGGAATCTCTATTTGTTGAAAGACGGTGAGCTACTGACCTTTCTGGATTCTTGACCTATGCCTTCTTTTCTTTGTAATACCTAAACTCATTCATTTTTTGGTACAGAATACTGTGTGATAGGCCATGCTGATACTCTTTCACACCCCAAAGCTCCTCAAGCTGTCTCTAGAAACACATGCTGAGCAAAACAGTCCATGAGAAAGTTATTATCTATTGTTCACCCCAAAGTAACATCACGCAGGGAGTTGACGATCAAAGGCCATAAAGGAAAAGCGCATCACTGAAGAAGTCACTGAAGAAGTGACTCCAAAACGTCAGTACGATCTATTGAGGGAAAGGCATTTTCATGAAAAGGTAACTCTTTGAATGCATCTAGGAATTTGCAAACATACTCTGAGTGGATCACAAAAGTTCTCCTAGGAACTCTCATTACCTTCCAGTGCCCCCACCCCTCCTCCCTGGGGCAACTTCCCAGGAAAGCAACTCTTGGTGTTGAACTTCGGTTAGTTTCTTAATGACCCTAAGGGACTTGGCGACTGCTCTGCAAGCAGGCTGGTTGCTCTACAATGTGTGCGGGCAGGCTGCTCCTCCCTGCGCCCCAAATCTGGAGCTCTGACTTAATTGCTCAGGTATACACTATTGCCCCTCCCCCACCACCCCAAAACAAATGACCTCACTCAGATCTTCTTATTTCCTGCACCGAAGCGGGTTGCCCATGAGCTTAGCCGCTGATTCCTTTGGAGTTGCCTAGCTGGCTTTTCATCCTTTTCTCTTGTGCGTTTGTTTTCTCAGAGTGAACACTTGTGGGGACCCCGACTCCACTGATTGAATGACAGGAAACTGGCCATGGCATTCTCTCTTCTGTTCCTAGAGAGTTAGGAAGTCTGGGAATGGGTTTGGCAAGAAGGTCCCTCATACCCTCAACCCTATTGCTTCTAGTGCTGCCCACTTCTTTCCAGTTACAAGCGCAAAACCCTGTATTTATTGCTCTCTGGGCAGCTTCAGAGTCTCCCATGTCCCTCAGGCCAGAGGGTGTCCCCAGGAGCCTTGTTTCTGAAAGAGGGACCCAAAAGTTGTTGAAGAAGAGACCCAGGGATTGCCAGTCTAGGCTTCTCTTCCAATTGTCCCTGCTAGTTTCGTGGGCCTGCCAGCCCCCTCCTCTGAGCTTCAGCTTCCTTCCTGCCAATGCCTTTGTTTATCTGAAGCACCAAGTTTCCACTGGGAAGCCTGAAAGAGTGACCAGTGGTTCGAGACTTTTTTTCCCCCCAACTATCTCATCTTCTTGACCAGAAGTCTTCCCGTTTTCTTTTCTCTAACGATGTCATCCTCTTTCCTTAACTGGATGCTTGTTTGTTACTACTTTTCTGGGAATGTTCGACTGAGCTGCAGAGACACAAGCAGCAGAGCAGCAGGACTAAAGGCATCGGTGTGGGACCCCGGCGCCAGTGCCCCTCCAATCATAACTTCCCCAAACATGCCCAAACGGTTTCCTTCCAGGCTTTTCACACCTACAGCGCCCATGGCAAGTCTTTACCTTTTAAGTGAAATGATCTTTAAAGAAATAAAGAGTTTCACAAAATGGATTAAAGACCTAAATGTGAGACTGGACACTATAAATCTCCTAGAGGAAATCATAGGCAGAACACTCTGTCAGAAATCATGGCAACATCTTTTTTGATCCATCTCCCAGGAAATTGGAAATAAAATAAAAAATAAACAAATAGGACCTACTCAAACTCAGAAGTTTTTGCTCAGCAACGGAAACAATAAATAGAACGAAAGCACAACCCACAGATTGGGAGGAAATATTTGCAAACGATGTGACCGATAAGGGATTAACTTCTAAAATATACAAACAGCTCATGATGCTTAACAGCATCAAAACAAATAACCCACTCAAAAAAAGGGCAGCAGACCTAAATAGACATTTCTCCAAAGAAGACACACAGATGGCCAATGGGCACATAAAAAGATCTTCAACTTCACTAATTAATCAAGAAATGCAAATAAAAACTACAAAGAGATATCACTTCATACCAGCCAGAATAGCTATCATCAAAAAAATCCACAAACAAATTCTGGAGAGGGTGTGGAGAGAAGGGAACCTTCCTATACTATTGGTGGGAATGTAAATCCTTACAGCCATTATGGAGAACAGTATGGAGGTTCCTTAAAAAGCTAAAAGTAGAGCTACCATATGACCCTGCAATCCCACTCCTGGATATATATCCAGAGAATATCTGAAAGGATAGATGCACCCCAATGTTTGGGCAGCACTGTTTACAATAGCCAAGACATGGAAGCAACTTAATGTCCATCGACAGAGGAATGGATAAAAAAGATGTGGTTCACATATACGAAAGAATATTACTCAGCCATTAAAAAGAATGAAATAATGCCATTAGAAGTAACACAGACGGACCTAGAGAATGTCATACTGATAGAAGTAAGTCAGACAGAGAAGAAGAAATAATCCATGACATCACTTATATGTAGAATATAAAAAGAAATGATACAAATAAACTTACAAAATGGAAAGAGACTCACAGACTTAGAATATGAACTTATGGTTGCCAGAGGGAAGGGATAATGAGGGCATTTGGGATGATCACGTACACACTGCTATATTTAAAATGGATAGTCAACAAGGACATTTTGTATAGCACATGGAACTGTGCTTAATGTTATGTAGCAGCCTGGATGGGAATGGGGTTTAGGGGGAGAATGGATACATGTATATGTATGGCTGGGTCCCTTCACTGTTCAACTGAAACTATCACAACATTGTTAATCAGCTATACCTCAATACAAAAGTTCAAAAACACAAAAAAAAAAGAAAAGAAAAGAAAAAAGAGTTTCAAAGGGTGAACTAAAGGAAAGAACAGTACACTAAACACTTAGCCTAAAATAGGAAGAAAAAAGCAGCTGGTCCAAAGTTATTTGATGGATATTCAGTATCCTTCCTGCTGTAACTTCATTCTTGCCCATGCCAAGTCCTAATTCAGCCTTCAATTTTGTCTTAAGAAGGTCTTTAGGGTTACAAAATCATTTCTCTATCCAACTCCTGTGACCCTCTCCTAAGCATCTGAGAATTTAAACATCCCTCCAGAGAGAGGATATCGGGAATTCCCAGCCTGCACTTTATATGACATCTAAATAATGACCGTATGTACAATATCCCATGTGAACTGTACTGGGCTTCCTCACAACATGGCAGCCTCAGGAAGGTAGGTTGCTTATATAGAAGCTGAAGGTAACAAGAGCATGTATTCCAACAGGCAAGTTAGAAATATCGTGACTGCCTTTTTTGAACTTTCCTTGGAAGTTACATAGCATCACAGTCAGAAAAGCCAGTCCAGTTTTGGAGGGAGGAAACATAACCCCCATCTCTCGATGGGGAGAACGTAAAAGGATCTATGGACATACTAAACAATATTGACTGACCCTCCCTTTTGTCTTGCAATTAAGTTTTCATCACCCTGATCTTCTCAGTTCTTCTGACTGGTCTATCTTCAGGTGATTTCCATATTGAAAATGTTGGCAGGTGAGGGAGCTGGTCTCCAAAGATGGCCCCTTAACAACCAGTCCTCCCAGTACAGGGCTCCTGTGCAGTCCCCTCCCACACTGAGTCTGGACCGGCACTGTGGAGGAGGTGATCCCATGTGACGTCCAAGAAGCCTTGCTGCTCATACTAGGGTCTTTTGAAATGGCCGTTCAGGGGAAAGTCAGCCGCCATGTAAGAAGTCTAAATCTGAGACCACCATGCTGTGAGGAATCCTATGTGGTTCACATGGAAGAACTGCATGAAGAGAACAAAATGCTTGGTGAGCCCCTAGAGATTTCTGCCCTCTCAGCCTGGATGGCAGATGCATAAATGAGGAAGCCATCTTGGATGTCCAGCCTGGTTGAGCATTCAAATGACTCCAGCCCAGCCACGATCTGACTGCAAACACACTTGAGACATCAAGCAAGAATGATCCAGCTGGGTCTAGACAATCCCCAGAATCTTGAGAGATAATATCAAATTGTTACTTTAAACCAAAGTTTAAATTAAATTATTAAACCAATAATTGTGTGATGGCTTGATAGCAATAGAACACCAGGTTCTATCCATGCCGCCTCTGAATGTCTTCCCAGTCTGGTCCTCTTAGGCAGAACTTTGGCTTCAAATATTTGCTAAGGCAAATCTTGCTGTCTGGTCAGAGGAAGGACTCATACATTTAGAGAAGTTGCTCTTGGATATTACACTAGACATGCTCGCTGCTGCTGCTAAGTCGCTTCAGTCGTGTCCGACTCTGTGCGACCCCATAGACGGCAGCCCACCAGGTTCCCCCGTCCCTGGGATTCTCCAGGCAAGAACGCTGCCATTTCCTTCTCCAATGCATGAAAGTGAAGAGTGAAAGTGAAGTCGCTCACTCATGTCCGACTCTTAACGACCCCATGGACTGCAGCCTACCAGGCTCCTCCGTCCATGGGGTTTTCCAAGCAAGAGTACTGGAGTGGGGTGCCATCGCCTTCTCTGAGACATGCTCACAAGGAACCATAAAATAAAGGTCAATACTTCCCTGGTGGCACAGACGATAAAGAATCCGCCTATAATGCAGGAGACCTGGGCTTGATCCCAGGGTTGGGAAGATCCCCTGGAGAAGAGAATGGATACCCACTCCAGTATTTTTGCATGGAGAATTCTATAGACAGAGTAGCTTGGCAGCCTACAATCCATGGGGTTTCAAAGAGTTGGACATGACTAATCGACTAACACTTCCACTTTCACAGAGAAAAAGTACCATGAGAACTTGGGGGAAAAAAAAAAAAAAGAACTTGAGGAAAATAGAGGATTAATCCAGCCCGAAGCTCGTGGGCCTGAAGAGGAGGTGATATCGAATTGGATCTTAAATGCCAAGAAGGAATTTGTGGCTTTGTTTTATAGAAATAGGGAATTACTATGGGTTTCTGAGCAGAAAGGTGTGTGATAAAAAACCTTTTTCAGGAAAACTAGTCTGAGAGCAGTGTATAAATACAGTCAATTGCATTTGGGAGACACTAGGCAGGAGTCGTCTATGACGGAGAGGAGGCCAATAAAAAAGTGTTACGACCATCTGGGGAGAACAAGCTCTTGCACTTGGTGTGGCAATAAGAAGAGGGTAAAACTAGATTTAGGAGACATTCCAGAGGTTCATATGACCCTGAAACACTATATATTTCACACACGTATTATATGTGAAATAGTAAAATTATGATACCAATTCTCCCATCCGTGAAAAAAATGAAAACAAATAATTCTAAAACTTTTACTTTTGAATAAATGTTGTATTTAGAAGAAAGTACCTTTAAAAAAACAGTTTATGTTCTGGAAAAAAAGAGAAAGTAATTTATATCTGTAACTGTATGTGCCATCAGAGATTACCCTTTTGAACATTGCTAGAAAACATTTCTAATATATTCATATTGATTTACAATTTTTGTCACTTATCCATCCCTTTGGAACGTTAATAATGAAAGAAGCTGCAAAAAAAAAAAAAAAAAATTCAGGGCACCTTCATTACTAATTTTAAAACCCACATTGGCAGCTGGTGGCACAGTGTGGTCCCTACAAATATTTTTTAAAGTATGAGCTCCCTCTAGTGGCCAAAATAGTCCTTATCACCTGATCAAATCTGTGCCACCTATTCATATTTAACTAATTTTAATGGTAAAAAAGTTTAACTTCTAGAACTGAATTTGTACTTTAAAATATTTCTTTGCCATGTTCTGAATATGCTCAATAATATTCACAGTAAATTTAAACATCTACTATTATTGTTATGATTTGTAATTATCAGTTTTCAATAATGTGTTTATTGAGTTTCAGATCACACCAAAATGCAATTATCACTTAATTAATGTACAAGCTAATTTCCTAGATATATCCCCAAGAAGTGAGGTCATCATTTGTCACTCTATAAAATGTCCTCATCGATGAACCTATATCCTCTTAAAACTAGTTCAGTTTGAAACTATTCCAGAAATATACATTTCCCAACCAAATCCCATCATTCCTTGCAGTGAGGGATCACTCTGAGTGGATTCCATTGAATCACTTCTCCCCGCGGGACAGAGTCAGACAAAATCGGGATTTGGAGGAGTTAGGGGAGTGAACGCAAGACTAATACTGTCTACTGTGTCTACTGTGCGTCAGGTGTTAGGTTTTATGCTTTACATCCACTATCTCATTTGAAGCCCTAGAGGGATGATATTCGGTTCCTCTACTATTTAACACAAATTTTCCAGACTCTTACAAGTCATAATAAGGCTTAGAAGAAAAGTAGCCATCTTCTTTGCATCTCTGGGTTAGGGTACACAGAGCCAAGTGGGGAGACCAATAAGGACGCAGATGAATGTCCTCACTGGGCAGGTGGAAACCCAGGCGCTGGGAAACCCCCAGGAGGGGCTCTTCAGCCCAACTGCAGAGGAGGAGGGTGGCAAGCAGCAGGGAGAGTTGCCTTGAAGAGCAGGGGATATAAGTGGAGTCTTTAAGGATGCTGAGGAGTTGGCCTGGCAGAGGGACAGTATGTGCAAAGGCCTGGATGGAGCCAGAAGAGAGCGTTAATGCGTGTTGGCTGACACTTAGGGAAGGGTGAATGGTTAACATTCCATTGTCAAGAGACCAAGTCAACACCAGAGAAGTTAACACAGAATCCTGCCAAGATAAAAGTGAGGCCTGGGTGATTGCATAGCTGCTAGCTGTTCACCTCCGCCTTATGTATTGGGGGAACGTGACAGCCCTGATCAAGGTGATGCCAGGAGAAGCTGACGCCAACATAAGTAATTACGAGGCCAGCTCTGCAAACACCTCCCTCTTGGAAGCTAACAACTGCTGCAGTTGTGTGTCTGAAGCAACAGTGTGAACACCTGAAGTGATGTGGTAGCCAGTTATGATGAACACAATACGGCTCGCTTTGGGAGTGAGCCTTGGGAATGGGTGGAGAGGGCGGCTTTCTCTTTCGAAGGCTGTTTGTCCAGCCTTAGATCCTGACCTTAAAATCCAACCCAGCCGCCCCATCCCAGCCCTATGACTGTGGACCTGTGTCTTCTAGCCCGATGGGACCTGAAGTGAACAGGAAACACAAACGTGTGTAGTCAAAGTTACTCTTGAAAATACCTTAAATTATCCAAGAAGTGATCCACAGAAACATGGTTTTGTATATACAACCCAGTACAGTGAATTTCATAAACCCTGCAGTGGGAGACCTGCGGAACTAAACTAGGAGAAGCCTCTATGACATGTCTGGGTGTTCAAACCAATCTTCCTTTAAAGTCATCTGAACAGACCCCTTCCTCTCAATTTTCATAATGCTTATTCCTCTCACATTGTCTTTAAAGCTACTTTGTTTTCCTCCACTTGTATTAAGGTATACTTTACACATAATAAAATTCACCCATGTTATATGTATAGTTGATGAATGTTGAAATTGTACAGTCTTATAGTCACCACCATAAGATATTAATATAAAAACATGTCTGCCATCCTGGAAATTTTTCTTGTGTCCTTCCTTTGAAGTCAGCCCCCTCCTCCAAACTCTGGCCAAAGGCAACCTCTGGTCTTTTTATTGCTATAGTTTTGCCATTTCTAGAATTTCATATAAGTAGAACCATAGAATATGTAGTTGTTTCATACACCATCTTTCAATTAGAATAAAGGTGTTGAGGTTTATCCATGTTGTCTGTGTGTATCAGCAGTTTGTTCCTTTTTTGTACTTAGTGTTGATTGCTGCCCAGATTCACAGGACAAATTACAATAAAATTTCAAAGACTTCTCTGCAGTCAATGAAAACGCAAGATGTCATAGACCTCAATGGCCTTAACAAGGAGGCCTGAGATGAACTTAATTACTGGGCCGTGCAACGCCTACCCCAAATGCTGTTAGATTCACAGCTTGTAAGAGTCAATGTGGATATAGATACCTGTTGGACATGACATTAGTAAGACATGTTGAAGCTATTCATCACTCTGAAGTTTTGTTAAATCTGTAAAGAAACGACCCCTCTCTCGCGACTGGTCGGGAATCTTGCTGTGCTCCCGAGAAGGCAGCTTCTGCTGACCTTGAAGAGCACGTGAGAGAGGGGCAATGCCTCTTTTTCCCTCTCCCCCTTAGCAACCTGGCTGCCAGGATCGCCGCCCGGGCCATCCGTGGACTGACAGTGACACTGTTCTCCAGGAGGCTGGGCCCGGGCTGAGGCCACAGCCAGGACCGGGGACTCCTTGGAATGAAGTGGATGGAGGTGACCAAGGAGGAAACAGGGCTTGAGGAGTGGGTCTAGGAGGAAGGGTGGGGTTCATTTGTGTAGAAAGTATGGATGGTAAAGTCATTATTAATGATTCTGAGAGGCAGCCAGAGAGAAACTACTGCAAGCCGACCACCCAGGACAACCCAGGACCTACGTTCTGGAGGGTGCCCTCCACAAGAACAGTGCATTTGTCAGTAGGAAACTTTGTGCGAAGGTCCCAAAGCAATTCCTGAAAAGTACTATTTTATCTTGTGTTTAGAAAGATCTAGACAAGGATATTTGGCAATGACTATAGTAGGTATAATGCAGCCCATTGCAAGGGAAGCCTGGGTCTTAGCTCCCTGCAACAGTGTTTCTCAAGAAGACTTGAGCAATTTTCTCTCCGCTTCAGTGTTTATAGTTATTACAAAAGTATGGATAATAATAACTTGCACAGTACAGAACAGTGAAAGATGATCATAAGTTGTATACTGCTGTAATTCAAAGCCCAAGATTGGTAAAAATCTCAGTTCTGTAGCTTCTTACCTTTAAGGTGATGATCAAGTCACTTAATCACTTTGTACCTCAATCTCCTGATCTGAAAAATGGACATAATAATGATAATATTAATATTTATCTCTATAATGCTGTGGAGAAGAAACAATGTAAGTATATGACATGCTAAGGCTGATGCTTGGCAATAGGAACCTTTCAATTAACTATAGTTGTTGTAATTATCATTAATGTTGCTATTATTATTGTTGTTGTTATAATGACTCTAGCCTTATCTTCCACTTCTAATATTTCCTCTGTTAACGAATCCTTTAGTATAAAATCTAATCTCTTCCTTGACCCAGACCTTTTCATCTTGATTGAATATATGTACACCTGTCGGTCCCCAGTCTCATCATTATGCAATCCCAGACCTTTGACCAAGTGTATCCAAAGCAAGTAAGTTCACAGTAAATACATTTGTCGTTTACATTATCAGATGGCATATTTTTCCCTAGAATCCTAATATTAAAAACATACAGCATTGCTAAAAGCATTAAATGAAATGAAGCTCAATATAGCTACACTAATCTGTGCTTTCTAAATTTACTGACAGAAGTGAAGAAAGTAGGTTGGCATGGCTTTTGTACAATTTCTGTATCACACTAACCTAAATTCAAACAGTGTGTTTAGATAAAAATATTGTTCCCTCCAAGGAAGCTCCTGACTTTGCAGAGAAAAACACTTCTATGTGGAACATTACTTACACAATGAGCACCTTGCTTCCTGGAGGAGAAACGCTGCAAGCACATCACCACCACATTCTCCAGAAGTAAAGATTCTCTGGTGCCCAGTCACCACCAAGGAGGGGTGTCCAAACTGGGGAACAAATGGCACCAACAGTTTAGCACCACCGGGCACCTTTGAGGGGTCAGAAGTGGTAGGGTTCTTGTCAGATCAGTGCTGACCTCCTGTTGTGGCCAGGCTGACTGAGAGGGACTGGGAGGAGGCAGGAAAGAAACCAGAACCGCAACTAACGTGGCTGGCCAAACCTCCAGGGACAAAGTAACCACCCTAGAACTTCAAAGAAAATAATCACCTGGGAGGTTCTTCCTTAGAGAGATAGAGGGTTGTTAAATTTATCCAGATGTGAGGGAAACTAATTTTATTTTTCTCTTATTCAGAAAGAACAACCAAGAAGAAAAGGAGGGACTTCCCTCGTGGTCCAGTGGCTAAGCCTGCACTCCCAGTGCAGGGGGCCCAGGTTGGATCCCTGGTCGGGGAACTAGATCCCACATGCCACAACCAAGAGTTCAAATGCTGCAATAAAGATCAAAGATCTTGAGTGCTGCAACTAAAACCTGGCAGCGCCAAATAACTAAAAAAAAACTTTTTTAAAGAAAGAAAAGCAGTGTTCTTAAGAAGAAGTATAGTTTATCAATTAAAACATTAGAAAACATACTTCTTTCCCAAATTTACATTGAACTTACTTCCTAACTTACTTCCTCATTCCGTATGCAACCTTGTGGACTTAAGGTGGCGATTCCTCAGGGTCAACTGTACACCTCCCTGTCTGTTCCCCCTGCTCGGGAGGAAGATAGTTGAAGCCACATTTGTGTCTGCTTCACTTCTGGAGTGCATAGGCCAGCATCACACACTTTCTAGATAACTGAGGAGATTCTGATTGGATTCATGCTTCATAAAATGAAACCATCAGCTCTGCTTAAAAGAAACCATCATTCTTTTTTAAAGTTAATTTTTATTGGCGTATAGTTGGAGGAGGAAATGGCAACCCACTCTAGTATTCTTGCCTGGGAAAGCCCATGGACAGAGAAGCCTGGCAGGCTGCAGTCCATCGGATCACAGAGAGTTGAACATGACTGAGTGAGTGAGCAGCAGCAGCAGCGGCATGGCTACTCTACAATGTTGTGCTACTTTCTGCTGCACAGCAAAGTGAGCCCGTTATGTGTCTTCATATATCCCCTCTCTTTTTGTTATCATAATTTTCATTTCAATCCACTTACCTTTACACCAAGGTAAAACTGGCAGAAATCTATGTAAGACTGGGAGAAACTAAATCTTACAATAAGCTACAGTTAGCAAGAATAGTCTCTACATGTATCTTGTGTTTTCAATCCCAGGTCCCAGAGGATTTTAGAAGGATATGTTACATTTTTTTCTGTTTAGTGGAAAAATAAAAATCATGAAAAATGAGTACAATTTCTGTGGTGGTTTAGTCACCAAGTTGTGCCCGACTCTTGCAGCCCCATGGACTATAGCCTGCCAGGCTCCTCTGTCCATGGGATTCTCCAGGCAAGAATACTGGAGTGGGTTGTTGTTTCCTTCTCCAAGTACAATTTATATAATAGCCAACAAGAAGTTAGTAAATAAATTCTGGAAATTGATAAAATGGCATACTATGTGGTCATTAAAATTACGAGAGAGCTCTATACTTACTAACAATGCTCTCCTTGGAAAAAATTTTTATTAAAAAAAAGCAGTTTAAAGTATGTATGATAGAATACCTGTTTTGGTAAAAATATGTATGACTGTTAGTGGAAAAATATGTATGAATGTATGTTTGTAAATAGGAAGATAATTTCCTCTCAGGTTGGCAGATATGTATATATATTTG
Source organism: Bison bison bison (assembly GCF_000754665.1). Lineage (NCBI taxonomy): Eukaryota > Metazoa > Chordata > Mammalia > Artiodactyla > Bovidae > Bison > Bison bison. Next base: position 1,984,008 of record NW_011494945.1, on the reverse strand, counting down.
GCTGATCTGCATAGCATGTAGGATCTCAGTTTCCCAACCAGGGTCCAACCTGTGCCTCCTCCATTGGGAGCATAGAGTCTTGACCACTGGACCTCCACAGAAGTCCCATGGAAGTCCCTGGATATTTGTTTTGATATTTTATATATTACTATATCTTCTGTTTTTAAAATGATAGAAAAGTATTACTTTATAGTCAAAAACACTAGTTTAAAAGAATATGTAGTGTCGCTCTTAAAGAAAATATTTTTAAATTACTCAAAATCTCATCACCTGTAACTATGTAAATACCTTATTATATCATTTGTATTGGTTAGTTAGTTTTATTATAAACTACTTAAAAATTTAGTGCCTTAAAATGCTAATTTATTATTATAGCTCCTGAGTCTGTTGGGCTGCTTGATCTAGACTAAGTTTGGCCGACATTATGGGTTGAATCATGTCCTCCAAAACTTCATAGTTTGAAATCCTAATCCCTAGTACCTCAAAATGTGACTGTATTTGGAGACAGTGCCTTTAAAGAATTAATCAAGTTAAAATTAGGTCATTATGGCAGGCCCTATTCCAATTCCATTGGTGTTCTAACAAGAAGAATTTGGACATAGACATACATAGAGACAGAACACCATGTCATCTTGAAGACTCATCTGAAAGACCAGGAGAGAGACCAGAAGAAACCAACCCTACCAGGCCCTGATTGCAGACTTCCAGCCCCTAGAACTCTGGGAAAATAAATTTACGTTGTTTACACAGCCTGGCCCGTGGTACTTTGTTGTGACAGTCCTAAAAAGTAACATAGCAGATATGAGCTGGGCTCCGGGTCCAAGTGAACTGGGAGCTCTGCTCTGGGCTGTGTTTGACAAGTTGCCTGGGGCAACTCACCCTCCATGTCTACATTCCTACTTCTGGGACCTGTTGCTAGCCCCCGGCATGTCGCACCCAGGGATGTGAGGAGCACAAGAGATAAAGTGGAAAAATCTTTTGAGGCCTAGTCTTGGAGCTAGCAAAGTACTGACTGCTTCCTTCTATTAACCAAAGCAATTCGAATGACTAAGCCCAGGGTAGAGAATGAACTCAATCTAAGTCAGTCAGTTAGAGGCATGCCTGCTGTGGGAGAGAATGGAAAAGAGATCCAGCAAAGTGTGGACATGGAGAAGAGCAAGTGGGGGAGGAGCGACGAGGGCCAATAACATACTATCTTAGATGTCCACACAAGCTTATATTGCAAGTCTTACACCATATGCGCTTAGTCGCTCAGTCGTGTCCGACTCTTTGCTACCCCATGGACTGTAGCCCGCCAGGCTCCTCTGTCCATGGGGATTCTCCAGGCAAGAATACTAGAGTAGGTTGCCCTGACCTCTTCCAGGGGATCTTCCCAACCCAGTGATCGAACCCAGGTCTCCCGCATTGCAGGCTAGTTCTTTACCGTCTGAACCACTATGGAAGCCCTGACACCATATGCTTACTATATGCTATATATTTCTAATTTTACTTACATTTAATCTTCTTTTAATCTTCTTCTACCTTTTTAATAGGACTGATAATTTAAAATTTCACTGAATGCAAAATATATCACATTAAATTTTTTTAATTAAAAAATTAAGAATTAGTCAATAAAATTAACACATATATGAACCAATATAAAAGTCTAATCCAAATGGAAAGCTAACAGCACAGTATAATTTTTCATACTTTGGGAATACTCAATATACATTTGTTGAATAGAGTCTATATAAATTTATTTTGAATGTGAGAACTGTTGCTAAAACCACACATTCAAAATGTGAGAACTGTCATTTGTTGAAACAAACAAAAATAACAAAACAAAAAAATACATGCAAAAATACTGAGACAATATTGACTAAAAGTTTACAATTTGGTATCCACCATCATCTTTCTAGTTAGAAACATGTGGGAGTATTTTATGGATTTAAAACTTTTTGATTCACTTGGATGGAAGGTTGGCTAAAAGTTAGCTATTTAAAAAAACTATGATTCTGTTTTTGCACTTCAAAAACACTTCTATGTTTGTGTAAAAGGAATGCAAGAAAACATCAAGAATTTTGTTTTCTAAAGAGTGATAAACCTCATTTTCCTAAGAGGATCAAAAGATGAAAAATCTTTATGGAAGTTTCCTTCCTAAGAGAAAGTAAATCTTGGCTCCAAGTTCATTTTCCAAATCAGGAAGAAGTTTTTTCTTAGGATAGCAATGAACTTGAGAAGTAGAAAAAAATACATTTCCCAATTGTTAATTATTCTTATAATTTGGTTCTAAAAACATTACCATTATACGTAAAAAGATTTTAGTGTCTTATGTAATCAGTAATGCAGTCACTTACAAAACATGTGGAAATTGCAGAGCTAAATAGCGGACATATATTTATTACATTTGGTACATGCCCATACTCCAGGGATAGCTAAATGTGTGTATAGTACTCCTTTGTCTCCTCTTAGAAACCCTTCCAGAGCTCTGTTATGAATTATATTGTGTAAATATGTCCACATTCAGTTTCAGGAGAGTTATTCCCAAGTCGATTTCAAACTGAACACATGTTGCATCTGTTTTCTGTTTGTGAATACTCAATGCTTGGCACTTTAATTGGGATATTTTTCTTTGGAATGAAATAATTTCAAATATTTGCTTAATCAAAACATCAGTTTCCTTTTGCAGTTTCCATCCTGGATTGTTGGTAGGTTTCCCAGACCAGGTCTCCTGTGTGATGGAGAGGGACCCACCTCCCCTTGGTGGGGTGGGGAACAGAGGAGAGAGCAGGCCGATACGCAGACCACTGGCTCGTCCCTTCAGCACGTCCTGTGCCTCTCCAGATCCCACCTGACCTGAGGGCTATCCCACCTGACCTCAAGTACTCTGGAAGGTTTTAACTGTCTCATTTTCTTCTAATAATTTATCATCTTTCTTTCCTCTGAAAACTTTAATGGGTGCAGAAAAATTTTCCCTTCAGCTAAAGTTCTATGAATCCAGTGGAACCTCAGCTCTCTCCTCTGCCAGATTCAATCAGAAGTTTTTTGGGACCTTGATTTTGGGGGTATATGTGTTTAAGAGACATTAACCTGGCGGCAGGGTAGAGTGTGGGACAGTGTGGATTGAAGCAGAGAGGATGGAGGGAAGTAAGGCAAACCAGGAGGCCGTTGCTGTTGTTCATAGGGAAAATGAGGAAGTTACGGCAATAGAATGGAAAGAAAATAGCCTGTGCTCCTGGGAAAACCACAGCCTTCAGAGTTAAAAAGGACTGGCTTTGAATCAGAGCTCAATCATGTATGAGCTCTGTGACCCCAAGCAAAATATCCAACCTCGCTAAATCTCAGTTTCTCTGCTTAGAAAATGAATGTGAAATAACATATATAATTCTTGTGAGGACTAAATTATAGTTTTTAAGATGCCTAGTATATAATGTTAACATATGATTTTTAAATAGACACAAGTGAAAGTTATTATGAAGGAAGAAACAAAGGCCAACGGATTGAATATAGGAAACGGAAAGAGGAATATATTCAAAGATCAGAAAGTGTTCAGCCAATCAACACATTTCTCTAATTTACCGACCACAGGACATCTTTTTCTCCCTACAAGATAATTAATTAGCCAATGAACTGATTAATTATGGAATAACAACAGTAAATAACTTACCTTAAATTAAGTACTAATAGTGGCAGAGACAAGACTCCAATTTTGATCTTTTGCTCCCCTTCTTTCTTTTCTTTACCTTCTCTTTCTGAAAAAAATTGATTTGAAAAATTTATTAGACAGGGCAGAGTCAAGGAAATTACCCACACCTCCAGGAGACTTGAAGTGGATTGTCAGAGTCTGAGCAGACTGAAGGGTGTCCACACAGCGCTGAGCAACTCTTGTGCCCCTCAAGGGACTGACTGAGGTCACTCAGGGCACTCACTGGGCCCGAGCTGGGCCACTCTTTGCATTTCTCACATGTACGAGCTCTTTTCTGCTGCAGGACACTAGGCATGCTGCCTTCTCTGTCTGGAGTCTGTAATACCTAACTCCTCACTAGGACACTTTCTATTCATTCTTTATTTTTAAATTCAATTTAATTTTCATTTTATACTGAAGTATATTTGATTTACAAAGCTGTTTCTTCCTTCCTTTTTTGGGGGGTGGGGGCTGCTCTGGGTCTTCTTTGCAGCATGCAGGCTTCTCTAGTTGTGGTACAAGGGCTTAATTGCCCTGCAGCATGTGGCATCTTAGTTCCCTGATTAGGGATTGAGCCTGCTTCCCCTGCCTTCGGAGGCAGATTCTTCACCACCAGGTAAGACCCTCTTAATCATTCTTTAGCTCTCAATTGAAAAGTTACTTTCTTAGATAGACGTTCCTGACAGCCTCTATCCCTCACTTCTCAATCTAACTCAATTTCTTCATATTCTTCTTATGCCACACCTTTTTCTGTTGTATATAGCACTGACCACAATCATAACCACATAATTGTCTACTTGTTGGCTTATCTAATGCTGCCTCTTTCATGAGACTAGAAGGTAGATTAGATTAGATTTAGGGCCAGTACTGTGAATGCTATAAGAAATATTCAGAAGAGAGCCTAACAGAAATGTAGATTTTTTTTTTGAGGCAAAATTCACATAACATAGAATTGAGCATTTTAAAGCAAACAATTTAGTGGCATTTAGTGCATTTGCAATGTTGTACCACCATCACTTCTATCCAGTTCTAGAACATTTTCATCACCTCCAAAGGAAATCTCATACCCATTAAGCACTTATTTCCAAATTCCCCCTCTACCCTAGTAACCACTAGTTTGCATTATCTAACAATTTACCTATTCTTGATATTTCATATAAATGGAATCATATGATCTGTGATCCTGTGTATCAGGCTTCTTTCACTCACTGTAATGTTTTCAGGGTTCATCCACATTGTATTAGTACTGCATTCCTATAACATTTCACTATATATATATATACACACACACAATACTGACTAATATATAATTATATAATATATATATAACTAACACACACACACACACATATATATATATATATATATATATTTGTTTGTAGTTTTTTCTTATATTTTCATCTGGCTTTGGTATCAGAGAAAGACTGGGTTCAAGGATGAGATAGTGTGCTCCTTCCTCTTCTACTTTTTGGAAGAGTTTGAGAAGTATTGGCATTAATTCTTCTTTAAATGTTTGGTGGGATTCGCCAGTGAAGTCATCTGGTCCTGGACTTTTCTTTGTAGGGAGGTTGGGTTGTTGTTGTTGTTGAACTGATTCAATCCCCTTTATTTGCTATATCTATTGAGATTTTCTGTCTAAGTCAGATTTGATAATTTGTGTATTTCTAGGAATTTATCCATACCTTCTAGTTTACTAAATTGTTGGCATATGATTCTTCATAGTATTCTCTTATAATCCTCTTTTTTATCCGTAAGTTTGCTAGCAATGTCTGCACTTACATTGCTGATTTTAATTATTTATGCATTCTCTTTCTCTTAGTCAGCTGAGTTAAAACTGTCAGTTTTGTTGGCCTTTTCAAATTTGCTGAAATACATGAATCTACAAACAAATCTAATAAGCTCAATGCTCTCCAACAATTATAAGCATGAGGAGATCTATACTGAGACACAGCGGGTCTCACAGTTTAGCATTAAGGCTTTTATTTTTTCAGGGTGTCACCTCAGGTCTTCTGTTTCTGAGCCCAGAGCCAATCTGGTCCAGCTTTTGTAGAGGGCAAACCTCTTCTGTTGGGTGGAGGACAGGGGTGCCTGTTGGGCTTCTCAGGCTAGGGAGATCAAGCTGATCCTCTTGGAGACATCACAGTTTCCCGTTTTCATTCTCATTCAGCACTGCAGCTTGCAGTGATGCCTCCCATTCTAAGCCTTTCTGGAGCTCACTGCTTCAGTGATGCCTCCCGTTCTAAGCCTTTCTGGAGCTCACTGCTTCAGTGATGCCTCCCGTTCTAAGCCTTTCTGGAGCTCACTGCTTCCTGACTTTCATCCTTGTAGGAGTTGGTTCCAGTCACCACTTTCCGTAACTTTTCAAAATGATCATTTTTCTTTTTTTGCTGTGGTATCCACTTCCGTTCTCCTTTTGGACTTAGTTTTTGCTCCTTTTTATATTTTATTGGGCTTTCCAGGTGGTGCTAGTGATAAAGAATCTGCCTGCCAACGCAGGAGATATAAGAGATGCGGGTTCAATCCCTAAGTCAGGAAGATCCCTTGGAGGAGGAAATGGCACCCCACTCCAGTATTCTTACTTGCTGAATCCCAAGGACAGGGGAGCCAGGCAGCCTACAGTCCATGGGCTTGCAGAGTGGGACATGACTGAGAATCTGAGAAACAAAAAAAATGTATTAGTGGTTTTAAGAAGGACCAGAGACAATCTCCTATTTAACCTTTATATCTATCCGAAATTAATATTATTTCCATTTTATAAATGAGAAAACTGAGGCTCAGAGCTTGGGAAACTTGTCCAAGGCCAAAAAAAACAGTAAGTAGTGATCTTTATACTACCTTATACAGCTTTACTAAGCATTAAGTAGTTACAGCTACTCCAATGTTACCTGGCTTCAGCAAGTGTTCTAAAACAAGTTTTGTTACCACTCCATTACAAAGAATAGCTCTTGCCAGGGTCCTTTGGGAAGAAGATCAGGCCAGTTATGAGTTTATTTCCTCTCAGTTCCAAATAGATCCTTTATTGGCTGCACCACAATGCTAGAGTTGATTTTTAAATACTTTGCCAGCTGGCACAATACCAAGTGTCAATAAAAGGCGCTGGAGGAGGAGCTTCTCTGGTTCCAGTGTGCTCTTCTCCGCAGGTTCTTGCAGCGTGAATGGCTTCTCTGGCACCTGGCTCCTGCATCACCAATCAGTTCTCTGGCACGTGGACCCATCACACAATGGGCAGCAGCATCTCCCTACCACCTTAGGAGAATTTCTAGCAACTGTTGGAGGGTGGATTCCCAGCAAGTTCCATCCATGCAATCCCCAGTGACTTCTCTGCCAGCCAGAGAGCCATAGATGTGTCCTCTCCAGAATCTGGGTCTCAGTCTTGGGTCAGGTGGTGGGCTCATCTTGGGATACTCTCAGGGCCAATGGCCTCTCCTTATATCTGTTCTTTTTTACCTTTTTTTTTTTTTTAAGTCTCCCTAGTTTTCAGTGGAGAATCCTTCATTAGTCTAATTTTGTTATAATTAATGATTATATAAAACTTCGGAGAAGGCAATGGCACCCCACTCCAGTACTCTTGCCTGGAAAATCCCATGGACGGAGGAGCCTGGTAGGCTGCAGTCCATGGGGTCTCTAAGAGTAGGACATGACTGAGCGACTTCACTTTCACTTTTCACTTTCATGCATTGGAGAAGGAAATGGCAATCCACTCCAGTGTTCTTGCCTGGAGAATCCCAGGGACAGGGTGCCTGGTAGGCTGCCGTCTACGGGGTCACACAGAGTCGGACACGACTGAAGTGACTTAGCATAGCATAGCATAGCATATAAAACTTGTCATGTTCAAATCACATTGTGGTTTTCTCTCATGATTAGACTCTGGCACAGGCAATCTTTGGTCTCTGTAACTTTTTTGAGAGGGGCATAAATTGTATGTGACTTAAAAAAAAAATTAGTTTGTGCTGGGTCTTCATTGCTGCGCAGGCTTTTCTCTAGTTGAGGCAAGTGGGAGCTGCTCTCTAGCTGTGGAGCTTGGGCTTCTCATTGAGGTGGCTTCTTTTGTTATGGAGCTCAGGTTCTAGGGTGCACAGGTTTCAGTAACTGTGGCACATGGGCTCAGCAGTTGCACCTCCTGGGCTCTAGATCATAGGCTCAATAGTTGTGGTGCACAGGCTTGTGCTCCGAAGCACATGGGATCTTCCCAGGTCAGGGATCAAACCCATGTCTCCTGCATTGGCAGGTGGATTCTCTACCACTGAGCCACCAGGGAAGCCGTTTTTGTGACTTTTATATTTTTCCAATAGCAATTTTTGGAATAATGAATTGATATAAAAATTTAAAAATTAACCTCTATGGGTAAATGTTTAGGTATGAGGGAAAGGCTGCTGTTAAAAAAGAATTGATAGTAAGTATATTATATTCAACAACCAATAAATATATTGCATACCTATTATTTAAAAAAACAAAAAGATACAGATGGCTAACAAACACATGAAAAGATGCTCAACATCACTCATTATCAGAGAAATGCAAATCAAAACCACTATGAGATACCATTTCACACCAGTCAGAATGGCTGCGATCCAAAAGTCTACAAATAATAAATGCTGGAGAGGGTGTGGAGAAAAGGGAACCCTCTTACACTGTTGGTGGGAATGCAAACTAGTACAGCCACTATGGAGAACAGTGTGGAGATTCCTTAAAAAACTGGAACTAGAACTGCCTTATGATCCAGCAATCCCACTGCTGGGCATACACACTGAGGAAACCAGAAGGGAAAGAGACACGTGACCTGTATACGAGACAGCAAAAGAGACACTGATGTATAGAACAGGCGTATGGACTCTGTGGGAGAGGGAGAGGGTGGGAAGATTTGGGAGAATGGCATTGAAACATGTGAAATGTCATGTATGAAACGAGATGCCAGTCCAGGTTCAATGCACGATGCTGGATGCTTGGGGCTGGTGCACTGGGACGACCCAGAGGGATGGTATGGGGAGGGAGGAGGGAGGAGGGTTAAAAAGAAAAAAAAAAAGATAAAAAAAAAAAGAAAACATATTAATATTTGATTTCTCATTGATAAGAAAAGACATCATGTCTAATTTTAATCAGGACTTCTGTTCTATTTTGAAGTTTAAAAAGTTTGTATTTTAGGAATATATAGCTATGGGATGTGAGACTGTGTATTCGTATGTGTACATGATTGCTAGGACTGATTATTGTTAAAAAAAATAAAAAATAAATAAAAAACAAACAAACAAACAAAAAAAACCGCAAAGGAACAGCAACAGCACCACAAACCCACCTCAGTGCTACTAAAGATTGGGAAGACTGACAAATCATCCGCATTGATTCGCTACTGGAATGAGACCAGACAGCAGCAAACACAGCTGTTTTTACATAATATCTATAATTACCAGGCTTTGAGAAACTTCTCTAGGAAAGCAGGGAATCCTTAAACTTTTAAGTGACAGCGCTGCCCTGTGAACACAGGTGTGGTGCTGGCTCTACAAAACCAGAATATTTCCCTACACATTCAAAAAAAACAAAAAAAAACAAAAAGACATACTATTTATTTTGGACTTGAAAGATCTTTCAGCCAGAGATGGCAAAAGCATTTCATATTTAATGCCATCTCTGATTAACTGTAATGGCTATCTGGGTTGAGAAGGATTTTAAGGCCAGAAAACAAAGATCAATTTGTAATGTCTACCCCAAGTAAAAGAAGAGACATGATGGAAAAGCAAAGTATTTGTCAACTGTTACCTGACCAGTTTCATAGATTAGTAAAGCGAGGCATAGCAATTTAAATGACGAGGCCAAAACAATAAAGTAAATAATATTTCAATAAATAATGTAAAGCTGGGGCCTACTCCACATTTGTGATTTCTAGAGCACTGCTCTTTACCTGCTGCTGCTCTAAGTGGTGCTGGTGCTTTGAACAGGCCAAGTAAGAAGCACAAAAAAGGCTAGAGATGAGGCTGTTCACCATGAAATAACTTTTAGGATCTGTGGTGCATACCTGGAAGTTCAGATTTATTGCCCATCATATTTAGAAATAGATCTGAGATAAAATGAACTTACAATGTTTTCTAACTCTAGAAATACGATGGCATTGAGTCATTAAGAAACCCCAATGCTTTACCATTTACTTCAAGGTATCTCAGATTTCCAAATTTGAGATTAATTTGAGATTTCCAAAACGTCCTCACCATCTAAAAGGAACAGCACAGAAATTGCACCTAAGCCTAGTACATGTGAACATTATACAACTAAATATGTCTAAAAATAATATACTTCTTACAATTCACCAAAAAGAGATTTGCCATTGATTAACGGGGAAGAGGATAGCTAGTAACAGTTTGAACTTCAGATTGTAGAGAAAAATCTTTTACTGGAAGATAGAGTATGTCCGCATCAGGTGGATCCTTCAGAAATTAGAATTCAGCCCATTTCAGACCACTTCTGAAAGGCTGATGAGATGTAGGTCTTCCTTTCTTGTACCTGGAAGGCTGTTATCTAGCAAAGGAGCACACTAGGGTGCCCTTAATAGCTCAGTCCCACCTAGAATTCAATCAAAGGTGACCCATGTTTGAACTTTCCAGCTAGACTACAGAATAAGGAGATTTTTGAAGTGTTTCTCACCTAGAGACACAGCAAAAATGCAATTAAAAAAGGCAAAAGGAGAAACACTTGTCTCTTAAGTCAAACATTCAGTTTACTAGTTGCCAGAATGCAGTGACCTTTTGTTGGTATTTGTTTACTGAAAAACTTTTCCTGCATATCAGGCAATTACTGTATAGGAAGGTCACCCTTGAAATGTTGATTTCTGAAGAAACAAAAAAGATAACTAAGTTAAAGAATACAGAAGAGAAGCCAGAAGCTTCTGATTTACCAATAGAACCAAAATTCATAACTTGAGAGATTAGTCTTAGATTTCAATCATTACTTTGTTGAACTTACTCTCAAACACATACCATTGGTTACAAGGTGGTCCTGGAAAAAAAATTTACCAATCCAGAATTTTACTATTCATGTTATTTTAGAAATAAATGTACATGTACATATTTTATCAACATTTGGAGTAAACATTCTTAAGTAAAGAGCAAATAACAACTTAACCAAGTTCAGTTCTCCTTTATAATTTATTCCACCAGGATTAACTAATATCCTAATCATAATACTTCAAAGTTTCATAATTTCAAAGATCAAAGAGGTTAGGTACTTAGTTTAGTAACAAATGCTGTGGAACTATTTCATATGCAGTCCAGTATCCCTGCATATGAACTTCACTATATACTGAACTACATTTTTTAGAATCAAATTTCATTCCTTCTCTTCTATTGTGTATCTTAAATGATTCCATTCCCAACCAAAATAGAAAACTACTCTGGCTCTAATATTCACTTCCATTCTACTTTTGACTAGAAAAGTCACAAATAACATTTACTACCAGATACACTCTACTGTTTTATGGATGTAAAACTCAGGAATTAGTATTCTAATTGTTCTACCTAAAGAAAAATTCCAATCAGTAAACTACACTGTAGCTTAATTCAAATGGTATGGAGTCTTAACACTGCATTCAAAAGAACTTGTCAATGAGTGTTACTCAGCGTGTTCAATGGACCATCAAGCGACAACAGGAGAAAATGCACAAAAAAATAGAAAAAAAAAAAAATTTAAACAATGGAACATCTGCCATCTTGTGGCAAGTTGGAGAAAATGCAGCAACTGTTGAGTGGCTTCTTTATATTGTAACCCTTCTGAGGATTATTGCTTCACATTAATATTGCTACTCATGTAAACAGACAACAACAATTTAATAGTTTCATTTTTTCCATAATCCATTCACAACCATTTTGCTTGACAGATTACTGTTCAGTGAATTAACTGCAGGGACACTAAGATCCCCCTAAATTTACCAAATGTTAACAGATTCCTTGCTGAAACTAGTTCTCAAAAGATTGTTTCCCTATCCACCATGGCCTAGTATTTTGGTACTAGTAGGCATCAAACTCAAACACAAGGCTCAGAAGCAATTTTTGATGTTTAAATAACACTTGAAGATTTAAGACTTCCCTCACAGTTCTGGTCCCATCTATCTCTGTTTACCTGACATAACAACAGTAGTAGTTAACAGCATTAACTGTATCAACTCAATCCTCAACAGCCTTAATGAGGTGAGGACTACTATTATTTTCCTCATTTTAAGTTAAGAAGCAATTAAGACACAGAGAAGTTAGTAACTTGCACAAGATTGTGAAGAAAAAAGGATCTTAAACAATCAAAAATTATTACTTGTGATAGCATACAAATTGAAGTTTTCTCATAAAACCTTGAAAATCCATGTCATTTATATCACAATACAATAAGAAACGTTATGAATCCCGGTATCAGAGAAGCTTCAGTAGTAATTTTACTGAAGCCACATCAGTCAGAAGATGAAGGCAAATTACTCCACTCTAAGAACTTCAAAGCATCTCCTATTGACAGAAAGCTAGTAGCATTAGTTATTAACTACCTCCAACAACACAAGAGAAGACTTTATTCATGGACATCACCAGATGGTCAACACTGAAATCAGATTGATTATATTCTTTGCAGCCAAAGATGGAGAAGCTCTATACAGTCAGCAAAAACAAGACCAGGAGCTGACTGTGGCTCAGACCATGAACTCCTTATTGCCAAATTCAGACTTAAATTGAAGAATGTAGGGAAAACCACTAGACCATTCAGGTATGACCTAAATCAAATCCCTTGATTATACAGTGGAAGTGAGAAATAGATTTAAAGGCCTAGATCTGATAGATAGAGTGCCTGATGAACTATGGACTGAGGTTTGACATTGTACAGGAGACAGGGATCAAGACCATCCCCATAGAAAAGAAATACAAAAAAGCAAAATGGCTGTCTGGGGAGGCCTTACAAATAGCTGTGAAAAGAAGACAAGCAAAAAGCAAAGGAGAAAAGGAAAGATATAAACATCTGAATGCAGAGTTCCAAAGAATAGCAAGAAGAGATAAGAACGCCTTCTTCAGCGATCAATGCAAAGAAATAGAGGAAAACAACAGAATGGGAAAGACGAGATCTTTTCAAGAAAATCAGAGATACCAAAGGAACATTTCATGCAAAGATGGGCTCAATAAAGGACAGAAATGGTATGGACCTAACAGAAGCAGAAGATA
>NW_011494945.1:1969858-1970603 GCF_000754665.1 Bison bison bison | reverse complement strand
ATCCCAATAAACTGTGGAAAATTCTGAAAGAGATGGGAATACCAGACCACCTGATCTGCCTCTTGAGAAATTTGTATACAGGTCAGGAAGCAACAGTTAGAACTGGACATGGAACAACAGACTGGTTCCAAATAGGAAAAGGAGTATGTCAAGGCTGTATATTGTCACCCTGTTTATTTAACTTCTATGCAGAGTACATCATGAGAAACGTTGGACTGGAAGAAACACAAGCTGGAATCAAGATTGCCGGGAGAAATATCAATAACCTCAGATATGCAGATGACACTACCCTTATGGCAGAAAGTGAAGAGGAACTAAAAAGCCTCTTGATGAAAGTGAAAGAGGAGAGTGAAAAAGTTGGCTTAAAGCTCAACATTCAGAAAACGAAGATCATGGCATCTTGTCCCATCACTTCACGGGAAATAGATGGGGAAACAGTGGAAACAGTGTCAGACTTTATTTTGGGGGCTCCAAAATCACTGCAGATGGTGACTGCAGCCATGAAATTAAAAGACGCTTACTCCTTGGAAGGAAAGTTATGACCAATCTAGACAGCGTATTCTAAAGCAGAGACATTACTTTCCCAACAAAGGTTCGTCTAGTCAAGGCTATGGTTTTTCCTGTGGTCACATATGGATGTGAGAGTTGGACTGTGAAGAAGGCTGAGTGCCGAAGAATTGATGCTTTTGAACTGTGGTGTTGGAGAAGACTCTTGAGAGTCCCTTGGACTGCAAGGAGATCCAAC
>NW_011494945.1:1959863-1969758 GCF_000754665.1 Bison bison bison | reverse complement strand
CCACCTCATGTGAAGAGTTGACTCATTGGAAAAGTCTCTGATGCTGGGAGGGATTGGGGGCAAGAGGAGAAGGGGACGACAGAGGATCAGATGGCTGGATGGCATCACTGACTCTATGGACGTGAGTCTGAGTGAACTCCGGGAGTTGGTGATGGACAGGGAGGCCTGGCGTGCTGCAATTCATGGGGTAGCAAACAGTCGGACACGGCTGAGCAACTGATCTGATCTGACTAGTGGAATTTGGAAGCTTTCATCCATGCCATACGGAAATGAGAAAAATTGAGAAAATAGCAGTATCTTCCTTAAGAGCTTCTCCACTCCCCCTACCTCCCTGCCAAGTTGAGGTCTGTTTTAAAGTGCCATTTTTAAAACTGAAATGATAGTGACTACCCCTATCAGGACCATATGATTCTCCCAGAAGACTCTGTTAGGATTTGTAGCCACAAGGTAAATCTTCCAAGGAAGAAATGAAACTTAAGATAGTCACTATTGTCCCAGAAACGCTGAACTGATGAATTTGTAAGTCATCACAAGACAATTTGAAAAAAAGGAAATGAAAGCTATAAGGATGTATAAAATTTCCATCCCTTTGACCAGAAATTATGTTTATATTTTTTAATTAAAAATTAATTTTAAAATCACGTGAAAAAATTGAATAAAAATTGATTACCTCAATAGATGCAGAAAATGCTTTTGATAAAATTCAACATCCAGCTAATCTGATTCTTCTCATGGAAAGCATACAACTTCTTTTTATCCATTTGATTGCCCATTATCCCAATACCACTCAAGGAATAATCTCTTCCTTCATCAATCTGAATTATTTTATCCAATATTGTTCCATATGTATTAGGGTATTTATCTTGACATCTTATGATCTTTTTCAGTATATGCCAGAACCATAGCTTCTTTATATTTTTTATTTATAAGAATTTTTGTTACTGCTCTTATAAATAGGACCTTACTTTTTCTGGCAAATCTGGCTGTTTGTGTATATTACCAGTTGCTGTTTTCTGTGTATTAATGTTGTACCACGTCACTTTGCTGAGCTTTCATGTTTCATATTATTCTCTTGAGGCTTCAGCTTTATGTAGATGCTTCTATTTGTAAATAGTAAAACAAAACCTAAATGTAACCAAGGAGGTTCACTACACTACTAAAACAAATTTTTGGTATGTCCTTAAAATGGAAACTTAACAGAGCAGTTAAAATGAGTTGGACTTGTTCAACAGGGTTAATCAAAATGTAAAAAAGCAAGTTACGTAAGTGTACATGTGCAATACCATTGTGTGTTTCACAAACACTAAATGTATGTAACTATTTCACGAATGAAGGACTGAATTCCATAATTCCTAACACTACAAGGGCTTGAATGCTTACAAGATATGCAGCAAGAGTGAAAACAGGCATAAAGGATGGTTACTTCTGAAGAGTCGTAAGGGAATCAAATGACAAAGTGGATAAAGAGGGCTTCAACTTCTTCTGTTTAAACTTATTTAAAGAAAAAAAAGAGTTGGAACCAACATGGCAAGTGAAATATCTGTTAAATACAGGTGAGAGAACAGCTGCTCATTACAAAAGTCCAGGTGTTTTTGTAAATGCTGAAGTATTTAACAGGAGCTTTTAGAGAAATATTTTTGACTGATGTACTGTCCAAATTTTTAACTCAAAATAATCAATTTGGCCCAGCAAAAAGATTTCATTGATTTTGGCAAGTTTCTAAAATGTTTTGCTCTCCTTTGCATATCCTAGGAGCAGAAATTACCCCGTTTGTCTGCTTCCTACCATTAAAGTGTAAGCTGTGGGAGCAGGCATTTTCCCATTATGTTCAGTTGCATGCTCAAAGCCTTAAAGTGGGTAGACATTCAATAAACTCATGATAAATGACTTTTAAGTGTTTATTTCCTTCATTTGGAAGCCTGGGTATAATAGTGGAACCTGGGTACCATGAATATGCAGTACAAGAACCAGGTTTTGTCTAAACAGCAGGTTTTATTTTAGCCTTGACATAAACACAGGAAATTTCTGTTCAAACACACTGTACAATTCTTTGTCTACTTGGTATATAGTAGGGGTTGGCAAAAGAGTCCCACAGAGCTCAGTATGGAAGCTATAGTTTCCTTTTCTGATCATAGATTTCTTCTTTCAACTCAGAATCGATTACCAGTTTTTGAGAATCTTTGGTTCAGTTCAAAGCTAATTCCTATATCCCAACTGCATAGCTTGTTTCATTAATCTAAGATAAATTATGATTATGAGATATTAATCTTCACCAATATTGGCTGGTTAACCTACAGAGAACAAGATGGTAGAACTCCTATTAGAGTAAGAAATAATAATTACTGTAAACACAGTAATTTCCTAAACAGTTCATGGATGTCTTAGGACATCAGTATCTTTCAGCTTTAGGGTATTCTATTTTTCTACAGAAACGGTCATGTTACTAGCCTATGAAATTAGACTCCATGTTGTAATAAACAGACAAAAGACAATCGAAGTACAATTTTTTAATAAAGATAATTACAAAAGATGGAAAAATCAGCTCATAAAGGCCAATTACTTCTTTAATAGATCAGTTTTTTGACATAATAACACATCAATTTTAAATACTATCACATAAAGCATGGTGGAGAAAAGAAATTTTGCTTCATAATTAGAAAACTCACAATAAAACTTGCCAAGAAAAACAAAAACAAAGCCATTTTGAAAATAAATACAGTCCATGCCAAAGTAGTATAAAATGAAGCCAGAAGTCTTCAAAAAGAAAAAACATTTTTCTTCCCAATATTTTCTCACTTTTTTATGGTTTCTGAAAGTTGTGAGACTCAAATTCAAGGATTGCTGAGCTGTTCTGATTTGGCTCTGTTAAAAGAGGCAATATGAAATATTAAAAACTGCACAATCTCAGTTTAAATGCAATGACCAATAGATCAGTCCTATGGTTCCCACCAAGAAACATGTAAGCTGGTAGTGCCTTGAGTTTTTGGAGCACTGACTGACTGCCTTGACCTTCTGAGGGTTTTACAACCTATTCCAAGTCATCCTATGAAGGCTAACACAAAATTATGTGTGGCCAAGCATCTATATGCTTTCTGACAACAGAAAGCTCAATTATGGTCTTTTAAAAAATTATGTTATACTAGCCCAGTGATTCTTAAAATTTACCTGTCTTATAACACCAAAAAATCATGTATATAGAAATAAGAGCACCATGAAAGATGATGAGTGTCTATATAAAAGTTAATAGCAAAACAAGGCTTAGATAAATTATGTTCAAGAATATAAACTGACCTATTTTAATACATTCAGTTACAACACTGATTATTATTAGCTTTTGTAATTTTTTAAGGCATGTTACATAAATGAAAAACAAGCAAGTAAATGAAATATAAGCTAATGGTTAAGATACATATATATTGTCTTACTGCTACTGCTAAGTCACTTCAGTCGTGTCCGACTCTGTGTAACCCCACAGACGGCAGCCCACCAGGCTCCACCGTCCCTGGGATTCTCCAGGCAAGAACACTGGAGTGGGTTGCCATTTCCTTCTCCAATGCATGAAAGTGAAAAGTGAAAGTGAAGTCGCTCAGTAGTGTCCGACTCTTAGCGACTCCATGGACTGCAGCCTACCAGGCTCCTCTGTCCATGGGATTTTCCAGGCAAGAGTACTGGAGTGGGGTGCCATTGCCTTCTCCATATTGTCTTACATACCATACTAAAATTCAGAGCATCTCATAACAACCTACTGATGATATTCCAGGTTTAGTTCAGTACTTCTCAAAGAATATATGTATACTCACCCCAACCCCAGTAAACATACTCATTATTTTTATAGCATATAAAAATTACTAGAAAAAGAATACAGCTTACCCTTTGGTATCTGTTTTTTCACCACTATTATCCTTGGATTTATCTTCCTCCTTAACATCTAAAAACAAAAATTGGGAAGAGATTAACACCTATTTTGAAATATAAAATGCATATATTTTATTTTAAAATATATCTTACTTAAAATATAAAAAACTCCCATATACAATATTATTGTTCATGAAATCAACAACTAACTAAGCTTCTGAAGATGTACTAAATGACAGAGGTTCAATATCAACGCAACATTTGCAGTCCCGCCTTTGGGAACTTTGCCCTATGGGATCACAGCATTATAGGCAGGATATATACTATGAAGACATTCAGCCAACAGACATGCGCAAACACCATGGTAGATCAGGAAAGGCTATGACAAGTGACCTTTGAGAGGCATTCTGAAGAACAAATCACTTTTGAGTGGGAAAAGGGAAGAAGTACCTTGAACAGAGGGAAAGCTCAAAAGGACTTTGAGGCAACAAGGAATTAGGTTGGAAGGAAAAACTGCAAGACCAATTTGGCTGGAGTTTTGTGACAAGAGGACAGAATCAGTTAAGGTCAGAGACAAAACAGAAGCTAAATTCTATTGCTTATATAACCAATAGTTTTTTTTTTTTTTAAATAATGGTTAGGCTGCTGCTGCTGTTGCTAAGTTGCTTCAGTCATGTCTGACTCTATGCGACCCCATAGACGGCAGCCCACCAGGCTCCCCCATCCCTGGGATTCTCCAGGCAAGAACACTGGAGTGGGTTGCTTTTCCTTCTCCAATGCATGAAAGTGAAAAGTGAAAGTGAAGTCGCTCAGTCGTGTCCGACTCTTAGCGCTAGTACCCTTCTTTTCTAGTACCCTCTTTTCTTTCTTAAACTTTTTCTTTTGTACTGGAGTATAGCTGATTAACAATGTTGTGACAGTTTCAGGTGAACTGTGAAGGGACTTAGCCATACATATACACAGCCATTACTTTTTAAACCTTCACTATATAAGTATCAGAACTTTACCATTTTAATAAAAATTAGCAAAATAGTAAGAGTAACACTATCCATTCAAGATCATTGAAACAAATTAGCCAAAATGTGGTAAATTTTTTCTTTAGATAAGCCAATGAATCAAAGTTGTGAGGCAATGATTATAATACAAACATATAGCAACATGTTTATTATGACATTTGTTTTGGCTTCTGGCTTTATTTTAGATATGTAAACAAAAGTGCCAAGTGTGGTTTGGGGAGGGATGAAGAGCAAAGAAATATTCCTAACTTTAGGTTCTGAACTACAGACTTTTAAAAATGTTTTCTATGGTAGTATTTCTTTTATCTGTATGTTGCAAGATTTTAACAAATGCAAGACACTATAAGAAGAATTTCATTATTAAACTAAGAAATTTAAGTATCAATTACTATCAGCAACAGAAGTATTTAGGAACTAAATACTGAGATTAATCCACCACCAGGCCATTAAAGCCAGATCAAAAGGCACTCTCATTTTCAGCTAAAGCAGCAATGAAAGATAAGCACTCTAGTGCACCCACTTTCCCATTTGGAAGAAAAAGCATAGAAAGATAAAAGTTTAAAAAGCAAGAATAAATGCCAGAAAGGAAGACAAACAACAAACAAAAAATACAGAAAAGACAAATTGACAGAGAAAAGAAAAATACTAGAAAAATCCTACAGCTAAAGTTAAGTCCTTCTTACCTCAATCATAGCTGGAATCTCTGGATGTCAATCAGTACACAAGAGCAGACTGGAGCCATCATTGTAATACATTGGGAAGTTAAAATTATAAAATGATAGACAGAGAACAGTAGCCTATAGTGGAGTCAATCCACAAACAAAACAGAACTAGATGTGCAGACATGCTACAGATTCCAAACACTCTCTAGTGAAAAAAGAACACGAGAGCCAGCTTACTCACGTAACTTCAATATGATAGAAAAAGGATGTTGGCCCAGTACCTCTGAATCTGTTTTCCACATGCTACAGGGTCAAAATTAACAGGTCAACTAAAACCTGTGCTCCTCACCGTTACCTGCATATAGGTAGCAGGTATCCAGCAGGAAATGCACCAAGTACAAGAATTCAGGTATTTAAGATACTGCATTCTCTAGCCAAGAGCAGCTCAATCTAGCAGGGAGAGATATAAAGTTCCTAATGAGGTGTTATAATATGATGTGTTAAATAAAATGACTGAGATATGTGTAAGTGCTCTGGAAACTCAGATAAAAGATAACACACTCTGAAAGCAAATGCAATGCCCTAAATCATCTATTTTCTCAACAGACAAACTGACACATTTGCCTCAACAGACAAGACACATTTTTAAAGTTAAGACATCAGAAAGTATTGTCTCCTCCTAACCCAGCTCTCAAATCCCTTCCCATCTTTCCATCGCTTTTACGTTTCTTTCAAATTATAACAAAGTCTGTTCTCTGAGCCTTTTCAAAATGGTGAAACTGGTCTAAGGTTATATAATGTGAGTCTTCTTTTATGCTTTATTCTCATCAAATAAACTTACAGGCAGTTACAAATTAGCTTAGAATTTCCGCTCTGCTCATGGGCTACATATGGGTCTATAACCAGTCTGTTCTCTCACTCAGTCTAGATCACAGTGCAACGTTCAATATTTTAAGCCTATGTTGCCAAGAAGAGATAGTTTCCTATATTATAGAAGCAAATGTGACTAATAATATTTGGAGAGCTTTAACTAAAAGTTTACTTACATGGAGGGAAAAAAAGTCACCTATTTGTTTAGCATACTCACCTATTTCTGATACTCGTTTAAGTATTTCAGGATCTTATAAAAATTGCCTGGTTGCTCACTTTCAAAAACTTACAATTAAAACATCAAAAAATAAATCTGACCTGCTTTTTTGTCCTCCGTTTCCTTCTTGTCTTCTTCGATTCTAGCTTTTTTTGCTCCTTTCTTATGATCAGTCACATTTCTACGACCGCCTTCTCCTTCGTCCTCAGAATCTGAGAACTCTTCATCACAAGCTATTCGTTTGTCTGATGCTCGAACTGACACATTAAAAGATTTTTAATAACATTTTGACAAAGGCAGTCACAGATTTTACAACTGTTAAGTGCATTGCTCTATAGAAGACCTAGCCAGTCATATTTAAAAGTAAGGAAACAGATTTTAAGATTATAACTGAATGCATGGCTTGCTAAACATTGAAAATTTAGCTTTAATCTAGGAAGAAATAATTCAAAGGAATACGAAGAACATTAGAGGTTCTCATTAAAAAAAAAAAAAAACTTTGGAGGAAAAAAATATTGCTTTCCTGATAGGAAGTAGGAGTGATGTCTTTAAATAAAAAGTAACCTTTATTTCAGAGCTGAGAGGGGAAGGAGAGAAAATAAGAAATATCATTTATGTCAATTATGTTAGAATGTCTATACCATAATAGCATACTATTAGGCTAAAAGCTTACAAATCATATTAAGTGGAATTAGATGGTAGAATCAAACAGAAGGTGCTTAATGTTATTCGACTTACACTACACATAAGTGGTTAATTTGTAGAAAATGAAATTGCTGACACTCAAATCAGGCTCTGAGACAAAGGAAATTAAATCTACATAAGATTTAAAAAATGATGAAAATAGACAGTAATAATAGTGTGCTCATGAAAACAGGTGAAGTTCTTGGGCAACCAAAACCTTCAGTCTGTAGTGTGCTTTTAATAAACCAGAAAAATGTAACAGAATACACATCAAAGGACTATCTTACTAGAAATTCTCTTGTCTGGATCTTCTCCATCTTCATCTCCACTATCTTCATGAACTGCATCTTCTGGAATAGCTTGCATCTGGACGCCAGGTGCATGAGGCAACATGCGTAAATTTTCAAATAAACGCTGTCTAAATTACAACATGCATAGTTATTAGAAAAAATATTTTCTTTCAAATTCCTTTTCAGTGAAAGAGGAAACATTAAGCAAAATAAATTGCATCTTTTATCTAGCTTAACCTAAGAATTAAAATCGTAACATTTACTGGGTACTGATACTTTACCTATTATTAACCTGTTTAATCCTCAAAATTTATAAGGTAGATACTAAATTTCATCCCCCATTTCAAGGATGAGGAAATATAAGCATAAAGGCAAATTAACTTGCCAAATGTCATGGAGTGAGGGCACAAACCCAGGCCTGGGTACGAACAATGTTTCTCCAAACTCTATTTCTTAGAGAAAGGTTTATCAAATGTTTCAATGAAAATAAATTTCACTTTTGTGTAAAGCAAGAAAATATACAACTTATACAGCCCTTTTCAACAAAAAAGTCCATTTTAACTAACAGAAAACGGAAGTATTTTTGAGCTATAATCTATTATACATTTTCCATCATTTTATAAAATTAAAGAAACCAACAATCTTAAGGTTTCAAATACTTTTGACAAAAGGGAATACCTTATGTATAAAGTTAAACTGACCTACTGCACATGACTTTCTAAAAGCTTCAAAAGTTACATTAATAATGTTAATCAAATCAATTTGATGATGTCTTACTTTATCTTTTCCATATATTCTGGAGTGTTCTGGTTTGTCATGTTTGAAGGACTAATATGCAGTTTGAAGTCCGGTCCAAAATACTCAAAATAATCATTATATGGCAATTCTATTAAAAATAATGAAATAAAGTTACATATTAAAAGCTCAATCCATACACAAAATCCAGACTCAAGTTGTAAAATATTTCCAGAGAAAATATTTAAAAGTGAATACAAAATGAATTTAGTGGCTGCTCTCCTATTTACATAGTTTTGGAATCAACTCTAATGACCTAACCATCTTTTTCTACAAACAGACAGTTCATCCAATAAAGACATCACAATAAGAACACTTACCGTTGGGAATCTCACAATCAAGGGCAACTGCAGTCTCATATGTCCAACACCGAGCAACGTTGCGGATTGTGTATCCACCTCCCCCAAGCATCAGTAATGGTAAATTGAAAGTTTTTACAACTTCTACACATTTAGCATGACCTAAGACAAAGAAGATTTGGGTAACAATATATTTACACACTGTAACAGCTGGAAAAGAAAATTTTAAAATATAAACAAAATTTTACTCAACCAAAATGGCTTTGCTAAATATTTAAAAAACAAATAATACATAAAAATTTTAAGAAAATTTCTAGTCTAAAACTTTCATCAAACACCTTTTACACAATATACAAAACTCATTAAGACATAACTGGCTATGTTAACAAGCGTACTTGATGGAAAAGTCAAGTATACAACTATATTAAGATTAAAATATAACACATTTTTATTAATGTGATATGAAAATCCTATGTTCATATAAGGTTACCTGGGGGGAAAAAATAAGTTAGGTTACAATGAAACATTAAGTACAACCTAATCTAAACTGATGTTTTGTTACCACTTTTCTCCACAGACATGAACAAAAAAATTACTTAAGACTATACAGGTTTCAGATCAGTTCAGTTACTCAGTCATGTCCGACTCTTTGCGACCACATGAATCGCAGCACGCCAGGCCTCCATGTCCATCACCAACTCCCAGAGTTCACTCAGACTCACATCCATTGAGTTGGTGATGCCATCCAGCCATCTCATCCTCTGTCGTCCCCTTCTCCTCCTGCCCCCAATCCCTCCCAGCATCAGAGTCTTTTCCAATGAGTCAACTCTTCGCATGAGGTGGCCAAAGTACTGGAGTTTCAGCTTTAGCATCATTCCTTCCAAAGAACACCCAGAACTGATCTCCTGCACAATGGACTGGTTGGATCTCCTTGCAGTCCAAGGGACTCTCAAGAGCCTTCTCCAGCACCACAGTTCAAAAGCATCAATTCTTCGGCGCTCAGCTTTCTTCACAGTCCAACTCTCACATCTATACATGACCACTGGAAAAGCCATTGCCTTGACTAGACAGACCTTTGTTGGGAAAGTAATATCTCTGCTTTTGAATATGCTATCTAGGTTAGTCATAACTTCCCTTCCAAGGAGTAAGCATCTTTTAATTTCATGGCTGCAGTCACCATCTGCAGTGATTTTGGAGCCCCCAAAAT
>NW_011494945.1:1932438-1959644 GCF_000754665.1 Bison bison bison | reverse complement strand
CTTTGGCATAGTCAATAAAGCAGAAATAGATGTTTTTCTGGAACTCTCTTGCTTTTTCCATGATCCAGTGGATGTTGGCAATTTGATCTCTGGTTCCTCTGCCTTTTCTAAAACCAGCTTGAACATCTGGAAGTTCACGGTTCATGTATTGCTGAAGCCTGGCTTGGAGAATTTGGAGCATTACTTTACTAGCGTGTGAGATGAGTACAATTGTGTGGTAGTTTGAGCATTCTTTGGGATTGCCTTTCTTTGGGATTGGGATGAAAACTGACCTTTTCCAGTCCTGTGGCCACTGCTGAGTTTTCCAAATTTGCTGGCATATTGAGTGAAGCACTTTCACAGCATCATCTTTCAGGATTTGAAATAGCTCAACTGGAATTCCATCACCTCCACTAGCTTTGTTCGTAGTAATGCTTTCTAAGGCTTAACTATAGGTTATTTTAGATAGTGGTATTATGGACACTTAACTTATTTATATTATTACTATTAAAAACAACTTTAACAAATTTCTTTGTATAACTTTAACAAATTTCTTTGTATAGAAATCTAAATATAAAGTAAACCTAACATAAAAACAAAATATTTCATTTGGATGTCATAATTCAATAATCAATTACAAGTCACTAGTAACTTCTTGTATTATCATCATTCAGGAACATAAGTCAACCTTTAAAGCAAGAACAAAATCCTTCAATTACAGAAGAAACTGATACATGTTGAATATTTGGAAAAATCAAAATAAGTACAAAGAAAAAAAACTACCTAAAAATCTATCATCTGAAGATGCTGCTGTTGTATTCAGTTGCTAAGTCATGTCCTACTCTTTGCAACTTCATGGACTGTAGCTCACCAGGCTCCCCTGTCCATGGGATTTCCAAGGCAAGAATACTGGAGTGGGTTGCCCTTTCCTACTCCAGGGAATGTTCCCAGTTTAAGGATCGAACCCATGAGTCTCCTGCATTGACAGGCAGATTCTTTACCATTGAGCTACCAGTGAAGCCTCATCATCCAAAGATAGTTTTTTTTTAAATATTCCCTTCCAATTCTTCCTAATTTTTAAAAGCTTAAAGTTTTCTTCATGTAACTATAACTGTGGGCATTTTCATTAAGTATTCAATAGTCACATTATATGAGTCACAACCCAATTTTTATTACTGCAATTACAAAAATGCATGCTTCTTATAATAGGGGAAAGCCATTTGGGTATTTTTAAAGATGAAACAAACAAAAAATTAACTTAAAGACTTCTAAGTAAAGAAAGCTGGCTAAAAAAGGACATTTCCTTTTCCTTCATCTCAGAATCTGACAAAAATGATTATAAAGGGATTTTTCTAAAGGCTAAAACTTATAAAAATGAAGACTGGAGAACATACAATCGTAACAATATAAACGAAGATAGAAAGGAGATGGACAAGAGGTAAACTGACTTTAGCAGACCTGAGAAATCTGATTTGAAGCTGGCACTGGAAAAGGCTTGGAATCAAGTTTAAGCTTTGGGATTGCAAATACCTTTATATGCTTTATACAACTTACATTCTATCAGTCAGTTGAAATATAATGTAGATTTACAGTAAGAGTAAATGTTGTGGCTTATAGTTATGAAAGCTATTACTTTTACACACAAAGGCATTAAGGACTTTCAAAAAGTTAAGACAAGAAAAGTGACAAAGTAATGCACACTTTGAGGACATTAGATAGATTTTAAGAAGATCATATCCATTTTTGAGGAAACAGATAATTTCAAATCGTTCAACCTAATATAAGTAGAATAGATTGATTATCTAATAATTCTAATGCTGCCCGGCACAGGAGCCATCCTAATATTAAATAAAATAGTCTTTAAAATCTAAATTTAGTTGTTAATTTCCGTTTAAGCCAATAGTAAGTACTGGAAAAAGTTCTACCTGAGAATTCTTCACCTTTTATGAGCGAATTCAAGTAGAACATGAACTTGTTACCTAAAAGTTCACAAGGAAAACAACTCCAAAATCTTGTACAATATCCATGATTAATACTACTAACCTACGTACGATAAATTTTCAAAACTTATAAAATATTTTCAGATTTATTCTTACACCCTAGCAGCTCATTCCATAATGGTGATCTTTACTTTGGTCTGGACCTCTATCACGTTGATTTTAACACTTAAAAGCAAAGAACAGCTCAACATTCTAACAGATCTACAGAGGAAATTCACCCAAACAAGAACAGGTCAGAAGGCTGTTCTTCAAGAAGGTAAAACTGATAGAAAACCTGATCCACCTTCATTTATTAATGAGTAACTGAGAAAACGAAGGAAATGACAAAATTGCACAGAAAAACAAGTTATGCAAAAGGAAAATTGAGTAAGCTGAACCATGCTTTAATGTTTTTGATGATGCCATAAACAATGACTACCATAACTAAAATTCTGGTCTAGATTTAAACCGCAAAAATGGGATACTGGAAGGGTAAATGCATGTGTTAGGGACACAGTGGTGACTCCCTTTTCTTTCACAATGGAAAGTAAATATACAAGGTTAAAATTAAGTTAAAAATAATAATACAGCTTGCAGAATTCCCGGGTGGTCCAATGGTTAGAACTCTTGGGCTTGCACTGCTGAGGGCCAGAGTTCAAACCCTGGTTGGGGAACTAAGATCCCATAAGCTGCACGGCATGGCCAAAAATAAAAAAATAAAAAAAGCTTGCATATTGTCTTAAGAAAGGTAAGCACCAAAAGAATCAACCAAAAATGTTGAAAATTATGCTAAGTGTAATATGTGGAATCTAAAAAACAAATGAGCAAATATAACTTAACAGAAATAGTTACAGAAAACAAGTAAGATAGTTGCAAGAGGGGAGAGAAACAGATGAAGGAGATTAAAAAGTACAATATAAATGAGACACAGGTATGAAATATAGTGTTGGGAATACAGTCAACAGCAAAATAATATCTTTGCATGATGATTGATGACAACTAGACTTATCATGGTTATCATTTGGAAATGTACAGATTATCAAATTACAATGCTGTGGACCAGAAAATAACTACTATAATGGTGCAGGTCAATTATACTTCAAAAACAAACAACAAACAAACTGACAGAAAAAGAGATCAGATTTGTAATTACCAGAGGTGGGGAGGAGATTAGATGAAGATAATAAAAAGATACAAACTTCTAATTAAAAGATAAATAAGTATGAGGGATTAAATGTACATGATGATGCAGATAATTAACACTGCTGTATATTATAAATGAAAGCTGTTAAAGACAGTAATCCTAAGGGTTCTCATCACAAAGAAAAATATACACATTTTCAATCTATTTCTTTAATGTTTTAACTATAGGAGATGATGAGTGTTCACTAAACCTTCTGTGTTAATCATTTCACGATGCTGAAATCATGCTATTGAAGTCAAATTATAATGTGCACCTCAAGCTTACATGGCTACATGTCAACTACATCTTAATAAAACCAGAATAAATAAATAAACAAATATAAGTTAAAAAAAAGAGAAGAAAATCACTGCCTTGGTTGGGACAGCAACAAGTCTTATAAAACTGCTCACATAAAAATGTATATATAAATTTGACAAAATAAAAGACCTAATTTACTGAAACTAGATTAACTGTAATTATATAAATCAATTCGAAATACATACATACATATGCCAAAAACCTGTAAAAAATATAAGACACACGTGGTTCCGTGTTAAGTAGCAGGTAAAAAAAGACAATTTTTATGGGAAGTTCTTAGGAAGAAGAAAATTTTTTTCTGGAGTATCACTCTTCAAATCGCTTACCTTTAACTGTCAAATTGAAGCAACCAAGTCTATCACCAGATAGGGAGTCTGCACCACACTGTAGCACCACAGCACTAGGCTGATACATCTCCATCACTTTTGAAATAATCTATGTATAAGGTAACAAATGTTAATATCTCTAAAAAACATTTTAGAATTCCTTTTCATTTTAAAAAATAGTAATACTTACAGGCTTAAATATCTGGCCATATGATTCATCATCTATACCATCTCTCATTGGAAAATTGACAGCATAGTATTTGCCTTTTCCTGCACCAATATCCTAAAATACATAGTGTAAGTAGATCTTAGAGAATACATTATAATAAAAAGTTTGACATATTTAATTATTCAAATATTTTAAAAAGATTTAAAAGAGTAGGTAACAAACCCAATTCTGAATTCATCTTATAGGCTGAGAGAGGAAATAATATAGAATAAGTATGTATTTCAACATTTATGGATATTTATAAAGCTGAAAAGAACCAATTCTAGTTAATCTGTAATGATTATTTTGGGGAGGAAAGAAATTTAACACAGTTAAGGGCAGTTTGAAATTAAATATTAACTCAAGAAATTTGTCATAAACAAAATACACAAGACAAATTTACCAGTCAAACTGTAGGAAATTCAAACTCTGAGCCAAAGAACCCTGCAGGACAGGGTTGTCCTGCATTGTCTCTAATGCAAAACCGTTTCTTGTGGCTCACAATCTGGTATGAGTTGATTAATACTGGTAAGACTTTCTTGAAGTTTTAACAGCTACAGACTAAAACACTGAAATCTGTCTTATTTAACTAGGCTTGAAATAAATTTTGTTTCTACTTGTTAAAAAAGTATCACTCAAGGCATTAATACCTCCCAAAAGAAGCAAAAGAGAGAAACTGAGTTCCAGCTACACACATACAAAACATATATACTTATTTTATTAATTATAATTTATGCATGTGTAAATCTATGTTTATGTATATGTGTATATATGTACACACACACACTATGAATAGTTGATTTTTGAACAACACTGGGGTATAAACAACAGCATAGTTGAAAACTTGAGTTTAACATTACAGTCTGTCCTCCATATTTACAATTCTGCATCTGTGGATTCAATTAACTGCAAATTGTGTAGCACTGAAGTAATTACTTAGTGAAAAAAGTCCCTCAGAAGTTCATAACCTGTGTTGTTCAAGAGTCAACTGTATAATTTTAGAAGAGATGGTAGAGACATTTCTCATTACAATTGACCTGTTTTACACAACAAAGGTTTGAATGGTGGGTCCACTTTTGTGCAGATTTTTTTTCCAATAAATGTATTAGAAAATTTTTCTGGAGGTTTGAAACAACATGAAAAAACCTGCATGTGAACTGCACTTAGAAATATTTTTGAAAATTAAGAACAAAGTATGTCATGAATGCATAAAATATATGTAGATGTACAAAATATGTTAATTGACCATTTATGTTATCATGAAGGCTATTAGTATTCATGCTTTTGGGGAGTCAGTCATATGCAGATTTTCAATTGCAGGAGAGTCAGCATCCCTGATCCCCTTGTTTTTCAAGGGTCAATTGTATAATGTCTCAATATATATGAATCTTTAGGATTACTAATACAAATACATGTTATTCCCTTTTTTCTCATGGAACAATCTCAGCTTGAATCCATTTTTTAAAGAGCATAGTTTACCCTTTACCCTTCAATATTAGAGTTGTTATGATCCAACTTTTGATGAAAAAGCATGAAATTACACACACACTCCCACAATTTTTCTTAAAGAATCTAAATTTTTATATAACTAAATACAAACTAAACACATATGGACAAACTAAAATGCTGTAAATCCTGAGACTTCTGTAGTAAAAAAACACAGTTGGAATACACATTGACACTAAGATTTCAGAATACAGAAAGTTGGTTAGCACTTCTCACTCGAGTTAAAGGTGAATTAAAAGCACTTCTCACTCACAGTTCAGAACTGCGGCCCTTATTGGACCAAGTTTTATACCCTCCGTAACTACTACTACACCTACGACGACGACGACTACTTATCACACCTTTGTTTTTTTTCTTCCATCTACAGACTACTGATCTAATATAATGCAAGCATAGTTTTAACAATGATCTAAGCTCACAGTAGACTTCTTTTCTGATTTAGAATGAATTCTCAGGTAGAAATGGTAATGTTTACTACATTATATAATACTTGAACTTCATGAAAGTCCAAATACAACAACACGTACAATGTAGGAAACTGATTTTAGTTTCCTAAACTTGGGGATATCTTTTAATACCTAAAGGGAAAAGAAATGTGACATTTCATAGGAGTATAAAATCTTGAGAGGAAAAGAGATGTTGAAAGTCATTTTCAATCTTTAAAACACACATTTTCCAGTATCTTCCAACTTCAAACAATTCTAAGTACACTGTTAGAAATTAAACAGAGGCTTCCACTGCCATTTCTGAGATGAGTTAAAATTACACTGTCTTGCAGTGTAATTTCTTTAAGCTTAAAGCTGGGAAAGTTTTTGCTTAATTTCCATCAGAGTGCAATGGTTATAGACAAATTCTACTGGTTTAGAGCAGTGGTTCTTGAATTTTAGTGTGCAGAATAGAATCATTCAGAATTTCTGGAGTCTGAGAATATGTGCTTTTAAGTTCTCCAGTATAACTGACTCTGCTAGTTTAAGGATCATTGGGAATCACTGGTCTGTAAGATAAGACCAAGTGGGTAAAGGCACTGGATGAGCTACCAAGGCAAGAAAGAACTGAAAATATAAATTATTTTAAAAGCCACATAATTTAAACTGAAATAAATGAAACAAATGACCTCCTACCCACTTACGGGTAAAGAAAAGTTTCATCATCTGCACTCTTACTGAAAGAACACAACCTTGTGATCAAACAATTAAATCATATATTTGAAGACTACTTTAAGCCCACTCTAAACTTTTGGTTGTTAAACTCTAACATAAGGACATATCACAGACTTAAAACTTACCTTAACATAATAGTTTAGGACTAATGTTGAATGGCATGCTAAAAGAAATCTCCCATATAATACAGTTAAATTAAAAGCAGCTGACCCTCCCCACAAAGGCCTATAGAGTAAAAAGATGAGAATAAAATGGAAATGGTAAACAAATTTTTTGCTTTGAGTTAAATGTATACTGATATGTATTTCTTTAGTGTTTTTAAAGTTCATGTTTTCTGTGCCTTTTCATTTGTAGACTTTATTCCTCAATAAAAATCTTTTTGTTTAAAAAAAAAATAAAAGCAGCTGTATAAATTTTTGAATAAACTTCAATGTGCTTGTAGTTTGGTTCAAAAATCAAAACATCTAGTGAAGCAAAAAGAAAAAAAAAAGGTGGGGGGGACTTCAAAGCACTAAATGAAAGAAGATAACAGAAATATAATAGAAATAAATGTGCTTAATATATAAATAGGCAGGCAGGATAAGCTATGATATTCTTTTTCTCCCTAAATTGCAAGGGAGTTGGGGGATAGAAATGGGGGGGAAGAGAGGGAAGCCTAAAGAAAAAAAGAGATTAAAGTCTGAGTAATTAAAGACAAATCACAAAAAGAGGGCAATACAAAAACCTTAAAAAGACTCTAGTCAATTATTTTATCCCACCAATCTTTATGTTCAATAGCAATATAGGCTACAATCAAGTAGGGTTTGATGATTCAAACTTAACATCAAAAAAACTGCTTCATGCTTTGTGGATGTTCCAAAGTATTTATTCAACCAAATAAAAAGCTCAGCAAAAGAAAGCCCTTAAAGTTATTGAATTTTTGCTTATAGTCAGCAAAAAAGTGAATTACAACAACATTACAGCACATAAAAATGACTTAATCTTTCATATAAGCTTCAAATTAATGATCCAGAAAAATATTAGTTCAGGTGTAAGATTACTAACCTCCTCTAGGTTCATCTCATAGCATTTATTCAGACAGAATTCAATCTTACCCTTAAGTCTCCTGTTCCAGGAAAGTATTCCCCATACTTATGGAATGATACAGTCATTACACGATCTGTTGTATAAAAAGCCTCCTCAACACCATCACCATGATGGATATCAATATCAATATATAAGACTCTCTGATGATACCTACAAACAAAGCCATAAGTTTTCAATAAGGTTTTAAGACAGGAAGAACTACCATAGATTTAGGACACCTGTTTTTGAGCTCCCACATTCCAGAATGTTTAATCCCCTTTCTTTTCTTTACTTCTAGCCTAAGAGACCATTCAAAGAGACCACCCTCAAGTCAGAGTTTGAACCTCAGATCTTATAAATCGTCTCTTTACAACCTTTATATCTAGGTAAGAAAATGTATTTACTTTCTGAAATATCTCTTATTCTGCTTTGAAAACATAGTGCATGTTTCTATATATTTATAATTAAAGATTACACCTTAGTTACAATTGCTACTGTAAAGCATCTCACATCTCTCTAGTAAATCTTTAGTATTATAAAATAGGGTGTGACACAGTTCAAATGCAGACAATTGCTTCTGTACAGTCTTTGAGAACATATTTTTTTTTTACATTTTTAAATGACTGAAAATATAATCAAAAACATTAATTTCATATGTGACAATTAAATGCAATTTAAATTTCAATGTCTTTACTGCTACGTCGCTTCAGTCGTGTCCGACTCTGTGCGACCCCATAGAGGGTAGCCCACTAGGCTCCCCCATCCCTGGGATTCTCCAGGCAAGAACACTGGAGTGGGTTACCATTTCCTTCTCCGATACGTGAAAGTGGAAAGTGAAAGTGAAGTCGCTCAGTCGTATCCGACTCTTAGCAACCCCATGGACTGCAGCCTACCAGGCTCTTCCATCCATGGGATTTTCCAGGCAAGAGTACTGGAGTGGGGTGCCACTGCCTTCTCAATGTCTATAAGTAAAGTGTTAATGAAATATGGCCATGCTTGTTTGTTCACTATTCTCTATGGCTTCTTTTTCTTTCCAACTGAATGGCTGTGACAGAAACCACAAGCTTCTCATCACTTGACAGTGCTGCTTGGAGAACGACCAATCACAGCGGAATCCGAATGCATTTTCAGAGTCACAAGTATCATCATTCTGGACATCTTATGTTAGTGATAACTCATGTCAAAACAAGAAATAAAGAAAGTGAATGTCATATATCATCCTTTCAAGGCACAAGGAAGTGATGATTTTTATGGAATTAGATGGTATAGTACTATTATTCATTTTACAATACTACCACAGCCATGTTAAAAGAATGTAATACATACAGGCTGACAAAACAAGACTAAGCCCTCACAAGAATATCCTCAACTCACAGGAAAGCAACATTCAGAAACTTAGAAAACAATGTCTCATCATAGACTTTCCATAAAATAATAAAATAAAAATAGCGTGTAACGGGCTTCCTTCACAGCCCAGTTTGTAAAGAATTCGCCTGCAATGTGGGAGACCTGGGTTCGATCCCTGGGTTGGGAAGATCCCCTGGAGATGGGTATAGCTACCCACTCTGGTATTCTGGCCTGGAGAATTCCATGGATTGTATAGTCCATGGGGTTGCAAAGAGTAGGACACGACTGAGTGACTTTCACACAGCGTGAACAGTGTCTGAATGGCTCAAAAGCTGTTTGCTGTTAATTAAATCAAGTTTGTACCAGTTGAAGAAATGTGTCCAGAGAAACTGAACTAAGCTTGTTGACTACTAGCATGCGGGCAAGAACTACTGCTCTGAGATGAAGACACAGGAACCAACACCAACAGTGAGTTAAAACAAGGCAAATGATTTCAAGTGGTTTTCCTGGCTCTCTATTAGTCAAATAACACAGCTCAGTTGTTTATTGAGTCAATATCTAATTTTAAGTGACTGAAAAATCAGCCTTTATAAATAGCATGCATGGAATAACTTCAGGCAAGAACATTTTCAATTTGAGAAAAATACCAATTTGTTACAATCTTAAGTAGAATCGGCTAAGATGTGTTATCTAATGAGAGTTAAAAAAAAAAAAGTCTAACTTTGTAAATCTCCAAAATCACAAATACCTCTATAGATCTTTCTCTCCAACTGACAGTCAAGAAAAACTTTAAAACTGATTCCTTTAGCAATTTAGAGATAGAGATAATTATATCCATTAGTAGAGAACAAAACCTCCTTTAGCAATTTAGAGATAGAGATAATTATATCCATTAGTAGAGAACAAAACCTCACTCTATGAGGGAGCTAGGCAGTGAACTGGTCACATTCAACAGGTAAACAAATTTCAACACAGGTTTCAAATTTTTTTCTTGAAAAGTTAAAACTTACAAAATGTTAAAACACAAACTTCGGGTCACGTCATTTTTTTTCAATAGTTAGAACTACATCTCCAATCTAAACTGTCAAGCTACTTCTAATACTTTTAGGAAGGTACTTAATAAACTCTCAGACATTAATATGCACTTCTCATTCTTAATCATACAAGAACTAGCCAAATTTCCTACATTTTTACAATGGTTTAGAATGAATCTGTACATGATTTATTAACTATTTTCAACCCATTGT
This sequence comes from Bison bison bison, assembly GCF_000754665.1. Classification (NCBI taxonomy): domain Eukaryota; kingdom Metazoa; phylum Chordata; class Mammalia; order Artiodactyla; family Bovidae; genus Bison; species Bison bison. The sequence continues at coordinate 1,949,326 of NW_011494945.1, read as the reverse complement.
TCACATTTTAAAAAAGGCACAGTTTTTTATTATAAATTAAAACACTTTTTACAGGAAAAATGTCAAACACAATGAACTTACTTTAGTAATTCAAGGATGGCAAGCACAATATCATTAACATAACAGAATCCTGATGCTTCTGATTTCTTAGCATGATGTAATCCTCCAGCCCAGTTAACAGCCATATCAGTTTGTTGTCTGTTTAATTTCACAGCACCAGCTAACAATTAAAGATAGGAGAAATTTTTAAATGTTCAAAATTAAAAGTTACTATAACTAGAGAAAAGCCCTAGAGGAAAGAGGATGTCATGCATAAGTAAATGAGTATAAAATCATAGGAGGATCACTGTCATGGGCACTAACAGTTTCTCTTTAGGTAAATATTTTCCTATAGCTGTGATCTGGTTAAATCAGAGCACATAGTTGGAAAGCGGTAGTGACAATGGTAGCTAGAAGAAAGGGAGGAAAAAGAAGTCTGTAAGTGAAAATGCAACTGAAGTAAAAAGCTGCAAATAAAAAGTTTGTGACATTATGATCACAAAACTGGGGGGGGGGGGGCGCCACTGAAAACAACTGTAACTGTAAACAGCTATACGCATACTATACACATACTGCTTTTGTTACGAAAATCAGCCACTATTAAAGCTTGTTTCAAACAAACATCTCAAAAAATACACACAAGTTTAAATCAACTTTTAAATTTGACGCAATCAAGACACTTACCAACTGAGCCACCAGTTGAAAGCTGACAAAATTCAAAAAGTCCATCAAACACTGGACAGTCCTCTCCGACATTAACTGTGGAAGACGGATTTCATTAATTTCAATCCATTCTGTGAATCAATGAAAGCCTTTTCTTACAAAAACTATATCCTAAAAATAACATTTGTTTGATGCATTCATAAAATATGCATATCACAGTAGTAAAGTATGCAATTTTATCCAAGGCAGTTAAAATATTTTATCTGAAATACTGCCACCAATTCTTAACATGATTATTTGTGGAAAATATCTGCTTTTTAAACAAATCAATAGCTATCAAAATAGAAAAGGTATTTGGTGTTATTTAATTAAAATATGAGGTTAAACTTCCTAGGCATTTCTCCTTAAATATACAACAGTAAATTAATAAAAATCCTAAAAAGTTTAAATTTAAGTCCAATTGCTTTATGATTTACATTCTTTAAAACTACTTTAAGTATACAGAACATCCATAACTTTGAAATGTACTGATTACCAAAAAAGTATAACAGTTGGTTGCCCACATCCATGGTTAATGTTAATCTTAAAAGATGGTTAAGAATTAACTAAGCTCCTAACAGCCAAGATGCAGATGAGAGAGACTTATGCACAAGGAGACAACACATGCATATAGATACACAGCACATCACAACGTATTTAGCTTCTCAGTACTGAGAGGACGAAATGGACATAGATCGTACAACCCATTCTCAGTTCTCCTCACCCCTCAATTTATATCCTCTTCAAGAAAAAGGGTCATTACTTTGTATAGCTTTGCACATTCTTCATTTATTTTAACGTATACATTTTAGCTTCCTGCTCTTCAGATATGACCATTATCTTAATACAATTCAGAATTATGTAAATTTAAAACCAATCCTGTTAGTTCATTTTATCTTAGGGCTAACTATGACTTAATCTAAGCCTAAATCCCCATTGAAAAAACAGGGGCAAATAATATCTATTAATATTTATAATACAACATTTTATTGAATCAAATTTGAGATAAATAAAACGTACATCAAATTCTATGAATTTATAAGATGTCTACCAACTATACTTAATTTAGTATTACTGAACAAACAATACTGTTTTCTTTTAACAAAATCATTACTGAAGTCCATCAATAAAAACATCGGAATGAACTCCAGTATCAAGCTTTAAAAAACACTGTTCTAGTCATTTTAGAAAGACATCTTGCACTCTACCTTCTTGCATTCAATCTCTTATAATAAAATATCTACAAAATAGAACACTGTATAGAAGAGAATCAAAAGTTTCATTGATACAGCAAAGGAAAATACAGATATACATACAATTGTCCCTTGGTATCAACAAGGTATTGTTTTTAGGACCCAGATGATACCAAATTCTGGGGATGCTCAAATCCCTTATACAGTATTTTCATACAACCAACGGAACATCCTCCCATATATTTAAATCATCTCTGATTACTCTCAATACTTAATACAATGATAGCTGTATTAAGTTGAATTAAGTTGTATTAAGTTGAAAGTAGATAGTTGTAATGGAGAAGGCAATGACAACCCACTCTAGTACTCTTGCCTGGAAAATCCCATGGACGGAGAAGCCTGGTAGGCTGCAGTCCATGGGGTCGCTAGGAGTCAGACACGACTGAGTGACTTCACTTTCACGCATTGGAGACGGAAATGGCAACCCACTCATATTCTTGCCTGGAGAATCCCAGGGATGGGGGAGCCTGGCGGGCTGCACACAGTCGGACACAACTGAAATGACTTAGCAGCACCAACAGATAGTTGTAAATGCAATGTAAACAGTTGCCTACAAGAGGCAAATTCAAGTTTTGCTTTTTTGGAACTTTCTGGAATAGTCTGGATTAAAGCACACAAATAGAAGACAAGAAATATACACACCAGACTAATGCCAAAGTACAGTCATATTTTTAAAAGCAGGGGAGTGAGGTTTCCCTACCAACATCCACTATCTCAAAGTTAACACAAACCAAAACAAAGAGCAAAGAACATCCAAATAGCTCTTTGGCAGTTTGGCAGACCAATAAGCTTCAGGTAGGCTGCTTTTTGTTTGTTTGTTTGTTTGTTTTTTAAGCAGTTTTAGTATTGTCATATGGACTTTTAAAAATAAATAAACAATTAAAATAATTAGATCAGGAAAATATCTAGATTTAGGTAACTCTAATTGCAAGTTCTGAAAGTACTTATTTATACTTATCACTACTAATATATACTTTTAACATAGAAACGTACATCTCTGCATCTGCTTACTATACTCAGACATGTTATCTGGTCTTATTGAACGTAGAAATTTGATGTACTCATCACTGTGGTATTTTGTCATTTCTTCAGCAGTGGCTTTATGGGGCCTCTGTGAAGAAAAATAAATGTCAGAATTGTGGAATTACAACTGGTTAGATCAGGGTTACCAAACACAAAGTATACAATGTCCCCTACCACTATGCTCAAAAGAACTAGGTCTGCCAGAATAAAAGAGATAAATTTCAAAGCAAATCCAAATTTATACATGTGTGTTTCAGAAAGCAGTAATCAATTTCAAAAACAATATTCCTTTAAAAAGGATTACACAGGTCTAACACCAACTATGAATTAATCACTCCTTTTCTTTTAGTGGAAATGGGTCAATCCTTCTAAAGACAAACGGTATGGGGAGGGAGGAGGGAGGAGGGTTCAGGATGGGGAACACATGTATAATTTTTTTTAAATTAAAATTGAATAAAAAAAAAATAATAAAAAAAAAAAGGAAAAAAAAAAAAATAAAGACAAACCCATGTGCAAAAACTCTACTTTCTAACATTTTTTATCATAAACCTTCTGCTCCATAGCCAGTAATCTCATCACTGACCATTAATTTTTAGGAAGGTTGAGACTCATCCAGGTAAAATGAGACTCATTTTCTATTAGTTCACAATCTCTCTTCCTTTTCCTTTGACTATCCTAATCACCCTTGCTCCTAGGAAGTTCACTTCATTTATGACACCCGTCTTCCACAGGGCTTCCTGAATGCAATTCCTATTCAACTCCTCTTCTCTAAATGTCTATGATCTCAAAGAAAGATGCTTACACATATTGCCCAACTCTGTTCACTGCTCCAAGCCGTCCTATTCTCACCCAACAGACAGGAATTGTTGCATCTTCTATCTGTTTATCTACATTCTTATCTTTTCTGCACAACAGACACTTTGCACGCTTACTAATACAGTGTTTCATATGCCAACAAATATTTGTATGATTAATTTTCTACCTAATTCTTTTGTAATAGTCCCAGATCAACTCTTCAGCAGCGTAGACAGGTCAATAATTATTTTAACAAAAATATTTAGTATGCTAAACTGAATTGGTCTCTAGTTATGGGAAAACCTGGGGGAGGGAGACTGTTTTTTTTAAATGGTTGAAGGAAAAAGGGAAAAAGGAGGCCACAGCTCCCACACTCTCAAGTTCTCTCTGAAAACTGAAACAAAGAAAGAGGACTTTCTGTTTCCTTCCAGTCCTTTTCATCTGCTAAATGCCCTCCAACTTTGAAAACAATTCAAAGCAATGGTAAAAAACAAAGAAAACTGAATATTTACCAAAAGGTATACTCACATATATCTCCATTTTTCTATATAAGCCATAATTTAGCAGCAAGTTATGGGTCATGCGGATCCTATGAGGTTTCATGGGATGACCCTGTCCGTAATAATAATTTCCAATATCACCTAAAAAAGGAAAGACAAAATGAACAATACAGACAAGAGAATCTTAATGAACTATTTATTGTTCACTATTAGAAGATGTCATCTAAATAAAATAAGCTTTATTTAAAATATTAAATAATGATATTAAATTCTGCAACTCTCAAAGTATTAGAAAACCAAGATACTATGCATGTTTTTACACTCTGAGGACTCCATCAATACATTATGTTTGTTCAAATATTAAGGCAAGCAAGCTTTTCTGATTTTTAGTCTACTAGAAGTTTGGGATTAGCATAAATAAAATACTCTACTCAAGTTACAAAAAGGAGTTACTGTTCCTTAAAGTGACACCTGCTTTTAGTATTCAATGGAAAATTCAGATGCGTAAGGTACATAAGGAGTTTCACAAGTATGATTTATTCCTTCTTAGATGATTCACTGGCATCCTCAAATCCTATACAGGTGGTATTACTGTGGCTGAAATGTTTTATACATCCATATCAGTCAATAAGGAATTTTGGTAACTGAAACTGGGATCCTAAATAAAGTTTTGTTATGACATACTTACTACATTTTTCAGGCTACTGAGGATATTTTGCCTCATTCTTCATGATTAAAAAGTTATAATTCCTATCTTTTTATGATATCTCACATTCCAGGTCTTAACAATTTACACATAAGGTTTACTTTAAATAACACCAAAAACCCAGATTTTTGCCTACCAAATTCCAATAAAATTAATACTTTTAGGTAGGTAAAGAGCCAGTGTTTCTATAATAAAAAGTGTTAAGGATGCCACTTAAATATACACCATTTTTCTAATGCAATGGGCAATTTTTTCAACAATGTTTATCAGAAATTACTTTCAGTACTAATTCTAGTTTTTAAATAACCAAGTCTAAAATCTGAGCCAATCTGATTGCAATGGTTTGAACTCACCTTAAATAAATATAATAAACACTAAAGAATGATGTTTACTCCCCTTCTAGATCAAAAATATCTTTCAAAATCCTGCCTAAATACACACTTTTTTTGGTTTGTTTAACAACACTGGAATTCAAAAATGTCTGCTTCTCTCTTCCATATATTTTAATAGTAGTCCAAGATGAACATTCACTTTTGTAACATTATAACATATTCATTTCTACTACTACTACTAACTGATTTTGTTGGTGCTGCACCTTTAATTTATTTAACTCTTCATCTTCAAAACAAGCTTTCCTCTGAAAACAATTCATATATACACATGGTCAACTTTTCTTAATCTGTGCCAACAATAAAGCTAAGACAATACAGACAAGTAGCAAAGCAGAGCTATGGGGAGAGTACAGGAAACTAACAGCTAATTTCCTAGCTGTAAATTGTCATGATGTCTGCTTTACATCATGACAACACTAAAGTTCCTTGAAAGCATCCTGGTCTCAGTGAATTCTTAGATATGGAAAGCTCACTAGATTTACAAAGTATCACGGGCCTAAATTAATGCAAGGAAGGTATTTCTAAGTTATCATCCCTACTAAAGGAGATAACAAGAATAAAAATAAAGACTCTCTAGCTTCCCAGGTGGTACAGAGGTAAAGAATCCACCTGTCGATGCAGGAGATGCAAGGGGTGCAGGTTTGATCCCTGGGTCAGGAAGATCCCATAGAGTAGGAAATGGCAACCTACTGCAGTATTCTTGCCTGGAAAATCCCACGGACATAGGAGCCTGGTGGGTTACAGTCCATGGGATCGCAAAGAGTTAGACACAATGGAGCAGCTGAGCACATACAGTCTTCACATAACTTCCATCTTCTCTGTGTAAAAATTATCAAGATGAAATGTCTCTAATATCTACCATATCTTAAGATCAAATACTCTAGCTATGTACATACTGAGAATTCAATAAAAAGCTATCACTAATCTAATAATTAAAAGATGCTTGCTCCTTGGAAGAAAAGTTATGACCAATCTGCTGCTAAGTCGCTTCAGTCGTGTCCGACTCTGTGTGACCCCACAGACGGCAGCCCACCAGGCTCCCCCGTCCCTGGGATTCTCCAGGCAAGAACACTGGAGTGGGTTGCCATTTCCTTCTCCAATGCATGAAAGTGAAAAGTGAAAGTGAAATCGCTCAGTCGTGTCCGACTCTTAGTGACCCCATGGACTGCAGCCTACCAGGCTCCTCTGTCCATGGGATTTTCCAGGCAAGAGTACTGGAGTAGGGTGCCACTGCCTTCTCCAATGACCAATCTAGATAGCATATTAAAAAGCAGAGACATTCCTTTGCCAACAAAGGTCTGTCGAATCAATGCTATGGTTTTTCTAATAGTCATGTATGGATGTGAGAGCTGGACTATAAAGAAAGCTGAGCGCCAAAGAATTGATGCTTTTGAACTGTGGTGTTGGAGACTCTTGAGAGTCCCCTGGACTGCAAGGAGATCCAACCAGTCCATCCTATAGGAAATCAGTCCTGAATATTCATTGGAAGGACTGATGTTGAAGCTGAAACTCCAATACTTGGGCCACCTGATGTGAAGAACTGACTCATTTGAAAAGAGCTTGATGCTGGGAAAGATTGAAGGCAGGAGAAGGGGACGACAGAGGATGAGATGGTTGGATGGCATCACCAACTCAATGGACATGAGTTTGAGTAAACTCCGGGAGTTGGTGATGAAAGGGAGGCCTGACGTGCTGCAGTCCACGGGGTCGCAAAGAGTCAGACACAACTGAGAGACTGGACTGAACTGAACTAATTATGAGAAAGACAACAATAATCTACAGAAGGAAAGTATAGCTGCAATTTCTCAGCAAGAGTGCTTGAAAAAAAAGATGTTAGTAGCAATTAGCATTTATTCAGAGCATCCAAGAAGGCACTGTTCCAAGCACTTCACATGTTATTATCTGTCAATCTTTTCAGCAACCCTATGATGTAGGTATTATTAATATGACTACTGTTCCTGTTTTATTAAAGTGAAGATGGAGCAATGTAAACAAGTCATGTGATACTGTGAAAGTCACACAGCTAGCAAGTAGAAGAGCTAGGTTCAAATTCGGGCAGAGCAACTCTGCCAATCTTCTTAAGTAGTAGCTACTGGGAAAGTAACAGCACTTACAGTCATTGGAAAGAAATTGTAGGGGGAAGCCTGACAAGAAAAGGACACAAAATGGAATACAAACATTTAAAGAATATAAACATAAAAAAAACTACCTATCTACCAACAGGGTCCTCAAATTTTATATGTATATACACAGCTTTCAACAAGTTTCTTGGCTATACTTTGGGGGCCCAGTTCTACCAAGAACATGCTCACTATGTAAATGACACATGTCCACAAAGGCAGCCAAGCTACAGACAACTGCTATTTGGTTTATGCAGAATTCTTCCAAAATGTAAGGGAGTACTAGAACAACTGCTTAACCCTATCACAAAATTCTCTACATGGCTGCTTTGCAGACATCCACTTTTCCATAAAGATAAATAGCTTTCCTTAGTTGCAGAAATCTACGGATTTCATTCACCTCGTTTAAATGGTCAGGAACATAATCGGGGGCTTCCCAGGTGGTGCAGTACCAATGCAGGAAACATGGGTGTAATCCCTGAGTTGGGACGATCTCCTAGACTAGGAAATAGCAACCGATTCCAATATCTTTGTCTGAAAAAGTCCATGGAAAGAGGAGCCTGGCAGGTTACAGACCATGCGGTCACAAAGAGTCAGACACAACTGAGCAAGGATGCAATGTAATTTGGGCATTTAAAATGTTACCCCGATTTTCATCATAATACTAAAAAATGCTTTACCAGTAAAGTAAGTAGTCAGAAAAATTAGCTTGAAGTGGTTCGTTGAATACAACAAAGTTTGTCAATGTGAAGTAATTACCAAAAAGATTTAGGTATTACCTGCAAAAATTTTCAAAACTGCTCACTCTTCAAGAAGCTCCCAGAACAGAAGTGGCTAACAAGGTCTACAATCTCTTTTCTTTAAAGTTCTCGAGACTAGATATATTTGATTTTATAAATGTAATATGATGTATTTGCCATATATTTTGTGACAACCTTAAGTCTGGGCCGCATTCTGTAAGCAAACATTAATATTTCTGCAGCAAAAATGTGTAAATATTCAAAATAAGTGGATGATAAAAAAGATGGTAAATATTAATTCAAGTTAAGCTTTGATTCCAAATGAGTTGTACAGTTTTGTTTTCACTTTTCAGATAATTTTGGATTTCAGGACTATGAAATTAACCTTTATGCCTAAAGTTGACTAAAGAATGATTCAAGAAAAACAGAGATATACTGTATTATTTTTGTCTTCCACAGACTAGATAGACCACTAGTGACTTTAACACACTGGCTACTTCTTGAAATACTCAGTCTTGGTTTCCATGATACCACTTTCCTGGATTTCATACCACCCCACAGCCATTCTTCCACCAACCTTTATTTATCAAGTCTCGTAAGTTCACTCATTCATCTAACACATCAAGAGCCTACTGTGTGCCAGGGGGGTGCTTGAGTAAGTAAGTGAATCAACAGTGCTGCTCTAAATCCTCTTCTCTTGGAATAATTTTGAGCCTAACTGCTCAAAATTCAGAAATCTAGGAGCCATCTTTTATTTAGTGGTCACAAAGTCCCAACTCCACTTCCAACCCAATCAACAAATTCTATCAGTTTTACTCCTAAAATCTCTTAAATATGTCCATGTCTATCAGTTGCGTTCATTACCTTGTATGTGAACCAATATATACTCATTCTTACTTTCAGTCTTACATTCTATCACTCTTTCTCATCCTTTCTCCACTTTCCAGACACTTCAGAAAACTTCCGTGGCTTTCTGCTTCCTGAATAAAGTCCAAATCTCTAACCACAGTCTTGGGTGGTCTGGCTCTCTACTACCTGGCCTGACCCTAGAGTTTCCCATGTCTTCCCCTTAGCTTCCTCTGTTAAGCGCACCAGCTCTCTTCTAACTATGTAGCCTTTGAAGTCTGCAGTGTCTTATGAAAGAAAACTCTTTTAAGGAGGCTGCCCCATTCTACGCCTTCAGGGGCCTCCCTTGTTTAAATTTACCCTACCAAGGTCCCCTCACTTACTATCTAACATAGTCTTACCTTTCCTTCTTAAAAACATTTTTAATTAAAAATATTTCTTTATATTGGAGTATAGTTGATTTACAATGTCATGTTAGTTTCAAGTGTACAGAAAAGTGATTCAAGTATACTTACACATGTATCTTTTTCACACTCTTTTCCCATATAGGTGACTACAGGATATTGAGTAGAGTTCCCTGTGCCATACAGTATTATACAGATTATCTATTTTATATACAATAGTTTGTATATGTTAATCACAAAGTCCTAATTTATCCGTCCTTCCCACCTTTCCCCTCTGGTAGCCATAAATGTGTTTCCTAAGTCTGAATCCGTTTTGTACATAAATTCATTTATATAATCTTTTTAGGTTCCACATACAAATGGTATCATGATATCTGTCCTTCTCTGACTTACCTTTCACTTAGTATGATATCTCTAAGTCCATCCATGTTGCTGCAAAAGGCACTATTTCATTCTTTTTATGATTGAGTAATACTATTACTGTGTGTGTGTGTGTGTGTTGCATTTTCTTTAACCACTCCTTTGTTGATGCAGTTAGGCTGCTTCCAGGTCTTGATGACTGTAAACAGTGCTGCAATAAACACTGGGGTACATGTATCTTTTCAAGTTAGTTTTCTCCAGATAAATGCCTCTCTGCTCAATCATGTCTGACTTTTTGTGACCCTATCGACTGTAGCCTGCCAGGCTCCCCTGTCCATGGGATTCTCCTGGCAAGAATACTGGAGTGGAGTGCCATTTCCTCCTCCAGGGAATCTTCTTCAGATATATGCCTAAGAGTGGGATTGCTGGATCATACGGTAGCTCCACTTTTAGATTTTTAAGGAAAATCTCGATACTGTTCTCCATAGTGGCTGTATCAATTTACATTTCAATCAACAGTGTAGAAGGGTTCCCTTCTTTCCACACCCTCTCCAGTATTTATTTCTAACATAGTCTTATATTTTCTTCTTAGGATTTCAATCTTTTGTCTACACAACACAGATTAAGGACTTTAACTCCACTTAATTATTTCTGCACTCAAAATTGACATCACCCCAACACTTGAACTTTAAATCTGACCTCACTCACCTTTCAATGCTATTATCATTTCCAAAGAGACAATTAACCTTTCTCCCCAATTGCAATAGTTTCCTTTAAGGATTTGTCAACACAAGCATTTAAAGTTTTTGTTAAGGGAAAGCAATAATTACTAATACTTTTTTTGGTAGCAGAGGAACCCTTTCTTTTCTTTTTTTATGGTAGCAGTGGCAGTAGTTCCAAACTTGTGTCACCAAAGGAAAAAAGAAAAATCTTTTAGGTACCAGGTGTTGCTCTCTCCTTGGACATTAAAACTAGACTATGTAGAAAAGTTTAGATGGTAAGCTGAGTCAGATACACAAATCTATTTTCATGGAGAAAATAAATAAAATGCCACTCATCCTGCCTGTCTGTAACTTGAGTGGCTTTAAGAATTAGAATATATAAAAGGATTCCAGCTGTAAAAGTACAAGGTATTTATCATTTATTCATCAATAATGCAAAAAAAACCTTTATCTCTATTAAGGCTGGTAGAGTATCAGTTCAGTTCAGTCGCTCAGTCGGGTCCAACTCTTTGCGACCCCATGAATCGCAGCATGCCAGGCCTCCCTGTCCATCACCAACTCCCAGAGTTCACTGAGACTCACATCCATCAAGTCAGTGATGCCATCCAGCCATCTCATCCTCTGTCATCCCCTTCTCCTCCTGCCCTCAATCCCTCCCAGCATCAGTCTTTTCCAGTGAGTCAACTCTTCGCATGAGCTGGCCAAAGTACTGGAGTTTCAGCTTTATCATCATTCCTTCCAAAGAACACCCAGGATTGATTTCCTTCAGAATGGACTGGTTAGATCGCCTTGCAGTCCAAGGGACTCTCAAGAGTCTTCTCCAACACCACAGTTCAAAAGCATCAATTCTTCGGCACTCAGCTTTCTTCACAGTCTAACTCTCACATCCATACATGACTACTGGAAAAACCATAGCCTTTACTAGATGGACCTCTGCTGGCAAGGTAACGTCTCTGCTTTTGAATATGCTATCTAGGTTGGTCATAACTTTCCTTCCGAGGAGTAAGCGTCTTTTAATTTCATGGCTGCCATCACCATCCACAGTGATTTTGGAGCCCCCCAAAATAAAGTCTGACACTGTTTCCCCATCTATTTCCCATGAAGTGATGGGACCAGATGCCATGATCTTAGTTTTCTGAATGTTGAGCTTTAAGCCAACTTTTTCACTCTCCTCTTTCCCTTTCATTAAGAGGCTTTTGAGTTCCTCTTCACTTTCTGCCATAAGGAGCTACCCCATGCCCGAGGCCAGGGGCAGGGGCCGAGAGGAGCAACCCCACATCCAAGGAGCGGTGGCTGCGCGGGCATAGGAGAGCTGAGAGGAGCTACTCCACGTTCAAGGTCAGGAAGGGTGGCCGTGAGGAGATACCCCTCGTCCAAGGTAAGCAGCGGCAGCCGCGCTTTGCTGGAGCAGCCGTGAAGAGATACCCCACGTCCAAGGTAAGAGAAGCCCAAGCAAGACAGTAGGTGTTGCGAGAGGGCAGAGGGCAGACACACTGAAACCATAATCACAGAAAATTAGTCAATCTAATCACACGGACCACAGCCTTGTCTAACTCAATGAAACTAAACCATGCTGTGTGGGGCCGCCCAAGACGGGCGGGTCATGGTGGGGAGGTCTGACAGAATGTGGTCCACCGGAGAAAGGAATGGCAAACCACTTCAGTATTCTTGCCTTGACAACCCCACGAACAGTATGAAAAGGTAGAAGTACAGACATCCGCAAAACAGATTTTATCCTCATGAAGTTTGTATTGCAGTAGGAAGAAAGACAAAAATTAGGTGTAACTGATAGGGAGAAAAAACAGTTAACAGGGATTAAGGTAAAAGGGAAAAGCTTCTCTGTTAAGGTGAAATATGAAGGAAGTAAATGGTAAAAAAAAAATCTTGGGGAAGAGAATTCAAGTATATGAAAATCTCAGTCTTATGTTTGGCTATGTTTAAATAAATGATGTGCAATAAAACCACTGGTATTTATGAACTGCTGCTATAATTCAGTATCCAGATTTGCCTCCAAAGAAAAGATTACCTATTTCAAGGATAATAATGTTTATACTATATCTAAGAACCCATAGTAGTGAGTGAAGTCGCTCAGTTGAGTCCGACTCTTTGCAACCCCATGGACTGTAGCCTACCAGGTTCCTCCCTCCATGGGATTCTCCAGGCAAGAGCACTGGAGTGGGCTGCCATTTCCTTCTCCACTAAGAACCCATGCAGATATATTAAAGACTACCTAGCAAAAGGCTTGGGCTTCCCTGGTGGCTCAGCAGTAAAGAATCTGCCTGCAATGCAGGAGACCAGGTTTGATCCCTGGGTTGGGAAGATCCCTTGGAGGAGGGCATGGCAACCCACTCCAATACTCCTGCCTAGAGAATCCCATGGACAGAGGAGTCTGGCAGGCTGCAGTCCATAGGGTTGCACAGTGTTGGACATGGCTGAGCAACTAAGCAGCGGCAGCAAAGGCTCTGGCATCACTGTTATAAATAAAATCTAAGGAAATCTGCCAATAGTTGACTGCCAAGTAGAATTCTTATACTGTGCTACAGTAGACTCGGTGTATACTGGGAGACATGATACTGGTAACTTTTATAGTCTATCTTTGTACAGTGTTGAGTGATTTTCTCTGAATCACTTTTCTCCAAATCTTATGATGAACCCTATCAGAGAACGGAAAAATACAACACAGAGCAATGCATGTAATCATATAAATTGTGATATACAACCCTATTATTAATATATTGTATATACAATAAAACAGACACTAAAGGTAATTGGCCTCAAGCTAATTTAAAACAAACTAGTTAACATTTCTTGATAAAGTATTACTGATGCATGTATCAGTACATACAGATACGTGTACATGTATCAGAGCCTAACACAGCTTGGTTTGCTAATTATATTTAAGTACAGAAATCACATCATTTTATTTTTTTTCTCTTTTGCCATGTGGCATGTGGGATCTTAGTTCCCTGACCAGGGATTGAAACCATGCCCCTTGCAGGGGAAGCTCAAAACCGTGACCACTTGACTACCAGGGAATTCCTAGAAATCACATTATTTTAAAGCCAGAAGGGATATAACTATATCGTTTTATAGATTATCAACAATCTTGCAGTATATACTAGGTGATCAAGATTTAGGAAACGAGTCATGAGTCAAAAGCTGCAAAAGTAAAAATTTCTCTTGTGCATGCAGTTGCTTCAGTCATGTCTGACTCTTGGCGACCCTATGGACTGTAGCTTGCCAGCCTCCCCTGTCCATGGGGTTCTCCAGGCAAGAATACTAGAGTGGATTGGTTTTCCATTCTCCAGGGGATCTTCCCCACCCAGGGATCAAATCTGCATCTCCTGTGGCTCCTGCATTGCAGGCGGATTTTTTACCCATGAGCCAGCGGGGAAGCCCCAAAACTTCTCTTACTTTTTCTCAAAGGTCTAAGGATATTTCATCCATCAATGCCTTGAAACTCTCATTCCAGTGATCTAAACGGTATGATACTGAGACTGTAATGTGAACATAGAAAAGAATATACGTCTTTAGAAGTCCCTTTCATTTGCTAGACATTCTCTCTGTGTCACCAAGAGTAGGCCTGTTGGTCCCAGTAAGCCTAAAGGTAGGATCCCTATGGTTACAGAATTTGCTATACCTCACTGCTTCCCTCTTGATCTTTCTTCCTTCTACTCCCTTTACAACAAGTTAAAAACAGCTATTCTAGTTTCATAAATTATTAACACTGACACTATTATTTTCAACACTGATGTTGTTGCTTAGTTGCCAAGTGGTGTCCGAGGGACCCCACAGACTGTAGCCTGCCAGGCTCCTCCGTCCACAGAACTTCCCCCGGCAAGGAATACTGGATGTTTGTCTATCTTAGAGTCAGTTCTCTGATGCACAAGCTCTTTCCTCACAATTAAAAAAAAGAAAAAAAAAACTACTATCATTATCTTTATAAGCTGACAAAATAGGGTTTTTCTGGTGATGAAAATCTAAGCTTTTGGAATTAACTATGCACAGCTTAACATACTATCACCTACAAAGAATTAGCATAATGATACTTATTCAATTTAATAACCTGTGCAAAATATTTTATTAGCCCACCCCCACAAAAAGAACCCAAAGCATATTCCTGATGTAAACAATTACATATTCCATTCTAAAAATTACTCAAGGAAGAGCCATAGACAAAAGACAGATAACCTAACCAGAGACATCTAAACATTCAATTACACACCTGCTGTTGGCCATCAGATGAAGCAGTTGAATGGTCCACTATAAGCACTGACTAAATCACAAAGATTACTCTTCCTATCAAGTCTGCATCCTGCCCTTGGGCTCAATACTTGCTCCCAGCCCCTCAATGGAGACTCATTGTAAATGGGCCCAGGAAAAGAATAGCTGTTGATAAAACTGCTACTTAAGTGTACCTTCTGGTTCTGCAGTTCAAGGCTGGTGACAAGAAGTTTCAAGCAGCTCACTTCATCAGTCTATCACTGTCAACAGCAACTAACAGCTGCAGGCAGAGCCTCAGTACCAGTTACCCTAACCTTTTAAAACCTTTCTTCTCTACCCCAAGCCCTGCTAACACATCTCTAAACCTTAGAAACAATATCATTTTAAAAATTAACTTACACACATGGTTATTTACTTTTCAATTTGGTCATGGAACCCAAGTCAAGGCAGTGACCCAAAATACGCATGGACTCTTAAAAAATCAATTCTAAGAAACTTCAGTAATTTACATTAAAGTTAAAATCTACTCCCATCTCCACCCCTCCATGATGGCATAATTTTAAATCAATTTGTATCACATATACATGCAGTCTTCTCAAAAAATACTTTAAAAACATGGCTGTTAATATTTAACACTTAGATTTCTTCTGTAAGATTTCAGATTTTTCCACAAATGACACAGGTGGTTATTTTATATAAACAGGCACAAAAATGATTCATGCTTGCTAACTGAAGAGACATGATATGGCCATTTTTAAAATTAAAGTCTAGATTTATTCTGACCTAGTCCTCTAAGATCTTTCCATTAGTCTACGATTTTACGGTTTATGATACACTGAATGTAGGAAACAGCTTCCAAAATTTTTATTGCTTCACACAAATCAGATGGACTTTCAGAACCTAGCTTCTTTGTTAAATTTCAGAATTTCTCTGGGAGTAACCTAACTAGGAACTATTTAATAAGTTAATGTCTTCGTGCAAACTATAAAAAAGGTAACCACTTCTTTTAGTGTAATTTAGACTAGCACAGGAAATGGGATTCAAAAAGACTGTTCAAATTGCAAATGAGGTCAGAACCTCTAAAACGAAATCATTTGATTTTTATAATTTACTGTTCCATGAGCTCAAGCTTATCTGATTATTTAGTACTTTCTGCTGTACTCCTCAAAGTTTTCCAACACCAGGACTCCCAACACCTAGAAACAGCTTTCGCAAGCCAGATGCCAAACCTATCGGTCCTACACCTCCAAAGCAGGGTGTATTTCCTGATCGAACAAAGAGCAACAAAGAAGTGGGTGGTAACCGCCTCTCAGAGAGGCAAGCCAGGACCCATCGAGGCTGATCTACAACACAAGCAGCAACAGCGACAGCACGCTGCCCCACCACCGTCACATTTCCCGTGAAGACTGACTACCTCAAACTCGAAAACCCTCATTTTTATTGAGGAAGTGAAGCCCTTTCATTTGAATGCTGAGAAAGTGGCGCTCAGAGAACCCGGCAAACAAAGGAGAGGGATGGAGTCCACGCGAAAGAGGGGTGCGAACGAGCCTCAAGGTGGACGTGGGCCCCCAACCTCAGGGGCTACTCTCCAGCACCCAACCCGGTCGAGGGGTCCGGGGTGAGGCCGGCGGCAGAGAAAAGGAGGAGACGCTCGGGCCAGCCGGGGACACAGAGGAGCGGAGAGGCGGGGAGGGGAGGGATGGGGGCTGGAGGGGCGGAGCTCTCGGGGCCGTGGGGCTTTGTGTGCAGTCTGGGCCGGGGTAGCTGTTTGGGCCCGCGAGGAGAAGTCGGGTGCAGGCGGCCGGAGCAGGGGACCCCCAAAACCTCCCTCCCACGAGCGGCGGGCGGGACAGGAGCGAGGGAGGGCCGTCCCCTTCGCACCAGCACCAAGCCAGGGCAGGCCGGCGGCGGACCGCACTGGCGGAGCGAGAGGGGCCGGAGGGAAAAGTGGGGCGTCCGTTTAGCTCCCCGCGGAGGCTGCCGGACGGCGTCGGGTCGGGAATGGGTTAAGATGCTGCCAAAAGTCGGTCCCTCCTCCTGACCCCTCAGCACCCGGCGCAAC